>NC_137201.1:28926203-28998703 GCF_960531495.2 Zeus faber | reverse complement strand
TATTTTTGCCTCAAGCCATGTTTTTGTTTCCAGTTTTGCGCTACTACTTGTTGAATCTCTTTTTAAATCACTTCACATTCTTCTTCTTTTTTTTTTTTTTTTTCATTTGAAACTGTTTAGATGATTCATCCGTTTTGCCTTTCGCCGGTTTTCTGCAGACTTTCTGTTCACGTCGGCCGCGCAGATGAAGCGTGAGCGCCGCTCGGTCTCTGAGGATGAAACCGGGGACACCGAGGGCAGGATCTAAGTGAGAAGAACCTCGTCCCGAAAATGTTTGTCCCGACCTCTGGGCCCGCTCTGCCATGAATTCGAGCTAACGCCGGTGTTTGCCCGTCAGTCGTCAGATGGTGCTCTGAAGAAGCCATGGGTAGCTGCTTAAGCTGTCCAGAGAAAGAGTCGATTCCAGATAATCATCAAAGCAAATTCAAGGTGAGTTCCTGCCGCGGCCTGTCGTCTGTCCGCCCACACCCAGGATTATTCACTAATGACTGTGGTTTTTGGAGCTTTTACCCACACACACCGTCTCGCTGATGCTTGCTCGGTTTCGAAAAAAGTGGTTTCCGAGGTCTGTAATGTGATGAAATTGTTTTCCCTGATCCCGACTTGGCCCTGGAACATTCCTGAGGACTTACTCTCTGTGTGTGTGTGTGTGTGTGTGTGTGTGTGTGTGCTTGCGTGTATGTGTGTGCTTGCGTGTATGTGTGCGCTTGCGTGTATGTGTGTGTGCCTGCCTGCCTGCCTGCCTGCCTGCGTGCGTGTGTGTGTGCGCATGCACGCCCCCAGGTGATCAACGTGGATGACGATGGGAACGAGCTGGGCTCTGGTGTCATGGAGCTGACCGAGGCTGAGCTGGTCCTCCACACCCATCGCCGTGACGACGTCAGGTGGCCGTACCTCTGCCTGCGCCGCTATGGCTACGACTCCAACCTCTTCTCCTTCGAGAGCGGCCGCCGCTGCCAGACGGGACAGGGTACATGTCAAATTTGGCTTCTTCTTTTTTTTTTTTTTTTTTTTTTTTTTTTTTTACTTGTAGTTCTAGTCAGAAATGTCAATGTGTTGGTAAGTTTTATGTATGTTTATAGCCTGAATTTTTAGAAGTGGTTGGGAACTTGGAATTTTAACAATTTTATAATTGAGTCATAAAGACCCTTTATAATTATAACCCATTTATTCTCACTTGTTTCACCACTTCTGGTTTTGAGTAAATTATTGAGCCAGGATCACTTGTTTTCCTTGGTGATATTACTCATTATTATATTTTTAATATATGAAAAGTTGTTGACGGGGCGACCGGACCGCACAAGATGGTTGACAGTGGCCAGGTCTGGGCAACTGTTTTTGTCAGGCCGGGATATTTTAAAGGAAATTAAATGATCGAAATGGCAACATAATTGGAACCCAACGCTATTGTGATGTTGTGAAATTCGGGAGGAAAGGGTGAAAAACAACACGTATCAGATCTGATTCCAATACTAAAAAAAAAAATGGAATGCCATTAAAAGGATTTTGATGTTTCTGTTGTGCAGCTGTCACCCAAACACATTGAAGTGCGTCGAACAGAATTGTCTTTTTGTCAGAAATGTTGTTTTCGACCCTGTGTTTCTGCTGCTGCCATGACGCCTCTCTCTGCCGTCACTTTTCGGTCCCCCACTGTCGTCACGATGAGGTGGAGAGAGAGAGAGAGGGGGCGAGCGAGCTGGGGGTTTGGGAGGGTTCAGTTGGTTCTTGGGTGCGGTAAGTCTGAGGCACGCAGTGTTTCCCAACTCTCCCTCCCCTCCACCCTCCCCACCTTCACGTAGTCGTTCTATCAAAGTTATACTGCGGCCAGGCGCACAGTATTTATACCTGTAGGTGCTGTGGTCTGGTTGGGGAGGGAGGACACCCCTGTGAGTGTCGTGTTTTTTGTTGTTTTTCCTTCCGGTGTGCAGTGTGGAGGCATCAGGTGCTCGGTGTGTTTCCATACATGTGGTGTGATTGTAGTTTGATAACACGTTACATCTCCACCAGGACTCTGGATCGGTAGCTGTGGCTGTGTGTTTCTTTCTGTTATTCTTGGGTTTTGGTTAAAAAAAAAAAAGAGAATTTTTTTTTTTTTTTTTTTGGGGGGGGTTGAAGTCATTTAGTTGGAATGTTTGTCACTGTATTCAACTGTTGAAGGCAGCAGGACTACTTAACGATCCGCTAGCGGTTTGAAAACTATGGGAAGACCAAGATCGCGGACGGAGGATCGTGGATCCATTGTCCCAATTATCAAAACCATACAAACACAAAATATCGGGGAAACAGACTTAAATAGAGAATGGATGTCGATCCTCCAAATACACTGATGTCACTTTAACACGGGGCGGGGGGGGGGGTCACAGCTGGGTTAAAAAAAGATCAATTCTATGATTCAATTCTGTTTATATTTTAGAATCAATTTGATAATTCTGATGTTAATACTTTGTCTGGGTGCCATGTAAGCATGTTCTGACTAAACGACACCACCGTAGTCACAAATTGAAATATAGAATTTCTCTATTATACTGAACTTGTTCATCAGATGGTATAGCTGAAAAATTGGTTGCATATCTCATTCTGTATAAAATGTCAGTATCGATTAGGGCTGAACAATTAATCAAACTCAAACCGGCATCGCAATGTAATAGAAGGCAATTTTAATTTAATAAAATAAAAACACATTTTGAGTATTTTAATAAATTGAGACATTTTCTGCAGTATTCAAAACTGAATTTCTCATTAGGCGCATCAACTTATGACGGCTTTGAGAGGGAGAGAGAGAGAGAGAGCATCTATGGAGATCTGTTAGCTGATCACCTAGTTTCCACTGGCAATTTTATTATAAATTATTCTTATTTGATTATATTATTACCGTATATAAGTAATAAACTTGAGCCGCAGCTTATCACTGGACCCACCGTGTCAAATCCTCCATGGGCTTCCATGCTACAAGCACCACAACAGCCTCCATGAAATTACTAAATAGAAAAAACAATTTTTATGTCAATTCACAGTTTTTATTTAAGACATTGAACTTAATTTAAGTACAATATTCCAGAGAACACGAAATGGCAAAAACCCGGCAGCCGCAGTAGAGACGGCTCGTCGCTTTCTCAATGTAACTTAGTACATCATTTATGTATAATAATACATAATACATTTGTGGTTGCAATGGTAATACAAATATGGTAATATAATAAATTGTAATTAATGCATACATCATGCTGTTCATTCCTTAATTACATATTACTAGTAGCCTTATTTTAAAATGCATCATGGTTTGACGGAGGATAAGGGACATTTCAGAAGTTAGGCTCTGAAGAAAATATTTCTGTTAACGTGGCTCCTGAGCTGGGAAAGGTTGAGTACAGCTGCTGTGAATTATTGCTTATGTTAAGTGAATAATACAGAAGATAAGGCACTTACATTTTTTTTAAATTTTTTTAATCATTTCCCCAAATCGTTCAGCCCTCATCGATTTAGAATCGTATCGTGAGCCATCTCATCAGTATCGGAATTGAGTCGATATTGAATTGAGTCGTGACCCTTTTGTATCGAAACTGTGAAATCCTGCCCAGTTCCCAGCCCGAGAGTCCAGTCCCCTGGGATGCAACGATCCTACTTTTTACCTGCGTCAGGTGATGCTGGGGATCATTAGACCATAGTTAAAACGTAACTAATTCTATGTATTATTTACAGTCATTTGACGTGTGAACGTGTTTAAAATGGCTCTTGTTGTCAGTGTTATGGATTGTGGATTCCGAACCTGGTGTCGTTGCATCCCCTGTGGCTTTTGACGGATAATTTTCCTTTTAAAAGTATAATCCTCTACAAAATGAACGCTGGGGGAGGGCAGTGACCTGTGTTGGCGCACATCGCATGTATTGGCTGTATTAACTGTGATACCGTGTGTGTTCTCCTTTAGGGATCTTTGCCTTTAAGTGTGCCCGCGCGGAGGAGATTTTCAACATGCTGCAGGAGGTGATGCACAGTCACAGCATCAGTGTGGTGGAGGAGGCGGTGCTGGAGCCCAACCACCAGACTGCACAGCACACTGCCGCAGGTACACACACACACACACACACACACACACACACACACACACACACACACACACACACACACACACACTCTGCCGCAGATATACACACACACACACACTCTGCCGCAGATACACACACACACACACACACTCTGCCGCAGATAGACACACACTCTGCCGCAGATACACACCCAGACACATACTCTGCCGCAGATACATGCACACACACTGCCACATACACACACTCTGCCGCAGGTACACACACACACACTCTGCCGCAGGTACACACACACGCACACACACTGCCGCAGATACACACACACACACACTGCCACAGGTACACACACACACACTGCCGCAGGTGTACACACGCACATACTGCCGCAGGTACACATACACACACACACTGCTGCAGGTACACACACACACACACACACACACACCCACAGGTATACACAGTCACATGCACTGTCGCAGGTACACACACTGCCGCAGATACACACACACATACTGCTGCAGAGACATGCTAGGCTTGGGTGATTGGACGAATATATCGGCGTTGGGCTGAGTCAGTGTTTATTTTTTGGGGGGGCGGGGGGGTTAGAGCGATTTTTGCCATTTTGTTTTGCTAGTTTGATGGTTTTATTAGGGTTAGGCAGGTTGTCGTGTTGAGATTTAACTAATCACATTCTGAAAACATGCACACAGACAATTTGCTTTCAGCTGAAATCAATTTGAGTGTTTTCTAATTTGATCAATTAACTTCAGGTTGGTACTGAAGGGCCTCTTTGTTGCAAGAGCAACACAACATCTCCAAGTCTTATTGGTCCAAGGTTTGCAAATAAGAGAGGCAGTGGAAAAACATTTCAGTGACCTCAAACACACCATGAGCCACTGTGACTAGAAGGAATAAGAAAACCCCAAAACCCTCAGTCACGCTGGAGGACCAATCAGAGAATATAACAGACATCCCAACAAAAGCCTTTAAAAAGTACAAAGAGCAGAATGGGTTGATAATATAGAATATCATCACATTTCAAAGCAAAAGTAGTTTCTCGTCAGAGTCAGGGAGACCAAATAAAACTAAAGGTTTATCAAAGGATTAAATGTGTTTCCTTTTTGGAAGCTCCACAGAGTAACTTCCATTTTAAAGCATTTTTCGACCTTTGAACTCTGTATTTCATCTATTTAATTAAAAAAATAAAAATAAACTTATCAGGAAAATTTTTAATTTAGCAACCACTTTGAAAGTCAAGGTATCGGTGCTGGTATCAAAAAAAGAAAAATCTGTCAAATCAGGATTTGATTTGGTATTGATGAGATGGCTGAAGATATGATTCTATATCAATATATTGATATTTTATATCATATGGTAACATCTTCCACGATAACGATGATAGGTTTATGATGACAGATGATGATAAACAGCCAATCGTACGGCAGAGAAACAACAACAATAATAATAATAATAATAATAGATCTTTATTGTCCACCGTGGTGGAAATTTGTCTTCGGCTCACCAGACAACACACAGGCAGACACAAACAAAGAACAGGAGAGATAAAAATACAGTATTATGAGGGTCACACCATAGAAATAAAACACCAGCACTAAAAAAACAATGTGACATCAACAGCCGACTGTCTGACCAGCGCCGCGCTGCCCTCTAGCCGGGCGGCGCGGCGCAGGGATGAGGCTTCCGGATCTGATGGGGCGGAACTTCCTAACTGTAAATTGACCATTTTTATTACAATTATCAATAATTACTAAATATATATCATGATAATTATGGACATTGGTCAACATAAAAAACATATTGTGAAAATATTTTCGGCCATATCGTCCAGCCCGGTGTTTGTACTTGCATTTTGTTCTGTGTGCGTCTCGCCACCTTAAAGCTTCTCTCTCTCTCTCTGTTCCAGCTCTGGGCTACTCCGTGCCCACGGTGCCAAACGGTGTCACCCGGATACCCTCTGTGGGTGAGGCTCCGTCTCACCCCTCCACCCGCCACCCGTCGGTGGCCAGCACCCGCCTGCCCTCGGTGGGCGAGGAGTCCACGCACCCCCTGCTGGTGGCTGATGAGGCGGTAAGTCACCTGATTTATCATTAGGGGTCCAGCCCACAGGACCTATATTTGGAGCAGGAATTAGTGAAACCACTTTGCCAATCTACCGGGAGAAGTTGAATGTTGGTGGTGGAGCGCTGCGGTGGTGGTGGTGGAGCCAGAGCCAGGGGGGCTGCGGTGGTGCGCAGAGCTTGGCGACACCATCGAATTTGTCATATATGCAGGTTGTGGCTCTCACATGGGTGTTCTAGACTCCATTGTTGTGTATTAAAGTTGGCAAAAGTATCGATACTTTGATATTTTTTCCAAACAACGTGCTCAATACTATACGATCTCCGTTAATTATACTGTACATACCATAGTATGGAAAGTACCAAAGCTATATAAAAAAACTGATCAGTGTTTTTCATACATTGAATTATTTGTGGTGGCCCCCCACAATATTAATACTCATTTCCACAGTATGGATATATTGACATGAGGGCTGTGACGATTCCAACTGGAAATTGTATTGGATTTTGAACTTCAAAATCACAAGGTGTGTGTGTGTGTGTGTGTGTGTGTGTGTGTGTGTGTGTGTGTGTGTGTGTGTGTGTGTGTGTGTGTGTGTGTGTGTGTGTGTGTGTGTGTGTGTGTGTGTGTGTGTGTGTTATTGTAATTGGGCTCGATTCGACGTGATGCTGCGTTTCATGGGAACTTGGAAAACTAATTCTTAACTAACACGACAAACCTGGGACCTCGTGCGTTGCTGCCGGCAGCTGGAGTGTTTTTGTTGTTGTTGTTGTTGTTGAAGTAATTTCCCTCTGGGATTATTAAAGTATTTCTGATTCTGATTCCTCTGTTTTCATCCGATAACTTCAGCTGTCAGACTTTACAGCTGGATAACGTATCAATTAAGTGACGTTATTCATGACATAATGCGCTGAATTATTACATATTCCTCATAAAATAAGTTCAGTGTTGCTTTGTGGTAGAATTCAAATATTCCCAGTTCATTCTGTCGCTGCATCCGTCGACGTTTCCAAACAACGTTTCTTTTCCCCGATCTTCTAAAAGTGAATCTTGCCGTCCCTCAGGTCCACACCTACGTCAACACCAGCGGGCTCCTGGAGGAGCAGCCCAGCCCCCTCACCCTCACCACCCCCCTGGAGAGTCCGGGCTCCCTGCAGTCCCAGCTGCCCCCCACGCCCCCGCCGCCGCCCCGGCTGCGGGTGGAGCCGGAGCCCCAGGTTCTGCTGGAGCCGCAGGGGGTGCGCTTCGTGCTGGGCCCCACCCCCGTCCAGAAGCAGCTGATGGCAAAGGAGAAGGAGAAGCAGGAGGAGGGCGACGGGGCGTCCGAGGAGCCCCGAGAGACTAACGGCCACGCGGACACGCCCGCCGCCAAGGAGGCGGAGCCGGCCCACGCGCACTCCAATGGCTCCTCCCACCCGGCCCCCCGCCGGCACCGCCCGCCCCCCCCTCACCCCTGACCCGCAGAACGCCAACAACTCTGCCCAGCGCCGCACGGCGCTGCTGGACTACGAGAACCTGCCGGCGCTGCCTCCCGTGTGGGAGACGCGGAAGCCCAGCGCCGAGGAGGACGAGGGGGGCCTGAAGACCCCCGCCCTCAACGGCTACGCCCCCCACGGCCCGCCGCTCTCCTCTTACCCCCACCCTCTGTCCGCCATGGATCCCTCCCACAACTACGTCAACACGGAGAACGTGACGGCGCCGCTGAGCGCGCACCGGCCCGAGACGGCCCGCCGGCGCGCCGACGCCCCCACCGTCTTTAACTTCGACTTCCGGCGGCCGGTGCCCCCCGGCGGCCCGGCCGAGCCCCCCAAGACGCTCAACTACATCGAGGTGGAGATGGACGGCGGCGTCGGCGGCGGCAACCGGGGCGCCTCGGACGGCAGCGACCCGCACACGCCGCGCACCCCCACCTCCCCGCTGCCCCCCACCACCCCCACCCGCCGCACCGAGCTCTACGCCCTCATCGACATTGAGCGCACCGCCGCCATGTCCAACCTGCAGAGGGCGCGGCCCCGCGACGACGGGACGTCACGCAAGACGAGACACAACAGCACCGAGCTGCCGACCAAAAGCACTGTGTGACCCCCCCCCCCCCCCCCCCCAAAAAAAAATTTAAAATAAAAAAAAAAAAATGGCGGGGTTTGGTTCCTCCTGAGCCAGACGCACGGACGCTGCGTTTCAATCCACGTGACGGACGATGAGGCAGCACATCGAGGGACCGAGTCAAAGTCTTAAAATGTGTGGAGTGACTCTTTATTTGCAGGTGGAGCAACAGCGAACTGAGGCCTGGGGACTTTACCGTATAGCAGTTTATTCCTATGGTGATATAATACCTCTCTTCCTTCACTCTACAGAGCATTTGGGTTGTTTATTACGTTAATAAGACTGGACTGCATCCTCCCCTTTATGGTACAAATCAGTATTACTGAACAAAGCATTCCATTTAGCCTTTTTATACGACACACTACATGCTGCTGTAACTACATGGTACACTACGTTATGTTTCTGACTATGTACAGTAGATTCTGGCACAATAAATGTCTGTTCTGTTTTTATTTGTACTTGTCTCGGTACGCTTCCGAGAAGCCCGGCGTGAAAATGATGAGGTGGAGTTTTTCGGTGTGTGTGATTTACACACACACACACACACCCAAAGGTCCATATAAAAAAAATGTTTTGTGTCGGTGTTTCATGGCGTCAGTAAGTCACCTCCACAGGACTGATAAACGCTCCTTTTGTCAGTTTGACGGGTCAGTCCTGCACATCTTTGTTCTTTGTCGTTCGACGTCCATTCGCTGAGTGCGTCACATCATTCCGTGCGATCGGAAAAGTCCGCTTTGAACGTTGACCAGCAATTTTCTCCGGCCTTGCGGGAAGCAATGTCCCACCTCGGAACGGGCAGTGCCGAGTTACTGCATGACGTTCCCGATGTTTTCTCTCCCCTTAAAAGCACGGGCAGTCTGCGTTTCCAGAGGGTTCTGATGAGACGTTTCATGGAAGTGCCTGTCGGCAACATGAATATGATTAAGTCAAGATTTTAGGTGTGGGGTACGGTTCCGTGGCTGTCGACCGTTGGTTGTGTTAAGGAAGCTTTAAAGACTCAAAGGTCGATTTCAGGATTTTGGCGAACGCTCGTCCAGCTGCGAGATGTAGTGCCTCCCTGAGCGGTCAACTCGACCGCTTCCGGTGTCAGGCAGACTAGAAAGCTACTTTAACGTGGTCTTAACATTTTTGATCACTGGGGGTCAACCTGAGTGATTGGTATTGGAATCTTTTAAACCGATCGGGTGTCTAATAGCTTCAGGTAGCGCTTTCCGTTAAAACGGTGAAGGTGTGGTCAGTTGGGGGCTCAACTGGAGATGTGCACAGGCCAGAGAGGCAGAACACCCGCAGCGACCAGGGGTTCCGATCAAGTTATTTGCTGCGCGTCTCAGCTTCTTTCTACAACCCCCTGTTTTTCTGTGTATCCACCGCTCCACAAAATAAGTTCCCAAAGAAAAGGTGTGATCATTGTTGAGAACTCATTTTTCTGTTCGGGTGAACCTCGAGCGACTTGAAATTTCCACAGTTATCAGAAACTTCTTACAGAAAGAACTTTCTAACGCTTAAATGCACAAATATACAGCCAAGTTTAATGAACTGACACTTTACAACAAACCCTGACAGCAAAAGATCCATGCAGAGTACAAAAACAGTGACGTGATTATGACGACGTACTTCTATAAAAGACAGACGTTCATACAGTGCGGGGGGAAAACCTTTCAAAGGCTCCGCCAGACGGACAATATTTACAATATTATAGATCTGACCAAACAGTCCTGATTTCACACCGCGGGTCCTCGGGTGCGACATAAGATTTCTACAAAAAAAAAAAACGCATTGAAAACACCGTCTCCGTGGTGTCGGAAGGAGGCTGGGCAGGTGTCCGGGCAGGTGTCCACGCGGGCTGGGCTTCTCCGTGCATTCTGGGTAATGTGGTCCTAATGGATGAGCAGCCTCCGCCTGGTGGTCTGGTCCAGCAGCTTGTGGTATCCGTCCAGTTTGTCCTGCAGTTTGTTGAAAATCTACAAAGGAAAAAATATCCACTTCACATCACGACTCCACAGTGTCAACGGTGTTGGGTGGTGTTTTGGGTGGTGCGGGCTTACGCAGGCGTTGGTCTGGCTTTCGTTGAGTGACTGAAGGAGCTGGTCGATGGCGGTGTAGGGCAACCACACCAAGGGAGCTTTGGCTGAAAGAGGCATCTGCAAACAAGGAAGGTTTTGCTCTCTTTGGTATAAAGGCAAGTAAGAAACAAATAGTATCTGGCGGCGCGTACAATTACGTAATCATAGTACTAGTAAATATTCTGATACGGCAAATATGTGTATATCTGTTAACGCGTCACGGTAACGTGTGCCAACAGGCGCTACCTCGATTCCAAAGTACTGGTGGCCTTTTCCCAGCAGAGCGTCCACGTACTCCAGCACCAGCTCGGCCGCTGCCTCCAGGAGGTCGTAGTTGAGGTAGAGGCGGAGCAGAGCGGCTGCATCCACCGCCTGGAACCACCACGACAACCAGTCAGACACCACCACGCGACCGGCCTCAACGTAACCCGCGCTGCGATTGGCCGAGCTCTCACCTTGAAGGCGTTGACCAGCCAGTCCGGCAGGGGCAGGCCGTGCGACAGCAGCTTGTTGATGACGTCGCGGTGGTGCCGGGCGTTGGGGGAGGCGTGTCTCTGCAGGTAGGAGGCCAGGAGCCGCCACGCCTCGTCCGTGGCGCTGGAACGCAAACAAGGAGCTTCACGGACCCAAACCCGACTGGCGCAGCAGGTCGGACCCATCGCAGCGCCAGAGCCCTGTTTACACCCGGTTTTCTCACTTCCCCGCTCTATGCGCAAATCAGACTAATTTTTGTTTCCTTAGTGTCGTACTTGTATGGGAAGTGAGAGGACTTCAACCCAGCTCAGAGAATTGGAGCAGGGTTTCCCCGCTCCAGACAGCGGCGCGCCGTGTGCGCCACGCCGGGCGTCCTTGTGTTTTCATGTCACGTCTGTTTGTTTTCGTTAGTTTCTACTTGTACGAAACAACATTTTTCAAAACACAAGTGAGCGAAGGGACCGTCCCGATCACTGCGTGACGGAGAGGGAGGGATCTCTGGTCCACTGCGCGTACCCGTTCCCCGTGTCTCAAACAAAACTAATAAAAACTGTTTGTTTTAGATCTACTTATCACCTGGTAGTTTCCCACTTGTATGAAAGATTTATTTGTTATTATTATTTTTTAAAAACTCAACTGAGTGACGGGACTGTCCCGATCACAGCTTAGTGGAATGAAGGAAACAAAAAAACGGTCTCGTGCCGCGTCACGCACGTCTCCCTGCTGCTTCGGGACTTCATTTGGCAAAACCGGATGTTTTTGTGTAAATAGTTGTAAATAATAAATCCTGCGCTTCTGTAACGGGGGAGACTTTAAATAAGACGCCCTTGAGTATGTACTTGTTTACTCCGAGGACGCCGTTGAGTAGGCGGTGCTTCAATGTGGTTCAAGCCGCTAAAAGAACGTGGTCATATGTGGCCCAGACCACCCTGAACCTCAGCGATCTGATCTCAATGCGCCCTCAAAGCGGTTAAGGGTGCGTTTACACCCGACATTACAGCTGTCCACTTGTGATGGGATCACTAAGGCCGCATGCGTGGACGGAGAGAAGTTCAATAACACACTAATCAATTTCAACCTTTGAAAACAGGGAGAAAAACAACAACCTCAACAACAACTGAATTGACCTTGAACTGATTGAATACCTCTACAGGTTCTGGAAAGGAAGCCGTTTTCCCAGGAGAAAAAAGAAAATGATTTAGAGCTCCTTTGTCTCCTTGGCACATGTGTTTTTAGATGAGTTAATTCATCATTCATTTCTTCTTCGGTTAAAAACATCTGGAGTAAGACTTGTGAGGCGTTCTGAACATTTGAAATCATCCCAGAACGCCCCGTCTTCTCACTTGTGTTCTAATCACAGTCGCATAAAAGGCGCCGCGCCCGAGTCACGTCGACGCGGCCGTAGGGTGGCGAGCCCTGGAGCGGCGGTGACTCACCTGGACTCCTTGGTGTTGGTGATGGTGGACAGCTGGTTGGCAGCGAGCCAGTTCCAGGCTTCGTTCTGCGTCTCTTCTCCTCCGCACTGGAGCTTGATGCATCTGGACCGAGAGAGAAAACGCAACGAGGCATCAAACGCCCGATCAGCGCTGGCGGTTTGTCGAGACTCCTTCCTCCTTCCTCCTTCCTCTCGCACCCGCCGGCAAGGGCCTGGAGAACGGGCTTCCCCCGCCGCGACGCGCCCCACACGCCTTGGACCCCGAGGGACAAGCGACCGCTCGGGAAAGGAGGAAATGGTTCGGCCAAGAGGTATGAGGCGCAAAAGATGGAGGCGTCGTCTCTGGAGAGACCCGAGACGGGACGGCGGTGAGGAGAAGGAGGCGGTTCCTGCGGAAGACGGCGCATCGGAGCCAGCACAGGTGCAGATAAGCCCAAGGGGAAGGAGATAAGATGAGGCCCAAGACCAGGGAACCAGACAAGGGAAGAAAGGGAGAAGGAGGAGACGAGATCGGCCGCCGCCGCCGAGACGAGAACTGGACGCAGCGAAGAGAAACGCGGCAGGACGGACGGGAGGACTAGGGGACGTTTCCCCGGCGGGATCTCCACAACCAGTGCAGGAGCGGCCAAGGCCTCGCAGGCCGATGCAAAGAGCTGCGGGAGGAAATGGCCAGGGCTCTGGAGGCGGAGCTTCCGGATCAGCTGACGGACTTGGATCAATGGAATGCATCAATAAAGAAAAGATGTCTTAAAATAATAATAATCTTTAACAATAATGAAATGACTGAAGTTCTTACAATGACAACTAATGAGATTAATTGTTTATGGATGACTTTATATCAGTCTATGATCTTCAAGTCATATTCAAAGCTAGTTACCCGGCGGTAATGATGCGCCAAGGCTACGCAAATGGTTTAATGTGAGAAAGAAATGATGTGTAAGAATTAGGGAAAGAAAACTGTAAGATAAAGAAAATATGTTATAAGTCCAAAAAAACGAGTTAACGTATTTACAGTAAAATATATTTTTACATGTTATCTGGGGCTTCATGTGGGCGGACCTGGAACGGCTATTTGAGGAGAAAACCTAAAACGTCGGGGAAATAACGAGGGGAAAAAGCACCAAAACAGCAACGACCAACGAGCAACTCGGAATGTGGGACGTGGTCACGCCAACCCTTCCCTGGATTATCCAGACCTGAATCCCCCCCCAGCCAGCAGCGGCTGTTGCACTGCAGTGAGGCCCGGGCTCCTTGTACTGGGAGGTGGGCTGTTCAGCTTGGAGGCGCCTGATCAGACCCTTCGCTTGGCTCCCAAATTGAATTTAGGAAAGGGAAAGCACCAGGGTATGTTTTTATTATTTTCTTCTGACCGATTTTGATCAGACTGATTGTTTGATTGTATCCACACCAATAATTACGGGTTGTCTGTACCATGTAATGATTGGTTACCCCTTTGCACTGCTTCAATGAATACTTCACCTGCATTTAAAGTATCAGTTTTAGGAATTCTTTTAGTTTAGAGAAACTTGTTGGAGATGGTAAAAAGTTAGGAAGAGCGCATTATAGGCTCTAAATGGTTAGCCTAGCGCCCAATTACAAACATCTCCCGAGGATAAAAGTATACTTGTCGTTAAATGAATACCCAGCAACCTCACCCACTGGCACTAAATAGAATAGAGCTGTTGTTACTGGAGTGGCCTTTAGCGTTATATCCTTGAGTTTGTAGCGTTACTGAGGGGGTATACTTCAGGGCTCAAACAGGGGAGGCTTCAGGAAGGAGACTGGCTAAGATTGAGTCTATTGGCTACCTAGTCTAAGCCATCTTTAGAATCCTGTACAGTTGTAATACCTGGCAGGCTGGAGATCTAACCCGTTAGATGGAGGACTAGTCCGGAGCACTGTACTGTGCTATGGCCAGGAGACAGACCCTACACGTGGAGAACTTACTTGAAGGCCAGTCCCTCGAACACGGGCGTCAGGGGAAGTTTGAAGGTTTGGGAGAGCGACAGGGCGCAGTCGAACAGTCCGGTTTGGACCAAGAGGGCCACCATCTCCACCGCAGAGGCACTTCCTGCCAAGACCCGGAGGAAACAGTTGGCTACTGGTGAACGACTTCCTTTAGGGCTTGTGACAACGCATTTTTTTTATAAACATCTTGAACACCATATGCTCTGTTGCATTTCATAATAATCTATTACATTATGTGTGTTTCTCTTATGTCTGTGAGCTTTCCAGTGAACTGTTTTAGTGCTTAAACTAGATACTTGATATAAATGGGAACATTTGTGTGTTATAACATAATGCAATAGTTACATCTTAATCATTGAAAACAAACATCTTATTCATAAAAGGTCTAACCATTGACTGTTTGGGTTGCTAAGTGTGTGTATTTCCTTTATTCTACTTTCCTGTGTTTCACTTTAAGATCTGTAAGGAAACGACATTTGGGTTAAATATAAACTATTATTACGTGGCTGAGATTAGTCGTCAGTTGAACTTTGCTTGCAAATACATTTTTAAAATCAATTCATCCGTCCATGATTTTTATCTTTACTGAACAGACTTGTTCAGTGCATGACAGGTATTTATGTTGCAGTCAACTCCTTCCTTGCACATTCAGTCCAAAGACAATGAACAAAACACCAATTTAGAAATCCATTGTTCAATTATCAGTTTCAGCCCTAGTTCCTACAAAATCTTCTTCCTTGAGAAATAATCCCTGTGATTAGTTCCACGACCGAACTGCATTTAACAAAGGTGTTAAAGATATGAACCAAAGTTGACCTGCGGTGTAGGAAGGAGGGGGTGGTGGTACCTGCGATGGCGGCGGACGGCGGGTGGTGCTGGGCCAGCGTGAGGCGGCTGCGAGCCAGGACGTACTCCTTCTGCAGGTCGCTGAGCTCCAGGATGTCCACCTGGCGCTTCACTGCAGGAGGAAACGCCCCAAAGATTTAACAACCAGCATCAGCCTGATCTGACAGGCCTGGTCAAAATACTGCGCTCTGATCGGTGAGAGAAGGAGAGAACCCTGGTGATGATCTCAACTGTGACTACCAACAGCACACATTGAGCGCTGGTGCTTTCCGGGGCCCCTTGGAAGCTGATGGCCGCTGTGGGTGGGTGACACACACACACACACACACACACACACACACACACACACACACACACACACACACACACACACACACACACACACACACACACACACACACACACACACACACACACACACACACACACACACACACACACACACACACACACTTCTCCCTCATTTACTGCCACATCTATGACAGGGAGAAGCCACATGATCAGTTGTCCCAGTTTTCCTGGACCTGATTAACTCTGTGTTGTCGATACATGTTGTCATCTGATGTTTCTACGTTTACATTTTTCCTTGTACGTGTTTAATTGTTTCACCCGTGGTGATTCTCCTCCTCTTGCAGTAGTGATTAGTTGTTTATAGACCCAAACATGGTAAAACAGTTCTCCAAAGAGGGGGGTTGGTGGTGGTTCTGTGTAACATAAAGCTGTGCTCTTGTCGTCCTACAGGTCGTCCACAGGACAGAGTTGTTGCAGCAGTTCTTGATGATTAAAGAATGAAAAAAGAGTTGAATTGCAGGTTGAAAACTTGGAACTCCACTGGCAGACCAACTCTCTCCTAGATGCAACGACGCACAAATACTCTGTTGTATGCCCAGCATGCTGACAGCACAGGTAAAAACCCTGATGATGAAACATGCTTTTTCTTTGCTGCCATGATCAATAGAGGTGCCTTTTTTTGCCGACTTGACAGATGAGCTCTTGCAACAGAAGGGCTTCATTAATTTCCATTGACAGTTTCAATGGCACAAAATTGAAGCAGCAACTGGCTAGTTTTCACACTTTTGGTGACTAACGATAATTATAAATTCATAACCTGATGTCTGGCCACAAAATAAGAGACACAGGGGCGGGATGTGGCTGCCTGTTGAGTAATTAGGTACTAATGTACCTGCTACTGCATTGTACTTAAATGTACAGCAGCAGTCTCATACTACTACATGATCACAATATATTAAATTATATGTTAAATCTGGAATGATGATCTTAAAATCACAATGCTGAATTAATCCACAAAAATGTTCTCAAATGTTTTTAAGAATATAGAACAGAATAAAATGGAAAATAACAAATATTTTAAGTAAAATTCTGAGCTTAATTCAATAGCAAAGGACATTTTTAAGCTCACAGACTTGCTGAAACCATGAAAGTCAGAAGTATAACAGGCAGCTTTCTGAAACATGGAGTTATCAGTGCACACATGATGTGACCCATGACAACAGGGTTTGTGTGATTTGCATCGGAGCTTTGGTTAAATAAACACAAGGGCTGGTACGATGCCATTGCGCCAAATTAACCCGTTTAGCTGATTTAGCTCGTTAAAGACCGACCTGGATCAGCAAACTCTCCGTCGTACTTCCTCTTTGGTGAAGCGCCTGGTCGCTCACTCTGCAACAAGGTCAAAAGGACGGACACACACACACACACACACACACACACACACACACACACACACACACACACACACACACACACACACACACACACACACACACACACACACACACACACACACACACACACACACACATGAATGACCATAAAGTTACTGATTAGAGGGACTAGATGGAATGAGATGGGGTTCTTGTTGTTTTGGCTGTAGACAAATTCAAATTTCAAGGAAAAGAAGAAGAAGAAGAAGAAGGAAGGAAGAAGTCTGTCCTCGATAAGTATAAAAGCCGCTTATAGAGTAAAAAATAGTGAGATACGACCCTCAAAAAATCCTTATTAATAAGGAGATGTTAAGGAGGGGACTTGGCTTTTTGGAACATGAAAATATTTGTGTTTCATTCTAAGTTGGTTTCTGTTTCTTTTCTTATTAAGTTGTCCAGTAAAATGAATGGATCAGAATGGAATGGATCGGCTGAAGCTTAAATGTAAAGATTCAGAATCAGAGGGGAGTGAAAAAGTTGCCACTTCCCCCCCCTCAACGTCACTTTGTGGGGGAATTCCCCTATAAAGGCAAACAGCCTACAGCGTGTGAACGTGACCGAGTGATGTTTGGGTAAAGGGTAGATGTGTGTTCATACCGCGGCCCCAGCGGTCGGCTGGACGATCCAGGCGTACTCGGGCCTGATGAGCCGCAGACAGTTGAGTGCAGCTAGGTAACAGTTGACCTGCTTCTGCAGCCCCCGCAGCGTCCTCACCTCCCTGCCCAGACGCATACCGTACTCAAACATCACCGTGCCCGCTGACACACACACACACACACACACACACACACACACACACACACACACACACACACACACACACACACACACACACACATTAGCCAGGTCAACTGAAATCAAAGCAAATCTTATCAGATCGTCACTTGCTACACATCAAAGCTAAATGAGCTAAAAAATAAAATAAAAATAGCGCTGGGTTTTGTGCAGGATCCCACGATTCAGAATGAGAATCAGGCTTTATTGGCCAAGTACAAGGATATATACAAGGAATTTGACTCTGGTTTTCAGTGGCTCTCAGTACAGACAGAACAAAGAGAAATTAATGTGAAAAAGAAGTAATGCAAAAAAAAAAAAAATGTATAAAATTAAAGACACAAATGTAAAAAAAAAAGTCATGTGCAATGGGTAGGCAGCATGTGCTAGCAGGTAGAATGTGCAACGGAAGTGGTAGATAAATAAGTAAAATTGTTGAATATATACAGGGGATGAATGAATGAATGTGCAGGTGTGGACTGGGACAGTCATTGAGTGATTGATCTGGGGCCACAATTCATTATCAATTCAATCTGATATTGATGAGATGGCTCATGCTAAGATTTTGATATTTTATAGATAAGGAGAATTAAAACTAAAACACCATTATTTATTGAAACACCTGGCATGTATTACAAAAATATTTCACGAAACATATTCAGTCAAATACACAAATTTAATATTTCAATTTGTTTATGATTATGGTAGTATTTAATTTAGGCGTAAAATGGTTGCCTAACTTCCAAACAAAGTAAAGATTAAAAATTTCAAATTGTTCAGAAATTTAAACAAAGAACTGTTTCCTATCAGAGTGTTGATTTCTTTACCCCCGCCCTAAACATAAGCATTGTGGACTACTCAACTAATCATTTTGTGAAATAATCAGAATGGTTCAGAATGTTGAATTACATTTGGGTGGTGGACAGTATGTTTACCTTTCCTGTAGTTGTGTCTGTTGATGTGGAAGGCGTAGAGCAGCTCGTAGTAGTTGTGCGACAGCAGGTCTACGGCTCTGGCTCTGGACTCGATGATGCTCACCACCTGAGAAACCATGACACACTCATCACCCGGCAACACAGAGAACAGCTACAGCCGCACAACGCTGAATGTCTAAATGTTCCAACACTGAAAAATGCATTCATTTTTCCCTTTTTTCAGTTTCGATCCCGATACTGATTCCAGAGCTCTTTCTTTTTTTTTTTTTCCCTTTCTACGTGGAGTAGAAAAAAAACAAACATTTTCTTCAAACCCCCCCCACTCACTCTAGATCATAAACCCTTGGATATAAAAACGACTCATTGAAATAGGTTGAGAAACTAAACGTTATAGTGCTTTTTTCCCCCCAGAAAAACCACAGTTCCCCTGTTTACTTGTATTTGCTTACAGACCAGTCTTGCCCGTTTCAATATGGCGGCGACGTTGACGCAGCAACAGAAACTGAAGCAGTCAATGCGGGCGCACCAGGCCTCCTTTCGCAACGATGGAAGAGATTGTTGCGAAAAACAATACAAATTCCCCTACATGGGATTATTTTGGTTTTAGACCGGGCGCAACCGTCAAGCCGATGTGCATATACTGTATGTGTCGTTTTTAAATCCTCAACCATAGTTTAGTTTCAGTGTGACGCTGCATGGATAGAACTACAACTATCTCTATGGCGCCGGATATTATATACGCCAGAATCATGACGTCATATTCGGCCACGCTTTGGATTGCGCTTTAGAGGCTAATTATTTGCCAAGTTGAATTCTCAAGGAGGCAGACCATGGAATGGAATTTGGATCGGCACGTGGACCGGCGACATCATCCGCTGAGTGGATGACTTCGCCCTGATACGGAGATTGGATCGGACCCTTATCTAATTCGTTTAGCATTTAAGTCCCCAATGAGAAGGTGGTTGGTTTAGTGTTTTCTGGCTGTTTTGGAATAGAACTTGAGAGGTCAGACAGTGCGGGGATTCTGGAGGGTTCTGGACTGACCTCATCGTGCAGGTTGACGTAGGAGAACTGGACCAGGTCCTGCAGCTGGGAGCGCTCACACAGAACCACGACAAGTTGACGGAGACAGTCCAGCTGCCTGGAGGGACAGAAGTACATATCTAGTACCATCCAGTATTATCTTGAACTATCTAAAGCCCTCCAGCGCCATCTACGTCCAGAGGCGTTTTCGGACCAAACAGTTCTGACTCGCTGAGGGGAACTGCCCACTGGGGAGCTCCCCGAAAACGACATACCATCAAGGGCCTTTTTTCCTGTTTGCATTCACACTGCCAATATGAATGCTCAAGTGAGGTAAGCCAGCCGGCAGGCTGGTATTGCAACGTCACTTCTGCACCACATACAACAGGATGGAGGACGCCGCGGTTGGAGCTGTGTGTTTGTTGTGTCGGTGGTTTCATGATTTCAACAAAACATTTGTCCGCGTCTTGTTACATTTTTTAAGGCTACCGTTACGAGTTGCTGTTAACTGCTCTACACCGTTGCTGATGCTGCATTGCCGCATGTGTTCGACCAATCACGTGCACTTCCGTCACTTAATATTCCTCTTGTGCTGGGAGAGTGCCTACTCTGAAGTAGGAGCTAAAAATAAAAGTCCCGTTCCCACAGGACAGACACAATAACTGGTCTTAGAAATATGAAAAAGATCCTCCACGCGAAAACGCATCTAAAATCATTTACAAGCGTCTAGTGCCACGGACTGCGACACCAAGATGCTCCTCCAGCCAGATATCCCTCCTCAGTATCCTAACTGGAACACTAAATTTTACAGTGCTGATGCTGGGGTGTGTATGTTAGAGTTTCCGTTCTCTGGTAATTACCGGGAAAATAAGTCAGACGTATTGAAATCTCTCCGGTCATAATGTCCGGTGAAAATAATTCCCTCAAAGCACAATTTGAATAAGTGCTGGCCGATAAAATAACGATAATTATCGCAATAATTTTTTTCCCCCTCAATGTCAAAATAAGCAGGCTTGATCATTCTTAAAGGCTTGTAGTTTTCTGTGTTTGTGTTGCCCCAATGAACGTATGCTAGCGTAATATTTATTTATCTTTAAAATAGGGTTCTGCATATACCTTGGTGATGTCTTTTCTTTATATAGTCTGCCTATCATTTTTTTAAGATCAATAAACACAGTCAACATTTGACCAGAATCACTCCCATTTGCTAGGCTTGGGCAGATTGACTATTAAATCCTCAATTGCAATCGATGGAGTCAATTGCGGTTGACATTAACGACAGATGATTTCATTTTTTTAATCTGCCGGGAAAAATCAGAGCTTTCAAACAGTCCAAGTCCAGTTCACTCTGTTCTGAAAATGGCCCTCAGAGCGGAGGTGGAGAGGGAGAGAGGGGGCGGCGGGAGAGAGCAGCGGTTTTTTTGTTGTTTTGTTTTTTTTCTTCTCCTCCAGACAGCAGCGTGCGGGTGTGCTGTGCGTCGGTTCCCAACTCCCTTTTACGGTTTTCCTGTGTTTTTATTTTAGATCTATTTATTGTTGTTCGTTTCCCACTTGTATGAAACAAAATTCTTAACACAATTGAGTTAAGGGACTGTTCCGTTCTAAAAAAAAAAAAACCTGTGTTCCCCGCACTGCCCATGTCGCAGACGTATGTGATGTTGCACAGGACGGTGGCCGTTTCTTGCCGTTGCTATGAGATTTCATTTAGTAAAAACTAGGAGTTTTTGTGTAATATACTTAACTTGTAAATAAATCCTGACTTCTGTAACGGGAAGATTGCATTTGCCGCATTACATAGGGTTCTCGGCGTGCCACGCCCCTCTTCCCAGTTCGTAACTTGGCGATCGCTCATTGGAATTTTGCACGATAGCCCAAGCCTAATACCTGCTGCAGTCTGGGTTCTGGGTGAGAGCTTCGTAGGCCTGGCTGTTGTGTCCTAGCTCCAGATGGTGTTTGAAAATGCGAGTCCACAGTGCAGCCTGCAGGAAAACACTGATTGATGAATATCAGTAATATGGATGTTACTATACTACAACTTGGTACTCTCTACCAAAACCAAACTGATTTCCAAAAACATTCTTAGGAAAACATAGATTTGAATTGTAGACAAAACCAAATTCATTTGTAGAAAGGTTGCGGCTGACCTGACTCCGGACGTCGTTGATGGCCTCTGTTACGGCCAGCGTGGCCAGGTGGATGACCAGCTCAGGTAAACCTACGTCCTCCAGCAGCCGCAGCACCTTAGACACACACATGAGCTCACAAAGGTAAGGTTCACATCCAGTTTGTTTGTTTCAGTGAACAGTACATAGGATGAGAGCAAGTCACAACAAGGCAATAAGACATTTTTTTTTTGGTGATGCGGTATACTTCTACATGATTCACATCAAGTTCAAGTTCAAGAGATTATTTTTCACATACATACACATACGATCATACATATATGCAGTGAAATGTCATGACAACCGGTGATTACGCACAATAAGGGATAGAGCTCAGATCTTATGTTTTGATATTAGGGGATATAGCTGCCAATTCCATTGAGATAGAACCGAGTCTCCTTTCACGAGCGGAGCTTGTGCACTACAACAACCAGAGCAGACGCTCCACTGTAGTGACAGCGATAGATGCGCAGCCTGCACAATTTAGAATATTGTCGGGTGATAAATTATTTATCTAATATTCGTTTACCTTTCAGTACCTCCAAACAGCTGACATTTTCTTTCTTTTGCTCTGTTTTTTTGAGCGTAAACTATGCAACCACGTTACATTATGTTGGTACTGGGTTTGAGTATCAGGGCATTTTTACGAGTACAGTACATGAGCACAGAATCGGGCATGTAAATTCGACCGGCAAAGAATCGGATATAACTGACACTGTTCAGCCGGTCACCAGTCATTGTTTTGTATTGATTGATTGTTTTCTCAAATTAAATTACAATAATATATTTTTGTCTTAGTTTCAGCTGGCATTTCAAACCTGCGTATTTTGACCAAGAATTGCGTGGTTGGTACACAAAATGCGTACATGTTTGCAGGTCTGCTTTCCTCTCTCGTGTAACTAATCTTCTTTAATTTTGGTCAAGAGCAATTTTCAAATTCGAGTTTTATGGTCGCTTAGCCAATCGGATAGAAGAGGCTGGTCATACAAACAGTTATCCGTTAACATGTAAAAAGTTTATGAAAAGTACAAATGGGTTAATTCATAAAAACATTTCGACAATAGCCCTGTTGGAATTTTTTTTTTTTTAATCTGTACTAATCAGCCAATTCAGAGTCTTGACAAAGTTCTATCAGTATGTCTTTTCCAAAGCTGTATTTCCAATCAGCACTGTGTATGAGCAGAACTTCAGTGCCTTCGTTCTTTTAGCCAGTGCTTCCCATGTAATGTACCTTGTGGTAGTACTGTAGCCTGGGAGAGGAGGCCGACTCCTCCTCCTCCCCGCCAGTCAGTCGAACAAGAAACTCCTCCTTCTCCACCTCGGTCGCCGCTTCCTGGAAGCACTGCAGAGCCTGGTGGAGAGAAGAAGAACGGTACAAAAAGTCAAGAGACCAGCGTGCGTGGAGCATCTACAAGACAACAATCCCAGTATTTAATACAAATGATATGTTGGTATTCTTAGGCGATATTGATATACCTTCATTATACAATATAATATAGGTGAGATTTCGTAGGTAATACTGACCTTTGTTAAAGGTACTTAATTGAGTTGTATTTTATATTTGCCAATTCCATTTGAAAAGGCAGAAGCACCATTGCTTTAACAAATACAAAATATGGCAAAATTACCTTTGACAAAAATACATGTTACCCTAGTTGTCAGTAAGACCACAAGAACATTTTCAGGTAGGTTTCTCACCATATTGTTTGGCTTTTCCAAAACCCGAAAATTGAGGCAAAAGATAACTAAGTGATCAATTTCCTGTGTAACTGACGTCCAATCTTTGTCCACGTCGTTAAGATGAAGAATCACTTGAAGGAACTCTGGTTCTAACCTACCTTCTGGCCCTCTCCGTTGGCCAAATAACACTGTCCCAGCATGAAGCGAGAGGATCCCACGTTCACCTCACACCAGGGTCCAATCAGCCTCACGTACTCCTGGACAGGAAAAAACAAAAACCAAGCTCAGATACACTCAGAACAATTCACAATCAGTCAACTCTGCATTCAGACACTGCGTGGTTACGCTACGATCCATGGCACGACTGTGGCATATGTGGATAAATTACTGCTTCTTGATGATAGTCTACTGTGCAATCCCTTATTTTTTCACGGTTTTAAAAAGCCATATGCGATATTGCTTTGGAAAAAATTTGGTCTCAAAGCTTCAGTACATTGTCCCCCTAAATTTCACTTTTTCAACTGAGTAATTAGGCAATTAAATGAACCAATTAAACACAAAAAACAACATTAACCTTAACAGCAATGTTAAAAAGGAGGATGAAGAATGAAGCATGAACATGTGTGTGAGAGGGTGTAGTTGGTGCCGAATAGAACATTTAGGAGAGTAAAGTTTTGGACAGAGGCCCACCTGTAGTTGGGTGTACTGGCAGTTGGCCATCAGGCATTCTGGGAACTGGAAGCCAGGGTTACTGGGCCAACTGGATGGAAACCGGTTAAGGCTCAACAGCCAAACACAACATGAGTGAAAGAGATAGTACAAAGAACCTTCCGGTACCCTTGAGAAGCACACAGCCACTCTCACATGCGGCAGAGACTGGAGGATACAGGAGCTGAGCCAGCTGCTGAACCACATTGGACACCATGTGGGGCCACAGCAGCAGGGCGGTGCCAGGGGGAGGGTTCTGGTGCTGGGCGTATATCTGAGAGATGATCACCTTTCTGGCCACCGTCTGGTAGAACAACTCAACCACCGTCTGAGGACTGAGAACTGAGGGAGGGAAAGACAGAGACAGAATGTTAAACCTTTATACCTCACATTGTACCTTCATTACAACTTTGCATTGAGTATCTGCAGATACAATATGCATCACAGCATATTGTCACAATTAAATATATCTATACATTGCAATACTATTTGGACCGATCTACATTGACAGAATCAAAAATCACAATATATTTTTAAAGGATACCTCAGATTGTGGCTATTGATTCAGAGTAAGACAAAGAATTAAACATTTTGATGATTAATTGCCTCAGTCCGTCATTGCTTATCAAAGATAATGGATGGACGGAGGCTGACCTGATCTGTTGGTGCTCAGGGTGGGGCTATCGGACAGCTCCAGAACAGACAGGTGCTGCAGGTTGGCATCTCTGGAAGACACAGAAGACTTCAGGCTCAATGATCGCAAAATCATGATTAATTATACATGTGTGCAACAGTGCAGCAGAAAAACAACAACGACAAAAACACAGAATGCTCTGAATACCCACCCAGGAATGAATTAAGTGTCACCTTTCTTTTAGCACTTAACATTCAACTTTTTGGGGTGAAATGTGATTTGCTTTTAAAGTTGGTATAATTTGCCCCCAAATTCTGTAATCCAAACTCTAAAACTGATAAAAAACATCAGTTTTAGAGTTTGGATTACAGAATTTGTAAGTGACATTATCTTTGAATGAAAGTTTTTAGATTTTAGTTATAGCTTTCCAGTTTATTATTCTTTGTTATCTTATGCCTAGTCTCAAATTACCTTGAGCTGGAACGAGCTAGAAACATGAAACTTGGCCCAATTACTGGAAATGATGTGCAAATGCTTCCCAAAAAACATGAGCCCAATTGGCCAGAAGGTGGCGCTGTTATTAAGGACAAAAATGCAGTTTTGGAAAGGCCACACCCCTCACACTGTGACTCCGATTGAGCCCCGCCTTCTCCCACGGTTCGACAAGATCCGTGCTACTCCGGACACTGCTGTGAAATTTGGCACAAACTTTTAAATGAAGCCTTGTAGATCAAATGAGCGAAGATCCAGTAACTGATTACTTATTTCTTGCCTCAAATTTGTTCAGAAACAGATTTTGGTGTTGTTAAAATGGGCAAGCGTAAGGATCTGAGCGCCTTTGACGAGGACAAATTGTGATGCTAGACAACTGGATCAAAGCATCTCCAAAACGACAGGTCGAGTGGGGTGTTCACGGTATGCAGTAGTTAGTACCTACCAAAAGTGGTCCAAGGAAGGACAACTGGTGAACCGACGACAGGGTCATGGGAATCCATGGGCTCAATGATGCACTTGGGAAGCCAAGTCTAGCCCGTCTGGTCCAATCCCAGAGAAGAGCTACTGTAGCATAAATTGCCGAAGAAGTTAATGCTGCTATGATCTAAAAGGTGTCGACACACACAGTTCATCGCAGCTTGGTGCGTATGGGGCTGTGTAGCCGCACATCGATCAGAGTGTCCATGCTGACCCCTGTCCACCGCCGAAAGCGCCAGCAATGGACATGTGAGCGTTAGAACTGGACCATGGAGCAATGGAAGAAGGTGGCCTGGTTTGATGAATCAAGGGTCCAATACGATGGAGCATCGGTGGGATGTGCTGGAACAACAAGCCCGATCCATGGGGACCCCACCTGGCAACTTCCAGGACTTAAAAGATCTGCTGCTCACGCCTTGGTGCCAGATACCACAGGACACCTTCAGAGGTCTTGTGGAGTCCATGCATCGACAAGTCAGAACTGTTTTGGTGGCACAAGGGGGAACTACACCATATTAGTGGTGGTTTTAACGTTGCAGTTGATCGGTGTTTACATATATGTATCCGGCCACCATCAACCAAAAAAAGTTGCAAAAAGCAGGGTTTTTCAGAAAATAAACCATAACCCATTAACCAATTGTCCAGTCATCATTAATCTTTGTAGATATCTTCAGTCCATGTTTGGGAATAGGTCTACCAAAGCATTTTCAGCCCAACGCATAGAGGGTGCCACAAATGCCAGAAAGTGATCTGAAAACCAGGTGGACAGAGTTTCACCAAATTTGGTGCACAAGCTCACGGGGCAAGTATTAACCAAAAGCTGAACTGCCACATTGATTGGTGCATGTGGCCGTGGCCTATTCATCGTCATCTATCTTTACTTGATTTTCCGTGAGCTGGAATGAGCTATAGACCCAAAAGCGTCTGAGCTGCTTCCTTCTGTTGAGCGCAAAAAGGTTTGAAGCCGTGAATTGCCTTTTGCGACTATATTTTTTCATTCATTTTTAAATAATTTATCTTATCTTATTTATTAGTTGACTTTAAATTAAATCAATTGTATTGTAAATTAATTGAAGGCTATGTCCACAGAGTTTGTCGTGGCGGTTTGGAGACATGATTAGGCCGAGCCCATAACGGCCACTTCTTCGATTCTATTCTTATGCTCCATAATCTTTGATACCATTTAATAAATTGACCCCCACTAAAGGGGGATTCATTGGTCAGTTATACCAAGTGAATATGGCTGTGTGTGTAGGTGTGCGTGTGCACGCGGTCATACATGATGTTGACGGGGACGCAGGAGGCCAGACTCTGGCTGGTGTGTTTCAGAAGGTAGTAGGACGATAAGAGGTGGGAGCTCCTAGGAATCAGATGCTGTTGGAGCTGCAGCAGCTGGGCTCCACCACCTAGAAACACCTGAAAATAAACATACACACAAGATTCCGTTCAGTACAAGTACACACTATGAAGCACTCATTTTACACTGCTGGCTACATGAAAATTAGTCACGGATTATGAGAGATTTGGCAGACCTGTCAACCTTGAGAAAATATTTTGAGCACCACAATAGTGTAACAGGGAGTCTCTTTGGCTCGGCAGCTAAATTACTCCAGTAATTCACACCGTAGCCCTCTAGTCACGAGGCTAATCACATTGTATGCGAGCTACTACAGCAAACTGTATATATAAATTTATCTGATTAGCATATACCCCTTGAAATGCATCATCTCGTAAAGTTAACGAACATTTTCACCAACAAGAGACGCACCGATTGCAATTTTCCTGGCCACTTTGATTCCATTTCGATTTTTTTTTTCATGACCTGCCGATTCCAATTTTCATTCAATTGTATGTTCATAATAAAACACTGACTATTAAATATCTTTTACATTGTCATCTGATCATTTTGAGAGATATCAAATTTTCTTATAATTTGCTCTCATTGGCTATATCTACCTCTATTATTTTTATATGGTACTTGTCATTGCAAAACAATGTAATAATAAATGGCCGACTCTTCTCACTTTCGTTTCACTCTTCCCTCACTGTGCATCAAACCAAGTGGATCAAATCGAATGACTCGTTTTATTGAGTGACTCGTCAAGAACAACCAGAAGCAGACGCTCCGCTGTGGTGACAGTGATAGATAAAGTCTGCACAATCTTAGAATATTATCAGGCGATAGATAAATAATTTATCTAATCTTCTTTGTTTACCTTATTTTTGCTTGATTATTAGCTTCTTCTAGGGAAACCCAGTGTGTTTGTTTTTCTGTTTATGTGTGTGTTCTCCTCACATTGTCCCCGAGGCGCAGGTAGAGCTTTTGCAGGATGAGCAGGTCTCTGCAGAACAGCGCTCGGGTCATGGCCATCTGGCACACGGCCTGACACACCACCACCACCGCTGCACTGCTGCCATAGAGCTGGGACAGGCTGAGCCGCACCGCCAGACTCTGGCCTGCACGCACGCACGCACGCACGCACGCACGCACGCACGCACGCACGCACGCACACACACACACAGTTCAACAAGGCTTATTATAAGGAGTTTAAAATTACATTGAGTTCAAATTAAATAAATTGATCACCTGGTGTCATGGATGCCTCCACGGAGGGCTCAGAGTCTGCCTCCAGGTCCATCTCCCTCAGCAGGGCCATCATGGCCGCCGCAGGGTTCCTGACGTCCTGGAGCTTGTCTTGGATGTTGTCCATCACATTGTCACTGTGAGGACGGAGGAAGGAGTTGTTTGAAATGTCTTAGCAAAAAATCGTATCTTTGTGTTTTTTGACACATAGAAACATGTTACAGGTCTCATGTAGAAAACTTAGGACTCTGGTCCTTTTGCCCTTCTAGAATCCTCAAAGTTCGAACACCTTTGTTACAGAAATTTTAGAAATCTATTTAATTATCAAAGATTTTAATTTAATACTTTTTAAGACAGATTGAATAATTTAATATACCATTTAGAATCCAAAATCAAAATCAGAAGTTGACTTTTTTTTCCTGCATGGAGGACTGTGAAATGTGTGTTGAGTTAATTTTTTATAAAAATGGTGCGCACATACATCCACATAAATCAGCAGCACACTCCCGGCACAGTGCACCGCAGTGCAGGACAAAGCACTGGGTCTCACCGGGGGGGAAGCGCGGAGGTTTGGTTAAAACAATTGCTTAATCAGGCGTTTTTTTTTCTCCTTTTACATGTTTTTGGGGCTGCTTTCTAAAATCTCACAACAAAGGATGAAGAGTGGAGGAGCATAAAAAAGGTCAAATTGTGTCATTATCCCAAAGAAAGGAGCTCTACATTACTTTTTGCCTATGAATTGCCTACTGACCTGTCATTGGCCAGCATGTTCTCCAGGACCTGCTCAGCAGCTTTCTCTGGGGACTGCAGGTGTTCCAGGGCCTTCTCCATCTCGTACGCCATTTCCCCCGACACGGCATCTCTAATCAGCCGCAGACACTGCACCAGCTGCAGGACATCCCGCCCCGCCTCTGGGTCTGGGGCAATGAGATGAAGACAGAATGACGACTTAAATATAACTGGCTACAGTGGTTGAAAATAATTCAGTAGTATAAAGACAAGAGCCCATACAAAATATTAAGATTTATTTTCCTTACAATATTGAATCATACAAAAATACCAAAATGACCAAGTACTAGTACAAGGCTCAACAGTAATGGTTGCCCGGGGCAACCAGATTGAGTCAACTGGCAACCATTCCGCGGCCTCAAAACGTGCACCGCAAAATAAATACATTTGTTGCATTAGTGATATTTAAATATTTCCGTTAGGGTCGAAACCCGACGTGCGTTCACTCACGTGTGCACCGGCACCTACTTTAGAGACAAAGGCAAAATTAAGTTGCAAATTAAGTTCCTTGACTGTGGGGTGAAAAGTTTGACTAACCCGACATCACAAACGAATTTGCAATTTGATTCAAGTGACAAAGAACCAGATGAACATGAACGAAAAAAACGAAGGAAATTCGTGAAATCTTGGGAGCCCAATCTGATCTGGTGCAACTGACAAGCTACAGGACGGATCAGGCATGTAGGAGGCAATGTTTGCTCTATTGACTTATTATAGGCTAATTTACAGTAACGCTATGGAGATTAACGTCTGATCTTAGTACGTTATATAACAGGGCTGTACCCAACTCAGAATTGTGTCAGTCAAATTGGATTTGGCCGTTCAAAACAAAAATTTGATCCAAAATTATCCATTATCTTAATTACTCAAAATATAAGGTGACTAAAAATGGCAACTATATTTTCGGTTTCGGCAACCAAAAGCTGATGCCTAGTTACCAGGCTGGCAACCACTTTTAAAAGTTAGTGTGGAGCCCTGCGGTTACCTTCAGCTATGGCCGTCTCCTCCTCCGAATATAGATACTCATCGCAGGACAGATACAGGTGATCCACAGCAAAACACGGCAGGAGGAACGACACAAAGCCCTGCAACACAAAGCTCTCTCAGAGTCCGCAGGCATAGACAAAGAATGGGGAAAACATTGACTCGAACACTTTGCAACAAAACTTGTGAAAAACTGCTGCAAAAGTCAAACCATCACAACAATCACTGTGCAATGCTTCTTGATCAATCATAGAATTTTGTCCCACTGAGAACCCTTAGAAAAGGCCACTACCTTCTTGAGCAGGCAGACCACGGCAGTGTGGGGGCTAACCGTCAGGCCCAGCGGCATGGCCAGGGACTCCTGGTACTCGAGGCAGCAGGCGTAAAACTTGGACCAGAACTCCACCTGCAGTTGTCGATACTCCCCCTGGGAAAACTCAAACTCTGTCACACTGCTCTGCAGCTGCAGGAGGGAAACAAAAGAAGAGGTAAATGATAGACGGATTAGAGCCAAAGAGGGGAAAAAAAGACCAGTTAAAAAGAGGATTGGAGGGAAATTCAATGATACAGAGGGTGATGTGAAGGAGACACTTTCAGATATTTGTGTAACAAACAAATGATTTGACAATGTACCTCATTCTCGACAGCCACTGTCACCTCTCTTTTCAGCGCCTCCCAGGGGAGGTCGACAATCCTCTCCGATCCTCTCCTGTAGATCTGACACACAAACACAGCATATTAACCTACACACAGGGCTGAGGAACATACATTTATGACTACAATCAATCAAAACAATTTTCTCAAGGTTGTTGCCATTTGGTTTTCGAGCAGGCTGGAAGTACAAATTTGACTTGGAGCGCATTTCAAAGGCAATGACGATTGAATCTAAAATCGAATCAGTCAGAATTTTCACATTCAACTGATCACACCTAAAAACATCCAAAAAAGTTGTGTTTTTTTCTACTATGGTAATAGTTGCTTGCGCTTGGTAAATAGAAAGTTGTGTTGACTCAATTTGCTCAAGTCTTTTTCTCAAACAGTGCAACTTTAAAGTTTTATCGAGAACAGTCAAAAATACCCACAAACACTGCAGAATCCCTGGAACTAGCAAATACAACAGAGGGATGCTAGAAGGGAGCTTACCATCAACCATATAGAAGCTCCATTTCCAGCATGGACACAATTAAGCCTCACCTGTAATGCTTTGAGGATGGCAGAGGCCGTGAATCGCAGAGGGGAAAAGAGCACTTCCAGGTAGGTCTCCTGTTAAATGCAAACACATTAACTGTCGGACACAATGGGAAAAGCAGTCTACTTTCTTGACATGTGATTACAACCTCTAAGGAATTGTTTTGTTTGAATTTGACTAATTATTTTGAATTAATTAGGATTTGGAAGAGTGGGAAAAAAAGATCATTTATGATGGCTGGGCGATATCGATACAATATGGACGAAAATGAATGTGGATGAAAACATTGGCACTCTTCCAATTTTTATTATTATTATTAGGTTTTTTTTAATTGTGGAAATTAAGACATTTTTTAGTATCTACACATTTATTTCATGGTTTGCAGTGGAACAAAAACCAAAACAAAAATTCTCACAGCCTCCGGGTTCTGGCAGAGTCAGCGGGGTCTTACCCTGGGGTCCTGATCCAGTCCAATGTGGACCTCTTCCTCTGGTGGTGGTTGAACAAACACTTGGTTCCACTGGCCTGCTGTATTACTGACAGAGAAAGAATGGGAAATATTTTCACAAACGTTTTCTTATCTTAATCTTTTCTGATTGCATTGATCTTGATAATCACAGAAAAAAAACACAGAAAAACACACAAACTCACTGTTCATAGTTGATGTATCTGACGATGGTGGTGTTGGATTCATCCACCCAGACGCCCCAGATGTCAGTGGAGGTGAGTGCAAAGTCTACCAGGGTTTCCTGTACAGACAATGACAAGTAAATACTTGACTTGTGAGTATTAAATTCACTGTACTACAGGGAACAAAAGATTTATGTAAAACTGATATTGGTCCCAGACCAGGCTAACATGTAGTATTGGTATCAGAGGATATCTCCAATGCCAAACTCCAACACAGTGCCACAACAAATATCAATATCACCAAAAATATAGATTTTTATATGTTCCGATGCTCAATGTCAAATGTCTCCTTCATTGTGTGGATGGTATATTACACTGGGATAGGCTTATACTGTGATAGTGGCATAAGAGAAACAAAAAAAGACCATTAAACTATCACAATGAATTTAATCAAGATTTCATGAGCGTGGCAGCCCTTGGCGTTGGCAGTGAAACATCACCTCCCCTCACCTGTACAGAGAACAGGGTGGAGATGTGGTCGAGGCTGTAGAGGTTCTTGTCTGTGGCGACCAGCTGGAGCACGGTGAACTGTCCACTCTGAGGCACGGCCATGTAGACGGCGAGGCACAGGCCTGTGGTTGAGGAGAAGGCCAACCGCAGCCGGTGGGCCTGGCCTGCCGCATACCGCACACCTTTAGAACGCGGCATGTACTCCAACATGTCTGCCTCCATTAGACAAGACTGTTTCTGTAGAGACAGGATGGGCAGTGGACGATGTTTCAAAAACAATAAGTAATTTAAAAAAAACAAAATTAAAAAAAAAAAAAAACATCAACTGCAATGACATTTATAGTTTTTTGTTTTTTTTATAGCTGCTTTTGTTGTGTTGTGGCTATAGAATTCACATGGGGAGGAAGCCAGATCCTTCCAGTTGGAGGTGGACCCCACCCTATCATGCTCATCATTATCAACATTCATTTATTTAACCCCGCTCAAAAATGATCCAAAAATCGCATCAGCAATCATCAAAGAAACACATGAATTAGGCAGCTAACCCAGACCTTACCCTGAAGGACCACATGCGCAGCTTATAGTCCTGGCAAAGTGCAAAGATGAAGGAGTCGTCCTCTAGCTCCCGGACCGCCAGGCTGAGGGCCAGCTCCCCGGGGATCTGTCCCCCCCGGATGGCGGTCGGCATCCAGCCAGCCAGCCTCTGCATCATTGTGCTCCTCTTCAGCTCCACCAGTGAAACGCTCCCTGGACAAAATTAACACAAATTGGATCTCTGAAAAATGTTCCCCACACTGCATTCACCTGGGCCTTCACAAAAAAAAAAAAAAAGAAAAAAAAAAAAAATATTAATTTGGCCTCAGGTTGCCCCCTTTGGCAACCACTTTAATGTAAAAATTGGGGACGGGAAACAGCAGAAGGTTGCACCCCAAAATAAATTACATTTGTTGCATGAGTGATACCTAAATATTTCTGTTACAGTCCAAACCACAAGGCTGCACGTACGTTGGTGCGTTTATTCACGTGCGCACAGGCACACGTTCATGTTTGAATGCCTTTCTTCATCATCTATGATGCGAAAACATCCGAAGAGAAACAGTGAAGTGTGCGTCCTGCTAATAGCGGAGTTATAAAATTCCACCACAGAGAACAGAACAATGTGTTTTTATTTTAATTTACGCCATCTTATGGAACGAAAAAAGTGTGTATTAAACGGTATGGAACGAAACCGTGCGTAATGGGACACCCCGATCGCCCCGTCTCCATGAGTTACGCGCAGAAAATAATCTTCACTAGTCTACGAGTTGTGCCCCGTTGCTCCGTGCACCGTCCCCACACTGTTTTTAGTTGTTTTATTTGGAGGAACGGGGTGCGGAGATCAGGGAGCACGGAGAGCAATGTTCGAACGTGGACAATTCACAGATAAAAAATATATTCATGGTTCCCCTTATTTATAATTCCCCATTGAAATGTTATCCCTGTACATTTTGTAAGATTCTAATTGTTACACACACACACACACACACACACACACACACACACACACACACACACACACACACACACACACACACACACACACACACACACACACACACACACACACACACACACACACACACTTTTTTTTTTATCTGTTATTGTAATGCACACTGACTGACAAAAAAATAAAATGAAAAAATAAAAACATGACTGCTCGACTTTAAATCTCAGTCGACCGGCGATTTGACGCATCAACATTCAGGGGGCAGTCATAACAGATGTACTGCTCTTATTTTACTTAGCCAATCAGAACTGTATGTTTGTATGTATCCAGACCTTACAATGTTTGTAACATTGTATAAGGCTTCTTCCTACCCCTTACTTCCCAGAAGAGACACAGATACATTGCTGTGTACCCCTTGCATTAAACTCTCAACGAATAACAAAGCAACTGACACAGGAGTCGTGCTGATAAACGATAGTGTACATTTTTTTCCATGTCTAACGTTTGATTAAGAACCTTACCCTGCGTGTCGTGAGGAGGCAGAGTGACAACCATTATGCCCCCCGCTGGCAATGCCAGAGCATAGTGGCACTCCCCCTGGTGGCTTAGCCAGGCGGTGGAGGCACTGAGAGCCCCGGTCTGCCCTGCGGCGTATGGGATGACAGCACTGTGGGATGGGTCCTGCAGGCTCAGCTTGCCCACATCAGTGAACACAGACTGCATCTGGAGTTCTGTCACCAGCTCCTGGGAAAGAAGCAACATAGTCATACGATTAACTTTGATTGTTATTTCAGTAGGTTGTAGGTATAACAAAAATATGTACAGTTATTTATTAATAAAAAAACAATAAAAAACATCAGTCATCAATGTCAATCGCAATTGCCGATAGACAATTTAAAGGTTTAAGCTGCCCAAGCCGATAACTCACGCTGATTCTGCAGCGTGAGTTATTGACGGATATTAGACTTTTATTAAGCCCTCCGATCCAATATGACCCTCTACCTGCCACTGTACATGTTATTTTTTTATTTTCATCTTACTTATCCCCTTCTTGACTTGCTCTTCGTGCTGGGCAGTATATCGTGAATCTCGATTCGATCAACATTTTATCAATTCTCCATATGGAAAGGGTAACATCGAGTTTTACTTTTACAACTACTTCAAAGTTTTCACATGAGATTGTTGCTCTGGCTTTTCATTTTCCATGGCAGCGCTCCTTCCTCGTTGTCTACACACAACTAGAGACGCCACCCCTGCTGCTGAGTAGATGGAGGAGAAAAAGAAAGCTGCGAGCGGGACTGAATTAGTTCCAAAAAGAGGTCACGAAACGGTTGTCTTCGGGGAATGGTTTGAAGATAGACAGCCAAACCCAAATACACCCAACACATTCAGCACACACACAGCCGCGCTCGCTTCCCTCTGGCCCCGAAAGAAAAAAAAGCTGAGATGGCGAAACAGCAGTCGCCAGGCAGACACCGTTCTTTAAAGTAAGGCGGCATTCACATATGTAGTTCTCGCTGCTACCTGTTTGCTACAGTGGCTTCTTTTATTTTGAGATTATTGTATTTTTAAATACCTGCAGGGAAGAGGTCTTTATTTCTTTGTGATGATTATTATTCCTAAATAAACATTCTGCTTTTTAATATAAATCAATTTGGTCTGGTCCAGTTTAATTCAGGAATATTATTTATAAACTTTAATATGATAAATATCGGTCATATCGGATATAGACATTAGGAAAATAAATATCGTGATATTAAATTTAGGCCATAACGACCAGAACTACATGCACTGTTTTGTGCTGGTACAACACTTGAATTTCTTTAATACCATAGGCACACTACACGACTTTCAAAGTCGTCAGATCGCTGTACTGTACACACTACACACACACCAAACCTGCCTGATATCTCGCCGGCATCTGCGAGCAGTCAGATTGCCTTGTGAGAAGTTCACACCACACACTCGTCGCTCGTGGGAGCGCGCTATGATTTTCCTCCAATTTTGGGTTTTGTTCCGCAATCTACAAAAACCCGTCAGTGAGTGGAAAATCAGGCCAGAATCCCGTAGTCTAAACTAGGCATAAGGGGATTATTAAAGTGTTATCTTAACAGATAAAAGGCAGAGAACTACAGTAAAAAACAACATTTACACCTTGAAACAGGAGACAGAACATCACGTAGAGGAAGTGTAAATCTAGGAGGTTAAACAATTACAGCCTCCTGCTTCATTAGCCCTAGTTTAAACCCTTGTAAATGGCAGTGGGACAGAAACTAAAAACCTAGTCATAACTCCTCAACTATTCCACTAGCAAGCAAGTCGTAGTGACTAACGTAAACAGAATCTGACACGTTGCTTACTTCGGGTGGAAGTCAATAGGTCTGGATTCAAGATCCACATTTACAGAAACAGAGACAACCTCAATTTACAAGGGAACACTGATTTTACATGTGCGTGCACTGTACCGGCATTGCCAAACAGTTTTGTAGAAGAAAACAAATGTAATAGTTAAATGTAATAAGAAGTTAACATCAAATTAAAACTAAGACAATAATAAAAATTCAAGACTATCTGTGATCACTCACGCTGCGGTACATGCGTGAAGGGTGGGGCAGCACCAGCCTGTGTACGCTCTGGTTGGTAATGATGAGGATGATGACATTGTTGAGCGTTTCCTGGATGTTCACGCCACCGGGCAGCACCGTGCAGTGGGTGAACTTGAGCCTAAGGGCGTTGTTCAGCAGGTTGGTGTCCAGCGACTGTTCCACCAGCTGCACAGTGTCACCGGACGCAGACCTGCGTGAGATCATATTCAATTCAAATCAAGCGTATTCACTTCGTACATTATACATGTCGCAGGGTGTCTGCAGGTATCAAGAATGTTCAACTGCAGCAGGTTTGCATGAAGGCAAGTGTTAGGTTCAGGGGTAGCAAAAGGGTTTTAAAAAATTGGGGCAGTTGAGTCAAAATGTTGCCAATAAAATAAAATAAAATGAGACGAAATGTTTATTGTTGAAATGAATGACAAAGTAGACTTTTAAGACCTAATAACAGTCAAATAGAATGCAAGGCATTTTAAGACTCCCTGGTGACTGGTGGACTCCCTGTGTAGTGGGGAAAGTCATTGGGTGACTTTGAAATACAAGAGAGCACAATTATAAAGCCTGCATAAATTAAATTATGCAAGTTACTACACAATTAATTTTGTTTTGTAAAGTACACTGAAAAATAAAATGTATTATTATTATTATTATTATTATTAGGGGTCCAGCCGTTTATAATCATGCATCCAAGCCACATGGATCTTTATTTAAAGCAGGAATTAGAAAAAAAAACCAACAAAAAAACAAAACATTTTCCTGAAGGACGCGGAGCCGACATACTGGAAGTAGACAAACGAAGGGACCTGGGGTGGTGGAGCGGGGCGCTTTGTGAAATCATCACCCAATTTGGTATATATGTGCAGGGTGTGGCTCGGGGGGGGGGGGGCTTTCGCATAGGGCTACGTGCGCAGTGGTCTCGACTCCATTGGTGTGTGTATTGGTTGGCTCGCGCAGGACCACTGGGTCGAGACGGGCTAACGCTGTGTTCCATGCACACACAGAAGAATTTGTTTAAACTGATGCTGCCTTTCACAGGAACTGGGAAAACTGTAATTCATGACTAACTAACCTGGACCCTGTGCATTGCGGCCTGCAGCTATATTTATTGTCAATATTATTACAGTGGTACCTCGACTTATGACTGCATCTACTTACAACTAATCCAAGATACGAGTAGCGATAGTCGCAAAAATTTGTATCGACTTGCGACCGACTGCTCCAAGATACGACGGTAGAAATTTGCAGTTGGCGCGAAATTGCTTTGAGATACAACTGTTTTAACATACGACCGTTCTTATAGAACGAATTAGAGTCATAAGTCGAGGTACCACTGTATTATTATTATTATGAAGTAGAAAAAAACAACTGTTAACAACTGTGCTCTCCATCATGGAGAGCATTAAAACGCAGAGATTGGTTTTCAAATCGTCACGCACCAGTGGATGAATCTGTTGCTGGTGATGGACAGCAGCTTCCCACTCTCCTCGTAGTGGAAGCCTCCAGCGCTGTCTGGGAACTTGATCCCACCGGGAAGTGCATCCAGACCTTAAAAGAGAGAGAGAGGGAGGGACACTATTGCAGTTTTCAAATCCAGCAGTAACGACAACACACTTGTTTTGTAGTTGTGAATAAATCATTCGACGCTCCTCTTAGCAAGGCAGGGTTGGCCTTAACGCTTTGACAGGTAGAAAAGTTCACCTGTTTGCTCCTTCTAACGGGTTTGTATAACAGCAACGCTCAATTAGTTCTATCTAAGACATCTCCGCATGCATATATGTATACAGTTCATATATTCGGGGGTGGGGTGCCAGTAATGTGTATATTTTCGTTGTAATTTCAAGTAAGCTTTACTCGTATGGATTTTATCAACGGCTAAAATTAAATTCAGTTTTAACTGAGGCTGATAATGTTCACTTTTAGTAATGTAAACGTGTGCTTCCCAGGCCAATAAAGCCATTTGTGAATGTATCCCAGCAGTTAGAGCGCACTACTACCGAGGCCATGGTGGCATGGGTTAGCCGTGCTAGCACATGCTAGCACGTCTCCTCGCCTCCTCGTTCTATCTCCGACGTCGACGGGTCCGCCGCGACGGGACGCGGGCCCTGCGAAGGCCTCCGCCGGCGCCCGCGCACCTACCGAGGTTCACCGCTATTTCCCTGAATCTGTGCAGCGTTTCCCTCTCGAATCCGCAGATCTCCATGAAGCTCCGCTCCAGCGCCGCCGCCATCTTCGCCGCGTTGACTTGTGGGACCGAGGCGGGGAGCGTTGGCCGCGCGCGCCCGGCCCTTCAAACCTTTAAAGGCGCAGGACGCCGCGCCGCACCGCACCGCACCGCACCGCACCGCACCGCACCGCACCGCGCCCCCCGCGGCCCACGCACCGCACGCACCGCACGGCCGAGCGACGTCGTGTGGCCACCCACGCGTGCAAACGTCGTCTCGAAATGAGAACTGGAGCTCAAGGGGGGCGTCCGAGCTGCGGCCGGTTTGTGAAATAAGTTGAAATATGTTGTTTTTGTTATTTTTTCCCTTTTACAAGAGAGCGATCGTGTCCCCCCCCCCCCCCCCCCCACCAAAATAAATAAATAAAAATAAAATAAAAATAAAAACAAATACAGTCATTTGTATTTGGGATGGATTGTGTTTTGCCTTGATTCCGTTACTGAAGGAAACAAAAGAAGCGCCCTCCGTGTCAGCGACACTTTATCAGTCACCCTCTTACCTTCTCTTCCCAGGTAACGAAAGCACAACAATTCTTATTTTCATGGGGTTATACACAAGTTAAAACATGCTCATGTACGTCATACATGTATGTATTACGTTTCTGCCAAGTCCGTTTCGCTAGATGGCACTAAATACTCAACACTGGTCCTTTAAAAAGTAACTGTGTGTGTATGTACGTATGTTTGTGTATACTGTGTGTGTGTATGTATGTATGTATGTATGTATGCAAGATAAGATAAACCTTTATAAGTCCCACAACGGGGAAATTTACATCGTTCCAGCAGCAAAAGGGGGAAAGCAGAAAATAAAGAGCATATCAAGTACAAACTATAAACAACATAAAATATATAGAAACATACATACAAATTAAAAAATCACCATAAATAGGAACCAGATAGTACAACGTGTAGTGCACATATCTTGACACATTGCACATCAGGGATTGCACTTTTTTTTTTTTATATAAAAAAAATTGCACTTGGATTCTTTCACAGTTGTGTGTGTGTGTGTGTGTGTGTGTGGTTGGTCTACTGGCTGCACTGTTGGTTATACAGTCTGACGGCCGCAGGAAGGAAGGACCTGCGACAGCGCTCCTTCCCACTCTTGAGAAATCAACATGATCCTCACAGTGCTCCCAGGCCTCTCCAGGTGAGAGAGAGCCGGATGTAGCAGGAAGGTGACGGCGCCGTCCACCCCGATGCCAGGCTGGTAGGCAAACTGGAGCGGGTCCATTGATGATCTCACCAGGGGGCGGAGATGCACACGGACCAGCCTCTCCAGGGTCTTCATGAGGTCAGGTCAAAAAGTATTTAGTCAGCCACCAATTGTGCAAGTTCTCCCACTTAAAAAGATGAGAGAGGCCTGTTATTTTCATCCTAGGTATACCTCAACTATGAGAGACAAAACGAGAAAAAAAATCCAGAAAATCACAGTCTTATTTTTTAAAGAATTTATTTGCAAATTATGGTGGAAAATAAATATTTGGTCAATAACAAACGTTCATCTCAATACTTCGTTATATACCCTTTGTTTGCAATGACAGAGGTCAAACATTTTCTGTAAGTCTTCACAAGGTTTTCACACACTGTTGCTGGTATCTTGGCCCATTCCTCCATGCAGATCTCCTCTAGAGCAGTGATGTTTTGGGGCTGTTGCTGGGCAACACAGACTTTTAACTCCCTCCAAAGATTTTCTATGGGGTTGAGATCTGGAGACTGGCTAGGCCACTCCAGGACCTTGAAATGCTTCTTACGAAGCCACTCCTTCGTTGCCCGGGCGGTGTGTTTGGGATCATTGTCATGCTGAAAGACCCAGCCACGTTTCATCTTCAATGCCCTTGCTGATGGAAGGAGGTTTTCACTCAAAATCTCACGATACATGGCCCCATTCATTCTTTCCTTTACACGGATCAGTCGTCCTGGTCCCTTTGCAGAAAAACAGCCCCAAAGCATGATGTTTCCACCCCCATGTTTCACAGTAGGTATGGTGTTCTTTGGATGCAACTCAGCTTTCTTTCTCCTCCAAACACGACAAGTTGAGTTTTTACCAAGAAGTTCTATTTTGGTTTCATCTGACCATATGACATTCTCCCAATCCTCTTCTGGATCATCCAAATGCTCTCTAGCAAACTTCAGACGGGCCTGGACATGTACTGGCTTAAGCAGGGGGACACGTCTGGCACTGCAGGATTTGAGTCCCTGGTGGCGTAGTGTGTTACTGATGGTAGCCTTTGTTACTCTGGTCCCAACTCTCTGCAGGTCATTCACTAGGTCCCCCCGTGTGGTTCTGGGATGTTTGCTCACCGTTCTTGTGATCATTTTGACCCCGCGGGGTGAGATCTTGCGTGGAGCCCCAGATCGAGGGAGATTATCAGTGGTCTTGTATGTCTTCCATTTTCTAATAATTGCTCCCACAGTTGATTTCTTCACAACAAGCTGCTTACCTATTGCAGATTCAGTCTTCCCAGCCTGGTGCAGGTCTACAATTTTGTTTCTGGTGTCCTTTGACAGCTCTTTGGTCTTGGCCATAGTGGAGTTTGGAGTGGGACTGTTTGAGGTTGTGGACAGCTGTCTTTTATACTGATAAGGAGTTCAAACAGGTGCCATTAATATGGGTAACAAGTGGAGGACAGAGGAGCCTCTTAAAGAAAAAGTTACAGGTCTGTGAAAGCCAGAAATCTTGCTTGTTTGTTGGTGACCAAATACTTATTTTACCGAGGAATTTACTAATTCATTCATTAAAAATCCTACAATGTGATTTCCTGGATTCTTTCCCCCCATTCTGTCTCTCATAGTCGAAGTGTACCTATGATGAAAATTACAGGCCTCTCTCATCTTTTTAAGTGGGAGAACTTGCACAATTGCAAGTGAAACTGAGCTTTAGGAAATAAAAGCTGCACACACAATTAAATCAAGCCAAACAACACTTAAGGCCATAAACTAGGCTAGGACCCTAATCAGCATCATAGTATTTGCTCAGATTAAATGCACTTTCTAAAATTTTCATTATAGGTCAGAGCAGAAGCTGAAAGACTAACTCCGACTTTGAAACAGTGTGCTTCTCTCTGTCATTGTAAAAAGAAAAGCTCACGCCACTAAATCATACCTTGAAGGTTGTTCCCATGTTGCAACGATTATCTACATTAGAACACAGTGGAAAATCATCCAGGGACGTATACCTCAATGCAGTTACATTTAAGACGCAGCTGTTCCAACAGTGCCCATTCTCATGACAGTAAACATATAATGGCAGTGCAGAAAATTTTGCAACTGTGAGCAGATTTTTTTTTTTTTTTCTTACTATTTTGGGCTGAGTAGGGAACAAACCATATGTCCTCAGGGCAAGGGCAACGGACACTACGACTTATCAGCTTGCAAAAAAAAAAAAAAGGTGCTTTTCGAGCCATAGATGGACAGTTCCGGAAAGAAAACCAGACTATAAATTAGGGTCGTGCCGGTGTGGAGGTATTAACACTGGGCACCTGCAGGTCTTTGACATGGCTGCATTGAAGTTCACCCTGGGTCTGCTGGCCCTCTTTGTGGTCGCCGCTTGGGCCGAGGAGGTAAGAAACACGTCCAAACCCTCTCAATTTAGGCCTATTTGTTATTTATACACACTTGTCTATGTGTGTATAAATGTATTCATCATTTATTCAAGACATTTGACAACCCAGTATTTCAACGACGCTCACATTTTACCAACCTTTTACCGGGCCTGTGACAAGAATGGAATGGTGCAATGAAATGACAGGGCAACATAAGAAACTACCTCGTCACTATTACTATGATGACTGAATACTATTATTACCCACACATATCTTCACATAGAGCGCACCGGCCACACATCCCATAGAAAAGACAATAGACCACTCATAGTTCTCTCCATCTGCCTGTATGGATTTAATTGTACCCATCTCCCTGTAAACGATACCCTGTGCACGTTGGACTGATCAGTGACGGGGTTTTACAGGAACGGTCCGTGTCCGAGCTCCTGTGGGAGGCCAACAAGGACGTCGGTGAGTGTGACGGACATCAGTGTTCAAAGCAAAAGTAATATTTGGAAATTTAGTTTGTTCCGAGTCCATTTGGTCCTTGGGAAGAATTTAAAAAAAAAAGAAAATACTGACGTCGGTAAGGTCTGCATCACTCCTTTTTAGGAAAATAAGTAGGAATTACACAATATGAAAGCGTGATACAATATGTTATATTGGGCTAAGTGGGGGTAACAAAGCAGGAGGTGGATGGTGTTATCCTGGATATTTCACTTCTTATATCGGGTATTATCCTACAATCCCATAGCAACCCAGGGATCAAAGCAGGGGTCCTCAACCTTTTTTGGCACATCACTCGATTTTTATCATTTAGAGTGTGACAAATTTCCTAGTTTTATGACACAGTATCATGGATCGTAGAGGGAGCTCCAAATGGATTATATAGAAATTATAGATTTTAAACCAATTTAACTATACTTTTTATTTTTATTTTTAATATATCGATTAAATATCACTACGTCAGTCTTAGAAAGGCCCTGGGACCCCAAGATTGAGAATGTGTGAATATAAAGTGTGATTGTGATGCTCGTGTTGCCAGTTCACACCGAGGACGAGCCCTACGTGGTGGACGACATCGCCTACGACAACGAGAACGAGAGGAACGCGGATCCCTGCACCTCCCGCGGCTGCATGTGGGGAAAGTCCAGTGACAGCAGGGTCTACGTGCCCTACACCATTGCCAACCATTTCTGTACGTGCACAACGAGGGATTGCAACAAGCTGAAAAGTTGAAAAGAATCGCCCAAAGAAATCTGAAACTTTGTGTTATGGTCGGCTTTTAAATCTTACATGGATTGAATTCAATCCATTATATCCATAGCCATATCGAATAGTTATTATGGATTTGAAAAATAGGAGATTTGATATCAATATTAAATGGGATATTTTATATTTATATTAAATAATTGCCTGTTTGAACACAGGCTTCCATAGTTAGCAGTCCAAAGTCCTTTTCTTTTTAAATAATAATGGTTAAGACAATGTAATCCTGTCTATAGAGATAATAATAAGTTATTCCTCATCATTCTTATTTTTTGTTTTGTTTTTTGCATGCTTAGCATCTCTTTCGAAGTTGAATTATCGTAATGATAGAATTATTTCTTCATTTTTAATTACATTTTCCTTTGTTATTTATTCATTATTGCTCTTATTTTCAGGCATATCTGGCAGCAGTCAGGACAAACACATGTCACACACAGTTTCTAACAATCTCCACGTGCTTCTTTCCTTCATTCCGCAGCCTCCCGCGAGCTCTCCATCATCGAGCGTGGCCTCCAGTCCTTCTCCAGTTTCTCCTGCATCCACTTTGTCAAGCGCAGCAACCAGAGGGATTACCTCAGCATCCAGTCCCTCAATGGGTATGTTTTTAAGATTTTCATTTCGCTTTGTGAATTATTTTTCTTTTCTTTGTTTACGTCATTATTATTTTATTAACTGTTTGTTTGGTTGAATACACCTGAAGATTTTAAATGATATGTCCCCTTCAATTGTGATTAAACTAATTATTTTTAAATAATAATAATAAGAAAAATAAGGGAATTGATTATTCACAATTTATTATTATTATTATTATTATTATTATTATTATTATTATTATTATTATTATTATAAATAATATTATTATTAATGAGACAAGGCAGCACATCGTTGAGGTTAGGTAAGTAAATGCTGGTACAGTAAGTGACAACAGTGTCATTTGGAACAATATACAACTTATTGTTTCTAAATCAAAAAATGAAGGGATATACCGTACACCAAACACTAAACTTTGAGTATCAGCCAATAGAAAGTGTCGATCCAATCTGTTACGTTTACTGAAAGTATAGATGTGGAGTGTTATTTAGTTTATTTCGGGGAGACGTTAGAACATAATGATTAACATCTAACGCGCGTCCTCTCTCCATAGGTGCTACTCCTTCGTGGGTCGCCGTGGTTACTCCCAGACCGTCTCCCTGAGCCGCCAGGGCTGCATCTACCACAACACCGTGCAGCACGAGCTGCTCCACGCTCTGGGCTTCAACCACGAGCAGACCCGCTCCGACAGGGACAACCACATCCGGGTGCTGCTGCAGAACGTCCAGTCTGGTCAGTGGCTCTCACACGCACACGCACACGCACACGCACACACACACACACACACACACACACACACACACACACACACACACACACACACACACACACACACACACAGATGCACACGTCTTAAACGTACTTCCAGCTCTCTCTCTCTCTTTTGACGTGCTCGCTGGTGCGTCCACCTCAGGCATGGAGCACAACTTCGACAAGATCAACACCCTGAACCAGGGAACTCCCTACGACTACAACTCTGTCATGCAGTACCACAGGTGGGAAATTACACACAAAGTAAAAGTGAAAGTACCACATTGTCATTTCTACTTAAGTCAACATGTATAAGTACTTGCTCTTAAATGTAATTCAAGTATTAAAAGTAAAAGTACTTGTCATATCCAGTGCCCTGATATAACAGTCTATGGTATAATACAGCATAAAGTGCTAATACATCTACCCTTTTTTTTTCCCGGTTTTTCTTTCCCATGGGGCGCTTTTATACAGCACCAATTATACATGATATTTTCCTACTTTACTCTCCTCCTGCAGTGGAAGGGGGTAGCAGATTCTGAATCCAATCTACACAAAGCTGCATTTCAAACCCACTTCTTCATTCTTTTATCTCTGCTTAAATCCATGGAAATCCATGCGGTTCCAGGTACGCCTTCTCCAAGAACAACCAGCCCACCATGGTGCCTATCCCCAACCCGAATGTTGAGTTCGGCAGGGCCACACAGATGAGCCAGAACGACATCACCAGGCTCAACAGGCTGTACAAGTGCTGAACTGTAAGAGGATATTGAGTCCACCATATGGATTTGCTGATTAGCATCAACACAGAGGTCCAAATGAGCGGATCGGCGCACGGCCGGAGCAAAAACATGGGAGGACTTTCTGAACCTGGAATTCCCCTTTTTTGGGTGCAACCAATTGATGCACTCTTTTATTCATCCATTTTTGGACTATTTTTCAGAGTCGGTAATTCCACTCATATTTTAATATTCATTATTTATTATTTATGTACAGGCCATGTTGTATTTTTAAAACATAAATCAAGGATTATGTTTAGAATTTGACAAAAAAGAACCAAAGGGACTAAATCGGACTAAATCATATTTAACAATGAAGTTCTGCTCAGATTGGGGTCCCAGAGACGGGGTCGGTGGCCCAATGCGTATCAAGTTGAGGGTCCCTGATATGAAAAAGGTTGAGAATAACTGATTTATTTCTATCTCTGCTGTCTTTTTTTTTTACCAGGTGATGAAGACTCTCCTTGTGAGGCTCCATCTATTCACAGCGAAGGTCCAACATCATAGGTTTAGTTTCCACGGGTGTTGTTCTGCACTTTAATGGGGTTTGAACCTGTGTTGTGACTTTCACCAAATAAACCTTTAAAACCACACGTTCATCAGAGACTATTACTGTTTGTCCATTTATCTGTATGTCACCAAATGTCACTGAATGATAAATGTCACTGAGGGAAATCATTATGTGCTATAAAAACCAAAACAATGTCTGTCAATTGACATGCTGAAATACTGGAAAATCAGCTTTGTTTCAAATATAACAGGGTTAATAATGATCATTCCAGAACGGCAACCACTTTATTTACAGTGTATGTAATTACAGCTATCTTTTGTTCACAAATATATACCTTCATATTTCGACATTTTGCTTCTAATTGGTAAATTACAACAAGCATCTTTGTGGAAAATCTGGATGGATGTTTGAAAGGCAAGACATGTAATTGGATCAACCAAGTGTTAAATGGGGTTTGTGGTATTCATTACATAACATCATCCAAGACCCCATTCAAAGGCCTTAAAGCGGCTCAGGTTATGTTGGCGACACTGACGGTCAGTAAATATAAATGGGTTTCCTTTGGACAATGTTTCAAGTGTACACATTTTGGATTTTGGAGAAATTATTCTTACTCATTTTCAGACAGTCACCCAGCTCAAAGAAACATAGGAATTCTCTTATGAACCACCTTCTACAGTGTCGTAGCGGCGCTCGTAGTGTGCAGTAACTACACACTACGAGCACCGCTAATTTAATAAACTGTTAATCGAAAGACACTTTTTTTTTAACCTCAATTTCCGTCAGAAAAAGTGGAACTGTGGTGTGGGGATGGTGTGGTTTGAGCAGCCACCCCTGTCCTGGCTCTAGGTTATTGGGGCCCAGGTTGGTCTAACGAGGATCAGGTAAAACCTCCAATCCCCACACACACTCAGGAGAGAGGAGCCCCTGTCATGACACGTGTCCATCTGCTCCGGGGCTTGTTGTATCAAGCCCCCTCTCCACAATGAACTGTGTTTTCTCAACCCCATCGTCTGTGCCGGAGGTCCCTGAAAACGCAACTTGGGTGGCGTGTGGTAGGCGAAACTGCCACAGGAGCATATGCTCGGTTAAATCTTGATGGATGCGTTCAGCCATCAGCAAATTAATTCAACAGAAAAAACACTTGGCCATGCATTATACATGAGCAAAGAATAAACAAGATCCAATCAAATGAAGTAAAAATTCCTCGATGGGCTTATATGTGTGATGAACAAGAAATGTTCAAATTCAGGTCAAACAGGTGTCCCAACACCACCCGTTCCTACAAGATAAGTAAAGCCCTGTTTGTCTCAACTCTGTATTTGCTGGGAAAACACAGTAGGTAGACTGGAAAATTTGCCTCATGTAATTTAAATCAATTTGAATAAACTAGACTTTTTTTAAATTTATTTCACCTTCTATAGCCCAAAACACTAAAAACCCCGCCCAGGTGTTTCATTACTCAAGTCAAACCTCTCGGCACCCACCATATGCTGGAGAATTATTATTTTTTTCTTCCACAATGTTGATGTTTAAGTACCATTTGTATGTTTTTTGGTAAACTTTGATAAATATGATTTTAAACTTTTTGATTCACGTTACAATTAAACTGTAATCTGATTGGATGAAAAGGACCAAAACATTTCTGCCCTATTTTCGCAAAACATCCCCTTTCCCCATAGTTGTGAAACTCTTTTCAAGCCAGTGGAAAGTTTCCCTATTAATTCCAAGTTCAACTATGGGAATGACCAAGGTGGCATCAAGGTTAAATATTCTTATCAGCACCAGTATTTAATTTTATTTTATTTTATTTTATTTTATTTTATTTTATTTTATTTTATTTTATTTTATTTTATTTTATTTTATTTTATTTTATTTTATTTTATTTATTTTTTACCATTTTTGCCTTCAGAATAAAACCCCCACTGTTATCCAGATTAGACTCTATAAAGCTGCGTCAAAGTGCAAACCTCAATCTTTAGAGGACACGCACGCTTTACGTTGTTCTTTTCTATTGTCTCCTGTGTAAGTGGAGTATCAAAAATACATTGTTTTAGTCTGAACTTTCAGTGAATCTGGATTTTTTTAAATATCCCAAAGAGGTTAGTGTTGTTCTTTATCGGTCTTGCTTGATGTGACTCTACTGTATATAAGAAATGTAATACGATAATTCAATGTATCGGGGAAAAAAAAAAAACATTTAATCATACTTTATTGGTGAATTTTTATTTATTTATTTATTTTTTCATAGAAAATACATTTTGAAGACTTGATTTTAAATTAATATATTCATATATTTTATTTCATATAAAAAGTTCTAAAAATATATCTAAAATGTTTTTAAGTTGTTTATTAATGAGCTGCCGTTTCAGTGGACGCAGCACTGGGTTTCTACATCTGCATGATTCTGGATGATATAGCTAAATTGAAGCATTAAAACCGTGTAGAGTCAATCCAAATTTACTTGTATTCTTAAGTGGTTTTACAGGTCCACATTTAAAGGATAGATTGATACCCTCCCAACTCTGACAAGGCAAGTATTTATATTACTGTCCATTACCTTTAAAATAAAAATTACACCATTGGCAGATAGTTTTCACCAGTGCACACAAAGTTTTTTGCAGTTCAAAAGTTGTACATGAGTAGGTTTTCCATTAGATGTTTCGCATGTTTGTTTTTTAACTCTGCAGGTCAGTGGCCAACAGGGTTTTGTTGAAGTCTGACTGTTCTGGTCATAGTTTCCACCTCGGCTGAACAGACGGAGGTGAGATAGACACTCGTAAACAGATTGAAAGTGCATTTGTACACCCTCCACCCCCAAGTTACACTTTTTCAGTGCAAAATGTTAGATATTAGAAACTACACTGTATATTCAAGAGCAATTTATTTTATTTCAAATAATTTTATTTTATTTATATTGTGTTCTTTCTGAGCTATTCCCCACTCGTGCTGCAATGCCTGAATTTCCCTTACGGGCGATCAAGTACTATCTTATCTTATCTTGAATTATCTTTTCTTAATCACCCTGCAAATGCAAGTTTATGTAACAGCCCATGTTATTAACGGGTATGGTCAAAAAACATATTTTGGGGCCTTTTCACGACCCATGACATAACTTCATAACTGCCACAATATTTGAGGAACCGTGATCATATTCCATGTTTCATCTTTTCCTTCAACTAGTGTTTTACGTTGATGTAGCTACTTTCCCCAATTTCTAATTTGACTGTAAAATATCTAATATGTGTTGTTGTTGTTGATTATCTTTCTCTATTTTAAAATTGTTAATTGTCATTGCTATTACACTGTGTATAAGATAATTGGGAAAGCCAACCAGGACACAGGTAGGGCACTTAAAACCTTGTTAATACTATACTCAGTATAAATCGCGGTTATTGCTCGGCAACACGTTGGGGTGTATTTCAATTGGCTGCGGTCGGTGCGTCGGTCGGCCCCTTCACGGAGGACGACATGATCTACAACTCCGGGGCTGAATGGAACGCAGACCCCCTGTATTATTTGGGTGCTGATGTAGTCCAGGTTAATTTTGCCATTAGCATTATCATGATGATGAGGATGATTATTATTATTACATTCTTCTTCTTCTTCTTCTTCTTCTTCTTCTTCTTCTTCTTCTTCTTCTTCTTCTTCTTCTTCTTATTATTATTATTATTATTATTATTATTTTCCATGATGATGATGATTATTATTATTACATTATTATTATTTCTATTGTTATTATTATTATTATTATTATTATTATTATTATTATTATTATTATTATTATAATATTTTTTCCAGCTTCCATGTTGTATTTTTTTTACTTCTAGACAAATTCCTTCACCTTGGCCTCTACATTGCGATGACAGGATTCTGATTTTCCACAATATGTTAAAACAACAGAGCTCCACCCTTAAGAGTTCTAATATAAACTAAGTATACATACAATTAATTCAGTTAAATAGATACAAGGTTCCTCGAGGACCTGTTGGAAAGATAGTTTGGTAAGAAAAATATAATCAATAAATAAGTTGAAAGCCAGTTTGTGTGTCGCTGAATGACTTATTTTCCATGCTACCCTGTGAAGGACATACAGGAGACGGTGCAGCATGAGCCGTACTGTTGCACAGATCAAATTGTTTTAAGTTTTACTATTTCTGGGCCTTTCGTATTTGAAAGATTTAAACTGACCGATGTGTGAGGGTGAAACGGGGCAATTACCATTTCAATCATCTTGATCCAGTACAAAATACAAGTACTTGTTTTTGTTGCTGTCCTTATTACATTATTCATGTATCTGTAAATCTACTTACATCACTCAGTTTTGGAGACTTTTAACTCATGCTGCACTACCTTTCAAAGCAAATATCTATACTTTCTACTGTACTGCAGACACAGTCATGTTACTTTACGCGTTACCTCTGATTGCTGATTTATGATTGCTCACGGATGATTCGCTCCGTATCCTTGTGAATAACTCTTCCATATTATTGTAGGATCTAAAAAGGTTAAAAACAAGTATTATAGGCGCTGTTATATCAGGGCACTGGACATGACAATTACATTTACTTCCAATACTTTTAAGAATGAGTACTGATATACTTTTACTGGAGAAGAAATGTCCGCGTGGTACATTCACTTTCCTTTAGATGATCTTCCTCCACAGTGTCCTCCAGGTGCTGCACCTGCGCGGGGCGGCGCCTCAGTGCGCATACACTGTCCCACGGCGTCAGGGCTCGGACCACGACTGGTACATCCGCTGGAGAACCTCATCCCGGTGGATCTGTGCTCACGTGCTGCTTTCGTATAAACACCCTCCTGTATTTAGGTTTGTTTTTCTCCATTAATCAAAAGAGATTTGAATAATGGGTAAATTAAGATCGATCATTTATATCCACCCGATTCGTCGTCGCACCTATCCATCATCTACGGTGGCCGGGAAGCACAAAACACAACGCCAAGTCACAAAACTAATTAAGGAAATCTGAAAGCCCTGTAAGTTCGGTCTTGTATTATATTAGGCAGCGGTGGAGAGAGAACTTATTTTACCCTTTATATTTGATGCATTATCAATAGAAGCGGTCAAACGATGACGGAGATCAATACATAAATATTTGAACAAAGCACAGCATATACTGTACTACTTCACTTTATTATTCCAATTACATTTCTGGAGCACATCAGCAGTCCATAGTCATCTTTATTTGCCCTCTTTATTTTTCCCACAACCCATCGACACCAATCCGCATTAATTCATAATAATAAACATATGGTATTTTACATAGGACATTATGTAAACTGTATTTGCAGCCCACAGTATCTGTGGCCGGGGGCAATATGGCGGCACGCGCAGCGAAGCAGAAACTATGTGCCAGGAACGCATGTCTGTACGCCGCAGGCCCAGGGAGGAACACGTCAACGGTACAGGACGTCGGCTCTTCTGATCTTCTTGTGCTGTTGACGGGTGGGGAATGTTCCTTCGACGAGGTCAACGCACCCGACCAGGGCACGGGACGTGACCGCAACTCCGTCACGCACTGCAGCGAGTAGGTTACATCACAGCGCAGTGGTACATTTGAGGTGTCGTTTGGTTGGGGTTTTGTGTTGTGTTTCGTGTTCGCTGGTACTGCGCCTTCTCCAGGAACAGCCAGCCCGCCGTGGTGGCCATTCCTGACTCCAGCGTAGGGCTCGGCCAGGCCACGCGGATGAGCCACAGCGTCATCGCCAGGCTCAACCGGCTGTACAACTGTAGGTGAACAAACAGGTAACCCAGCGACGTAGTTTCTGTTTATTTTGTCGTGTATATTTAAGAGCGAACATTATATTTTTGGTCTGTGTGTGTTTATTGGCAGTGCACCGCCACCCTCAGCAAATTGGTTTTATCAGTACAGTACGTCATCATTCAGCAGACGCTTTTGCCCAAAGCCACATTATACGCTGATGGACGCAGCCATCAGGAGCAGTTAGGGGTTAAGTTTCTTGCTCAAGGACACTTCAGCATGCTAGCCAGCGGAGTTGGGGATCGAACCAGCAACCTTACTAGACGACCCACTCTGCCTCCCGAGCTACTGACCGTGTAGTATGTTGTATGTTGTGAAAATATAATGGATTCAGATTGGAACACACAGACATGCACACACGCGCGTGCGCGCGCGCACACACACTCACACACACACACACACACACACACACACACACACTAAGGGAGTGTGAATTACCTTAAAACAATTACCTAAACTTCTATAGAGGCGAAGAAACCAATGCAAAAAAGTAAAAATCTGACATGACAAAATACAGTATATTGTATAATAAATTACAAGTATACTGTTATCAAGCTGTTATTATTCACTACTACTCACTGGTTGTGGTTTTCCATGTGATATTTAACTGATATGAAACAAAAGTTTGGAATTGGAATCCCTGCACAAGTGTGTCATTTACTGTCTTGATTTCTGACAAGGTCCGTATCCCCCCAAGAAAAAGCCCACTTACAGTATATTGATAATGTGTTATATGTTTGGCAAGAGGGGTACAATTTCAAATTATGAGACAATAATTTAAATAGAATCATAATTCAAGTCATCAGGTCAGGTTCTCCATCTCACTCCACTAGAAGGCGCTATATGATTGTATTTTCTTTGGTTAACATTTTTATAATTAAACATGGTTTAACGTTTCGGCATGTGTGCTTTGTCCATTTCTACCATTTTTGGCTTCTTTTGTTTTAAATGGTCCAAATAAATTGCCTTTGGTTGTTTTATTTTAATTTTTAAAAATTCCTATCAGGGGGGTGGATGCATACTTAAGATAACATATTTATACATTACTTGAAGGTTAAACTCACTGTCTTCTCGGCGATATTGTTGCTTTTTGTAGTAATTAACATGATGTAGTAGTGGCACAAAATCATAAAAGTTATAAGGTTATAAATCATTTTACATCACTAAATTCTTCTATTTAGCTCTTTGATTCCATACAGTTAAATACACAATACCACTTCTGTTTGCGTGTGTGTGTGTGTGTGTGTGTGTGTGTGTGTGTGTGTGTGTGTGTGTGTGTGTGTGTGTGTGTGTGTGTGTGTGTGTGTGTGTGTGTGTGTTTACCTGAGGTGCTTGTTCTTGGGGCAGTTTGATCAGCTGATAGTAACAGACAATGTTGACTGAGTGTAATGATGAAGAAGTCATTGCAACTATCTATTCACTCGTCCGTCCGTCCATCTATCTATATCTATATACATCCAAACAGTGATGCATCGGTTCAGAGGTAAACGGAGTGTGCGTCGTGGTTGCGACCCGATGGGCCGGATACGATCCCTAGCGTGACTTTGTCTACTCTGCAAAGAGGCCGTGCGTGCACTCGAAAAGGAGTAAATCGCCCTGTAAAATTCACCGGCGCTCCCGGGGTGCATGGCTGTTCAGTCTCGCCCGTGCAAGACTGGTCTTGTACGTGTGAATGATTGTTTTCATGTTGGTCTTGAAGGGCCCTGTCTAATGATTTACCTAACAGGCATGATGTCATTTGATTTCACTTTGGGGCGGGGACAAGGACGATAAGATTAATCCCGACGCAGTCCGGTCGTCCAGTGAACTTTGGTAGACCAGTCCTTCTGATTTTGAGAGACTACCTGCGCTACACAGTACGTGCACGTCACGTGTTCTTATTATCAGAGTAATGCCCAATTCCCTGACTGTGGGAAGAGAGTGCGTAGCGCAGAGATGTGATCTGAAAGGCAGGAATGTTTACAAGACAAAAGACAGAGAGGAACGCACAACCTTCACTTGAGATGGATCGTCTTTGGCCGCACTCCAAGACGGTATACTACAAATGTACAAAAGAAATACTGTCTGCCTGTCTATCTTGTCAAGATAAAACAGTACTTCATTGATCCCCGCAGAGAGAAATCCAGCAAAGCTCTCACAAGTCAAAGCCAGGATCTTGATGTCGTCAGCCAAGCTACAGATACCCACCCCAATATCCACAAACATCCATGAAACTTGCACGGTCATATCATTTTAATGTTCCCTTGTCCCCATTTCCCTGCGCTGCACGCAGCTTTAAACTTTACAGGCACTTAAAGGAAAAATAAAAGCCTCAGTACCCAGTAGCTCACACAAACAACCGTTTTCCCATGTTCTCCCTGCCGCCCCCAAAGAGAGGATAGAGGATTCCCAAAACACGCACCAGCAGACTGAGGAACAGCTTTATTCCTCAGGCCATAAGACTTATTAATGAATAATACACACATACAAAACAGGCACACGCACTCACGCACACACACACACACAGACACACACAGACACACACACACACACACACACACACACGCACACACACACACACACACACGCACACACACACACACACATTACACCCCTCCCCACACACGCACACACACAAACAAGTGCAATCTAACCATCTGTGCAATATGACTATTGATTATTGTCTATTGAGTGTATATGCACCTTTTTTACTGCTTTGCATATTTATTGCTTCTATACCCTTTATTGTGCTTACAGCTTTTATTGCTGTCATATCTCATCGCTTTGTATTTTCTGTTTTTCTCATTATATGTTTCGGAGCCCCCCGGCCTAAGAATTTCACATGAGTTGACTTTACAACCGGAGTGACAATAAACATCTTGCATCAGTTCCACCTTGAGAATATATTTAATCTCCAATTTACAATGACATTTTGTCTCTGAAGCAGATGAGATGAGCGAAGAGGAGGAATACTCCAACATTTTACATTCATGAGTTAAACTTGATTATTGTTTGATATGTGCTTGATCGGCCAGAAAGTCGGACAGGTCGTTTCTCTAAGATACATCGTGTCCTCTGAGCTCAACTGGATCCTCCACATTCCCTGACTGACTGACTGAGTGATTGACAGGATGTCTCACATTAACGTCGCTCTCGGTCACCCACTGCTGTGCTGACGCTGCCCTCGGGTCCGGGTCGTGTCAGAAGAGCTCCCAGAGGATTCAAGTGTAGGAGGACTGAGGACAAGCTGAAAGTGTGTTTAGATTGTTTGAATATTATATCAATATTTTGTGCTGAAGGTGTAGTTGTGTTATTCATTTACAATGTATGATATTATGACAGGGCTTTGGTTCAAGTTTGCCTGGGTTAAAACCCGAGGTAACATGCATAAGTAATAATATAGACGTTATAAATAAATTATAACTATACTACTGCTGCCATTAATAATGTACATTTAAGATGAAAAAAAAATACTTATAAGTAATGCTCCTACTATGTTATTAGTCACTAATAGTCACTCATTTTCGAGTTCACTCGTCTTTACATCACAGTCTCCTCAAAAAGTTACAAGAGTTACAATTTTTCGAGTTTCCCTTGAACGCAGCATTGGCTGACGTAATGACGCGGTGGAGTCCTGGTGACACGCAGAATTACTACCACAAGCTGATACACATGTTGCCTGTTATGACTTTATCCTAAAAATGAGAAGGTGGCTGCCTCCTACCTGTAGTCCACAGAGTCCTGCCCCACCCGTGTGGAAGGAAATCACTCCGTGTGGAAGTTCCCAACAACACGCTCCCATTCAAACGGATGAAACACTGCATGTCCCTCAGAGGTATTTCATCAACTGTTTTAACTTTTTGGACTAAAATCAAACGGACACAATTCAGACCCGTCGCACTAGAGCTGCAAGCGAACCACATGTGTGAAGACACAAACACAGAACTGTCGGAGTAACATATTATGGTTTGGACTGTTTTTGACTCCGACAGTTTGTGTGTTACGACTGGCTCGGATGCCGCAAAATAAGGAGGGACACAGCACCGGGTTAGATGCGAACAGAATGCCTTTATATTTACAGAAATGGCAAAAGAGAAAAAATATCAAACGAAACACCCCGACGACATCAAGCAGGTAAGGCGATACACACACACACACACACACACACACACACACGCAGTTTACAACCACTACAGAGCGATGAAGTGTACACCACGTAGATGGCACGGTGCAAATGTGTGTTCGTAGCCACAGCCTGTACATTTATAACAAATTGTTTTAGAAGTTTTAGAACCTTGGTATACTGCGACGCACGAACGTCCCGCTACTTCCGGCCAAATATAATTGGATTTTCATTAATTCCTGCTCCGAATGTGGATCAATATGGAAGAAACCTGAACCACGAGACGTCTGTGACGTCCCGGTTCTAACGAGACCTCAAAGCGTGTCCGTAGCGCCAGCGGTGGTTGTGATCCAGACACATTTAGCCCAATGAGTGCCAAGGAGAATAATGATAATAAAAATCCAAACAATAACAAATATAGCAGCAGGCAGCAATACATTCCACAGCAATACATTCCACAGTTCATTTTTAGTCATATTAGTGACTCTGAAAAGCGTTGGCAACTTTCTGTGCCAAACGACAATTTCACGGGTTCTAGTTTCGCGTTCCTAGTACATCATTTATTCCCACAGTTAGATGGACTAGACCCGACGTGGTCACAAGCTTCTGTTTTGTGTCCATGTTTTTCGATGGGTTACGATTCCATGAAACCTGAAAATGGCTGACGTTTTTGTGTGATTATTTACAATTACATTTTTCCGATTTGTTCCGAGAATATGAAACGGATCATGGACTCGCCGATTTTGTATCTTACCACTTCAGGGAATCTGGTAAAGTAAGGAGGACCACAAGCCGCATCTAACACAAGGTTAGATCGGGAAAGAATGTCTTGATTTACAAAAAGACCAAAGAGATAAAATTTAAATCGAACAGCCTCACAGATATCTTACCAGGTAAGACGGTACATAGACACACACATACACACCTAGTTTGTAATCTTTAATAACTAGAGTCCACACCACGCACAATGCGAATGGACGTTCAGAACCACAACCTGCACATTTATAGTCAATTGGATGATGACGCCACAAAACGTAAGATTCTAAAACACATCTCGTTCCATCACCCGATTAAAATTTTTCGAACGTTGGCATGTCGTTGAAGCGCGAAGGTTCGGCTACTTTCGGTTAAATCTTGTTTGTTTTTCACTAATTTCTGCAATGTATGTGGATCAATTTGGATGAAAAATGAACGAGATGTCTGTGACATCCCGGTTCTAACGACACCTCAACTGTGTCCGTAGCTCCAGTGGTCGTTCTGTTCCGGACACTTTTAGCCCGTAAAATTCAGAGGACAATAATAAAAATCTGCACAATTACAATAGGGGGGTTGGGACCCCCTAATTATTAGGGGTCCATCCCCCCTATAGTAATTGTTCGGATTTTTAATCCATAATAATAACAACAACAATAATAATAATAATAATAATAATAATAATGATAATAAATAATGATTATTATTGCTACAATAATATAATAATCATTATTATACATTTTGTAATGCTGAAGTAGTAGTAGTAGCAGTGGTAGTATCACTTAAACATATTTTTTTATTTATCTTAAACTCCTAACAGTATTACATGCCTTAAATATGGCTTGCATGCCTGAATTTTCCCCTGGTGATTAATAAACTTTTATCTTATCCTATCGTATCTTAATGACACCTACTGTATATACTGGTGGCACAATATTTAATCTCAGGTGAAATCAGAGCTTGATTTAAAGTGTTAGTTAAACAGCACACCATGGCAGGGAGGACATGAAGAAACTATCTACTGGAGAATGTTCCAGAGGAGAGTAGGAGGAGGAGGAGGGCAGAGGGGACGGCTCTCTGCGGTGCTGAAATCGTCTTCTGGATGACTCATGGTGGAATCAGAGCAGGTTGTGGACAAGATCGCTGTTCTCCTTGACATTCCACACCAAGCATCTGGATCGTGACCCCGAGTGCGCTGGTTGGAGTACACAGGAGGGGGAAAACAGGAGAGTTGGAGCATCCTTGTGACATTTTCCACTCTATCCCTGTCTTCTTTACATGTTTTTTTTTGTTGAGTCTTTCAATTATCTTTGACTCCAAAGACAATGCATGCTTTTCTCCACTCTCATGATATTCATAGAGTATATCAATAAGAATTATTTTCAACATATGGACAGAGACAAGTTATATTATCATTTGTACTGTGGAAAGAGATTTCAAAATACGACCATACTGTTTTTTAAGTTTGAATATTTCATGTTTTGATAAATAAAGGTCAGGTGAGATAAATTAATCCCAAGAATGTGCCCAGGCGACAGGCATGAAAGCCTTACTTCAAGTGCGAGCCCCTTTCACGCCACATAGGGGGAATTCCGTTCTGTACGGATGAAACCCTCCCTGACGTTGACCCGAAAGAATGTCATCTGCAGACAACAGGAAATACAAATGCTATGTCTGACAGGGTCTGACAGACAAATTCTGACAGGGTTAAATACATATACGTGTATGATCCAACCATGTTCACACAATCACTTGTCTATGCTTCGATTTAGCAGCATTACCGTGAATTATACATGTCGTAGGTGGTGATAGCAGCGAAACGAGTGAAGGTTTTTGAATGTTGGAGTCTCCTTCAGCCCTGGATCCCTCTCTACCGTGACGGTAATTATTATGCTTTTTAGACAGACAGACAGACAGACAGACAGACAGACAGACAGACAGACGAACCAACATGGGGAGAAAGGGTGAGAGATCAGAGTCAGGCATTAGAGTCATAGAAAGAAAAAGAGAGACTGTGTAAAACCAGTAGAAAGCGGTGGGAGAGGGGAAAGACAAGAGTTGGTGATTAATTGAGAGAATGAGGGAGAGATGACAAGAGGACAGAGGGAGACAAATGGAGGAAGACAGGCCAGCGCTGCCTCCACTTTGGCAACGTTGGTTGGTGACTGATCAGAGCTCTGGTTCCGCTACTGGCAACCCCACAGGGCTAATCTGACTGGGACGTGTCCCAGTTCCGGCATCTCTTCCTCTCCTCATCCTCCTCCTCCTCCTTATCCACCCCGCTCGGTCTTTCTCTTCTTAGTCAAGTCTCTGTTTGGACCCTCAGTGTCACACGTTTGAAGCTGCAGCCAGGATATGAGATCCGGGGACCTTTTGTATTTATTTTCTTGCTTCTACAAGCCAGCTTCACAGGGCAACACACAGGGGCTAGTGATGGCCGCCCCTTCAGTCCACACTGCCCACGGCCACAAGAAAGAGAGGCCTTGTGTGGGCTGAAAGTCCCCAAAGGACGAGCATGTTGATGTGAGCCAAGTCTTCTCAGATTGATCTCTGTGTGGTGAACCAACAAGGAAGTCAGATGATTTGTAGGGTGTTCCAAAACACTGAGAAGAGCGGCCCACGTGTTAAGGCAGACTGGCGTTTTGAATAACTTTTTAAAGGTTAGCAATGAACTGTGGTTACATTCATTTCTGTAGGGCTTAAAGTACTGACAACCAGATGATTAGGAGAAGCAGTACAAAAAGTGGGTGAAAGTGATTCCGCATGGAATCAGTCAGCTCACCACGCCGCATCTATCACTGTCGCACTACCTACTTTCCTCTTTTGATGATGATGACGGTTTCCTCTCAGGGTCGCTGTCTTGCCCTCACACCCTTTGCTCAATGTGAACACGTTTTCACGGGCACTCAAAGTAGAATATACTGGAGCGGTTGCTGGTGTTTAAGTCGGGGTGCAAGTCAGAGTCTCGGTCTGACAAATTATAATTAATAAATACAGCCAGAAGAACCCTACCAAGGATCTGATATAGTAACCCGCCCCGTAAGTAGTGGTGACACAAAAGAGCCTCTGTGCTTCTTACGTCTTGCTAGTTTAGATTCTGTATTAGAGCGAGTGATTTTTGAAAAGAGCAAGTTTAGCATAAAGGCACTTGTGAGATATGCGGTTGGATCTTTTGTATTTGAGTTGCTAAAGATCGCGGGTCAGTTGGCAGAATTCTTAGAAAATCAGGTTGTACTCTGTACTCCCTCGCAATAATATGCCCCAGCAGCTGCCCCTGATTGCATGTTTGTCATGTGGCAGAGACCTCATACATTAGTATTCACATGACACGTGGAGCACAGCTGTACGCTGGGCTCCCAATGTTATTTGAGAGGCAGGTCAGCCAGGCCCAGAAGATCCCGCTGGTCCAGCCTTGTATCAATACCTTCGCCTGTGAGGTCCCTGGCCTCACTGACATGGGTCAGGCCAATCAGACCAGACGTGATTAGCCAGATTTGGCAGAGTCTCAGTTTGACGAGGATGAGTGAGCAAGAACAGTGTTGCTGTTCAACAGGCTCTAAATCCAGTCAACAGAGCCCCACATCCCAGACCGGGCCAGACCAAAAGATAGTTTAGATAGCTTTCTCTCCAATATTTTTTTGCATTGGGCAGCTAACCTACTGGGTATTCACACAGCTATATTATATGTTTTCAGCTGTCGGGTACAACCGGTCTTCTAATGTTGGACACTAGGAGCTGCCCAAAACAAAATATTTTACTGTTGGCTGTTGGCACCAAACCCCTCACTGTCCCCATGGAACAGTGAGGGGTTTGGTGCCTTGAAAAGATCCTCACTGGAACCCATATGTTAAATAAGCAGCTAACCTGGATTAAATCCCGGCACATTGAGAGCAGTTTTGAAAACATGAGAGGAGTTATCCCTTATAAAATTCCAGAGAAGCCCCCAATTCAGTTTTGATAATGCTGTAAAGAAACCCATGTAAGGGGAGGGGCCATAATTCCAATCCTGGTACCACATCCCCGCTGCCTCCATTAATCACAAGCTAATGACAAGCTTCCTCTCACTGCCACGGAGGGAGGGGGAGGGATCGGATTATCTCTGGATGACAGCTCCGGCTCCCCTGACATGCCTCGGATCGGAACACGAGTTTGGGATTTGACATGACGAGACAGAGCTTCTAGTTGGAGAAGGCAGGGGAGAAAATGCAGAGTAAATCCACTTAGCGAGGAAAAGATTCTACGTGCATGACTTACCTCCTGCCATCATGACTCGCAGTGATTGTTCAGTGGTGTCTACAACATGCCGAAAAAGTGCAGGAAAAAAGCCCGGGTTCTTCAAAAAAATAAAGTGGGCCAACTTGGAATCCAATTAAATAGAGTATTTCTCAAGCTGGGTATGTTGAAAAGAGCACATTCTGTTGAAGTGTGTTGATAAACTGAGCACAGTTTTGCCGCCGTCGCCAACAGTGAGTGACTGTCGTGCAATGTTTGACCTAAATAGTGACTGAATAACCTCATTTTGAATGGTCCAGCTCAGCCTCCACTAATCCTGAATGCTACATCTGGGAGCTGAGAGGGCCCTGTTCTCCCTCTGTGCGTCTCTGGGATAAGCATGCTGAGAGTGAAAGGATTGACTCTTGTAACACCAACACTCAGCTTTTGATCCAAATTCCCCGCTTCTGCTTGCTTTCATCAAACGCTTTGATATCCAGCGATGCGTAAAAATACCGCATTACCATGTACCGACACATGGTACATTACATGACCCACAGCTACATTCAGAACTCCAGTTCTGACACAGAAATCAGAATTGTTAAACATTCAGTCTGATATTGTATTTCAGCACGTTTTATACCATGCCAAATACAAAGCGATACAACTAATACTACTACAACTACTACACCCAAGGATCTTGATGAGTTGCACCTTTTTCACTCTGGGCAAACCGTGATGAAAGTCATCAAATTACCTATGTCGCTACATGGCTTGTCGATTCAATTTTGTTTGCTTGACAAAGTTTAATAATGCCCCATTATCCCATGCGGGAAATGTACTGACTTGTCAGCAGAAAACCAAAAAATGTTGACCGTCAACAGCAGCATAGCAGTGGTAGCTAACTGTTTATACAGTAGCTAACTGTTTATTAACTTGTTTATTTATCCAATATGGGATATATATATGTATATGTATATGTATATATATATATATATATATATATATATATAAGCATCTTTTAGATTATATATAAGTGCACTATAGAGCTAATTGTCACGAGGAGCACTACAATTGTTGTCACACGGATGGTGAGATGTGTTTGTGTGTGTGTGTGTGTGTGTGTGTATGCGTGCGTGTGTGTGTGTGTGTGTGTGTGTGTGGACAGAAATAGGTCCACAAATGCCGCTGTCACTCACCCAGTCCTCCCCTCCCTCCCGCCGCATCTGGAGCCTCGGTCCCCGCCTCCCACTCTCCCACACCTCCCGGTGAAGCCCGACGGGGGGGTTCACGTCCAGCCGGAGACTTTTTATCCTCCCCCTTCTCTCGTCGTTGTTGTGGTTGTTGTTGTTATTTTTTTTTTTCCCACCCCGTTGTTTTACATTTGATGAAGCAACGAGCCGCCGCATGCGACGCGCACACGGGCAGCGCCATAGTTGAAAGCAGCGCCGGATGCGCAGCTCCGTGAGGTGTGTGTGTGTGTGCGGCGCACGCTCTCCAGCGCCCGGGACGAAGATGGCGTCGGAGGCAGCAGCGAGCGGGGAGCAGCCTCCTCCTCCGGTCCGAGCCCTGGCCACCGCGGCGTCCGGAGGGGTGGACACGGTAGGAGACGCACCTGTAAACGCCGCGGCCGTCCGGGCGGATCCCGCGGGCTCGACCGGGGAGGGAGGGAAAGAACGGGAGAGAGGCGGAGAGAGACGAATGGTGGCGCGCATCTGTTTCGCCGAGAGAACCGAGTCGCCGACGTTAATCCTTCCAGCGCAGCGTGTCGCGAAGGGGATAAACAGGGTACGCGTCCCCCTGGAATGGAAAATAGTGTTTTTATCTTTGAAAGCCGGCGCTTCTCGATAGAGGGAATGCCGCCGTTGTTTTTAATCCTCATTAATTTAGCCGTTGTCAAATGAATGGTCAGTTCAAAAACAGACATCGGTTGTAACGTTAACCCGTTGTTTATTGCATCGCACTCATCGCTTTGCTGATTATCGTTTGACAGGACGACACATTTATAGAAATTGAGTTGGCATGCTTGATGGTATTTTTGCTTAGTTTTTGTCGACATGTATGTGTGAATTTATTTATTTATTTGCATTTTCTTGTTTTTTTCTCTTCTGTGTCTGTCTGTCTGTCTGTCTGTCTGTCTGTGTGTTAATACATTCAATACATTCATACAATACATTCTGTTTTTGCGCATCCTTTGGACTTTGGCCTTTTTTTTTATCATCTCACTGCACCGTGAGAACATCTTAAATCCCGAATGACTTGAGGCCCGAGGGCTCCCGCGTCTAGACACCGAAGGGGGTTTTATTTTCCTGTATGGCATGTGGAAATATAGATGCGATCACATGGGTCGTTGGACGCCGCTCTCATTGCCGACCGTAGCCCGTCGGTAGGATTCCTCCTCTGAAAGCTGACCGTAGCCTATCGGTAGGATTCCTCCCCTGAAAGCCTGACCACCATCCGTGTCGTTAGAAATCTATACCAAACAGGGCCCGTTTGGACAGAGGGGTGACCTGATAAAGCAATGGCAGATAACAGGATTGGAGTTTCCTCCACTTTGACCAGAGAACTGCCACTGGATCACAGAATCATGTGAAAGTATGTACTCAGGGGGGACGTTTACGCACAGCTAGTTGTGATTTCCCATGCCAGGCCTTTTGCAGGTTCAACATACGTGCCAAAGCAACAGCTTGCGACCCCTCCGGGTAAATGAATCAATCTGTTGCCTCGACCCCCGCCGTCGTCCCGAATAGGGGGGGGATGTTGAACCTGTTTCTGGTCTGCGCCCGTCCACTCGTTATGACACGCTGTCAATTGGTATTATTGGAACAATTGGAAGCGTACTCAACGGGCGTGACTCAGTAGACTCCATAGGCCTCCTGTTTGTCACTTAAAGCTCAATGTGAAGATTTCACGATAGCGTCCTGTGTTGAAATATTGACTTTCATTGCTTCTAAAATGGTGACTCAGCGGCCTTGCAAAGCACCAGTGAAACCATCAACTCTAGATGGAGAGAGTTTTCCGTTGGGGTTTTTCTGAGCGTCTGCGTACTGGGCAGTTCTGACACAATAGTACTGCGACACATGATGCAGTGTACGTAGTACAAATAAGACAATCTCCTGCTGCGGATACTGTGAGTTCTACTTCTGCAGCCCCTACAAAAAGAAACTAAAAGGTCTACTGAAAGTCAAAAGTTAATATACCATGCAGTTGTATAGTAATCAAATCTGCACTGGATTGAAGGAGTACAATGTGCCTTGCAGACACCAACAAATGCTAATCTTTACAAACGTTGTATGAGAATTCATGGAATTTCAGTTGAACAGAGAGTGGCGTCTTGTGATCAACAGGGAGGGACAGTGACCACAGGCGACCCGCCAAGTGATCATTGTTCAGCTTTGACTATGTACAACATTACATTTTTGCCCCTGTTTCGTCATACTGGATGGATTTTTGGATCCGGATTTCTGTATCTGGGTTTGAAGTGGCAAGAGGAAATGTTTGGGTTTCCTGTAATGAGGCATTTAGTTCCCAGAGGGGCTTGGGCGCCGTGGGCTGTCCAAACAGGGAAGGGTGTGGGTGTAGAAGTGGGTGGCAGATGTATTTAGCGAGGGAGGGCAGAGCCGGAGTTTGGGTCGAGGGAGGTAGAGAGGGTGGTTGTTCACCGGACACCTTTCTAAATTGGTCTTAATTTTAGTGACTCAGCGGGCATAGTTGGGAGTTTCATGTCAGCCAACCTCCCTCTGAGCGTACCCAGTGCCTGGCCTCAGGCCCCCCAGACCTAGTTTGTGTTTAGCGTTGAAGCCAACAGGTGCTCTAGAGACACAGGAGCCACCTCCAGTGGGCTATATATCCTTGCCACCCCCTCTCCATATCAACCGAGGGGGCTTCCACTGCAATGCCATGCTTGCCATGGTTAATTTAAGCACTTTGCTCTTTCCAGATCTACTGTTCTGCCACAGATAGACAGGCGGGGGAGGGTTTCCTATAGAGGCCTCTGGGGCACCAGTCCACTTGGTTTGACAAGAGGTCAAGGGTCAAAGGCCAGTGAAAGGCACACTGTGCAGGTCACCGCACCCACATTCACCATCATAGACCAGCCCCCGCATTGGATGCATGGGTGACAGCAGAAGGAGGATTGGAAAAGTGTTGCCTCGATCTACCTTTCTCCTCACATCATGGCAGCATTTGCTCTGGTACAGGTTTCATTTTTACGGGAGGCCCTGCAGTTTAATTATGGATGCACAATTCAACCTTTTCACTGCCAATACCAATTCGGCGGTGAAAGCAGAGTCCTAAACCGAGTCTAATCCGTTATTTTTACTGAGCATTATAAACTTTAACTGTTTGCTGCGAGTCTTTAGAACATAACGATTAACAAATCCTCCATTTTCACATGTTAGAAATCTAAACAACTTTCCTTTAATTTCTGATATGTTTGTTACGGCAAGTTTGGAATTTCATTTTTTGTTTTTTTTTATATCCTATTTCATCCTGGTCGTGGACTGATATTTAATATCAGTGCCAGTGTTTGTGCATCCCTGGTCAGGAGAACAGCTAGTCTTGCATTAACCAGGCACGAGTACACACATAGATATCGCTATCTTTATTCAAAAATTCCCAGTAAAACACTGGAGGACGAGCTGTTGAAGGCTTTACTGACGATAGCTGTGATCTACGCTCTGTTCAACAACAAACAAACATGTACTCGCTGTACATCGCTTTGCATAAAAACGTCCTCTGAAAGAGGTGATGTAATAAATGTCCGCGGCTGCCTTCCAAATATGGGTTGGCTTGTCAGAGTGACACAACGCTGATGAACTGGACAAGGACTGCGTATTTGAATGCGTGTCGATTGAGGCGCACGTTGTCTGTGGCTGGAGGTCACATGACAGGACAGCCTATAGTTTCAGTTGTGAGACGTCCAATTCTCAGAGTGCTTTTCCTTGTGGTGAAGGGGCTTCTGGGAAGAGCGCCTGGAAATCGATTGGACGGCTCGGAGCTGATGAATCAATCCCCTGAACTCTTTTCTGCTCTCATATCCAAGCTTTACTTAATCGATTTAGGGGGATAAAAGCCCAGAGTTTGACTAAACTGAGCTGTGATTTATGCAAGATGCTTAGCTTTTGTCTAAACTGAACGTGTTTAAAGGAATGGGTTTCAATGTATTCAATTATAAGGAAAGGGCCGTTTTTTATTGTGTTGAAAAACAAAAAAACGAACCGCCTTTGTAGGCAACATCCTTCAGGCCGACATCACTATTTTTAAAAGAAGATATGATCTGATGTTAATTTAGAGTGTTGGTCTGTTCATCCCAACGGGCCCTCTCCATTTAAGGGAGCGCTGCTGCTCAATTTGAGCATCAAGCCTTCTCCCCTCACTGTGGAATGAAAAACGTCACGTGTTAAGGCAGAATCTAACGGATACACACAAGGCAGCGGCTCCCGAGAATCTCAACCCGACTCCAATCCTAAGATTTTGATTTGGAGAATGGCGTGTGTGTGTGTGTGTGTGTGCGTGCGTGCGTGCTTGGATCGGCCAAACATCGGTGAGACGAGCACGTACCAATATGTCTGATGTGGACCAGAGACGGGCCATTATTTTCTCCTTACTCTCCTTACTCTATCTCCACTGTCTTGCTTTGATATGTTAAGTTATGTTTTACTGAGCAAATAGCCCAATGGCAGGCTTCCAAATATTGGAAGCAGCGAAATAGTCCTGGGCTTCCAAGATGCTGTGAATCAGCATGGTTCCACTTTTTACCTCTATCTGTAGGGAGGTGTAGTGTAGTGTAGTGTAGGGTAGTGTAGTGTAAGTGTAGTGCCACAGTCAAAGCAAGAGTTGAAAGCACCTCAATTATCAGCGCTGTGTCTTGAATGAACACCGTGTAATTTATGGATCTTAAAATTTGATTCCAAAACTGCATCTTGGAATGCTGGCCTACCAGCTTCGGAAGTCGTGCTGGGGAATGTGATCAGAGTGCCTGAAAAGCATGAGGCGAAACCTAAAAGATCCTGTTTAAAGGGATTGTCAATGCAATTGACAAATGTGTAAACAAAAAAGTAAGGAAAGTAGATGTTGAAATTGGTGAGCAGCATTTAAAATAACTGAAATCCTGGATGAAAATAAAATCCTTATTTTTCATGTATAGATGCTATTTGCTCAACAACAGCAAATATAACCATATTAAAGAAATGGAATTCAAACTCACCTAAAATAAAGAATGTCTCTCTCGTGTGGACTCGGAAGTTAATAGTGAACATACACATTTCTTTTTTTTTTTTTTTTTTTTTTCGTCAGTAGACCGAAAAAAAAGCTTTTAATTGACACAAGACGCAGCATAAAGTGGTCTGGTCACTTCCAATTACAGTTATCTGCCACCGTTGGCCCTGCGGCCTCTGCTCGCCAAAACCGAGCTTAATGACCTGGCTAAATGTAATCAAGCCATAATGGGCTCGGGGAAGGGTGAGACCTGCAGCCTGACTTTAGGGCCCAACTGTATGAGAGCAGTCGGGGACTGAAAAGAGGTGGAGCCTGTTGGTGCTGGGTTTTTATTAGTGGAAACTCTCCCATGTGTTTGATGGGTTTGCCTCATGTGTAAACGGGAGCCGGAGGTGCACCGTGCGGTTATGTCTCAGGCCTTTAATGTATGGACCTTTCACTGCGATTGGTGTAGGTATCGAAAACCGTCGACGGAGCATGACGTTTGCCCCTGGCCGGACATGATACTGAAACACTGGGTGAGATTGCAAGTTATTACAAAAAATGACTGATGCAGGGCGTTCAGAGATGTAGAACACAACGACGCACGCTGACGTCATTTAGGCGGTTTCTAGAGCAGTCGTCAGAATAGCACCCAAGCGAGCGCAACCGTCGAACCGTGTGTTTCCGTGTGCGCCTCTCACCTGCTGTTCTCTGCTCCATGTTTCAGAAATGCGAGTTCAACATGGATAACCTGAGCAAACCGGAGCTCCTCACTCTGCTCAGCATCATGGAGGGCGAGCTGGAGGCTCGAGACCTCGTCATCGAAACCCTCAGAGTGAGTCCGGCTGCCATCGCTACCCTCACCCCTGTGTTTTTTTATTTTTTATTAAAGAATAATTTCCCCAAAACATGCTCATTTTAGCTCATTCACTCGCTCACTTTCTCCCTCTCTCTTACTCAAGAGCCTACACACACACACACACACACACACACACACACACACACACACACACACACACACACACACACACACACACACACACACACACACACACACACACACTCATGACACGCAAACATGTAACCTGCACTCATACAGCACTAGAGCCTTTACCTGCTTACAAGCACACACACACACACACACACACACACTTTCGCACTCACTTGCCATAAAGTGATTTTTTTTTGTTTCTGGGCCGTCACCCACAGTTGTCCAGACAATTAGCAGCTCAGCCGCTGGTATTTGCGCCATTATGAGGTTGAACCGAGTGCAAGCTATTTTGAGAAGAAGGCTTTTGTGAATATGACTTCAGATTGGTAGATAAGCTCTAAATGTGGGCCAGAATTAAGGATCTCTGTCTGGTTTTAATGAACTGCAGCATTGTGTGAAAAGATGGCTTCATCTGAATGTAGGAAGGAGCTCTGGCTGCAGTGTAAGCCCCACACACACACACACACACACACACACACACACACACACACACACACACACACACACACACACACACACACACACACACACACACACACACACACACACACACACACACACACTCGGTGTGTGTCTGGCCTTTGTATTAGCCCACAGATAAGCAGCCGCTCTAATTACCTTTGTTAACCCAGGACTGAGACAGTGGTCAGGCGGTGGTGCAAACAGCTTACTCTAACGGGTATCGTCTGGGGTTTTGTTTTGGTGATTGTCATATCTTGATATCGTTAAATGTCTTTGAGGCTTCATCACAGTAAAGTTATGCAATTTTTCTGAACTTTTTAGACTGTTCTGGCTGTTTTAATAAATGTCTCTAGCTCATTGGTCATAATATCTACATTACTAGTGACTCTAATGTTTCTTAAATATTTCTTATGTACGAGTATCTTATGAAAGCACAAAGAGTCCACCAAGGAAATATAGTCATATTCTCAACATGGAGGTATTCATCAAATGATATAGTGATGTTTGACTTTTTCAATGTTGCCCAGACCTACTACAGTGACTATGATCTAGGAGCCCGATTCTTTGTGTAAAATAATATTAAAGAACCGATTCGGAAGCTGAATTGGAGCCAACCTTACACTGGGTTTTTGAGCTGGAGCGCTCTTTGCAAAGAGTGAAGTTTGGCATTCTTGGTTTGTTTGTGTAATGTCGTTTTAGACGAGTGCTCCTATTTATTGCCGAAAAACCATACATTACACCTTAACTACGTCCAACCCTCACTGTGAGCACCGTGTTCCCATTAAGTGCCATTAAGTTAAATTTGTACATGGATGTGTGAGCGTGGAGCATGGAGCGACACACCTCTCCGCGGCGTCGCAGAGTTAAACACATGTCTAAAAAGGCACTGATTGTAGCTCCTGTTGTTGCCTAGCAACTACTGGAACAATCCCATTTTAAAACCCTTTTAAAGAAGAGATATGCTGAGCTGCAAGCATTTGCTTTGACCTGACGTCTTACTGTTGGTGGGAACAAACAAACAAAGAACAAAACAAATGTGGTTGAAATCTGGTTCGCCGCAGGGCTTTGTTTCTCCTGGTGTGCGACTGTGCGTCGGGTTTTAATGTGGTGTGTTGGCTTTTGTTGTGGTCTTATGTGATCTGTGTTAGGGCATGAATGCATGATGCATGAATTGATATGAAAGTCTTGTGATTGTTCGAATCTGAAAATGAACATTTGAAAAATATGCAGCATTTCAGCAGAAATGTAATATTTTTTTTATAAAAATGTTGCATAAAAACAGACGCCGTTTTTTTGCAGGAGGCTCCGCCCAGACTCCACAGGTGTCCCGGGCCCCACACAGGGCATCGTGGCCCGGGACGGAGCACGGGGTCTCGCCGGGGGGCAGTGCGGAGGTTCTGTTAAAGCCGCGTTTTATAAATCGCTTAATTGGGCGTCATTTTTGGGGGGCGTTTTCTCTTTTGTTCAGCCCTAATCTGGGTAAGTTTGCAATAAATGCAGCTTATTGCAAAAGGACTGAAAATACACCACTGAAATTTAACCAAGTCGGTTCTCATTGCCCCTTGGACATTTTATGATATTTTTTGTGCCGTTGGTTGTTGTAAGCTGCACATTTTTGCACCTTCCTTAACATCATTATTGTTTTTAATTCTTGGATAGGCATTTTGCTTTTTTTTTTTTTAATTATTTATTTATATAAAGTTCATATAGGATACATACAAAGCTTTACTTATTTTTCTTTGTGTGAGCATATGTTGTGATGATTATAGACTTCAGGTGTAATTTCCTTTTGAATTATTGCGATAAATAAAAATAAATTCCTCAATATTGCAGAGCTTTGCTTTAGCCAGCCTCTCACCTTGCACTCAGACAGGAGGATAGAAAGGGTCTTTTTTTTTCCTCCCCTTAGGTATAAATAACAATTTATTAATACTAAAGGGGGGAAAAAAAAATCCCCCTTTAGTATTAATAAATGAAGTATTACACACAGCCACTGTAATGTAGACGGGTGATAAGGGCGACGTTGGATGACTTATTGAATTTGTGGTCATAGAGTGAAAATGATGATTCTATCTGGTGTCCAGGCAGCCCAGGATCTTCCCCCGTCTCTCCATCTATCCGTCTTTCTTTCTGTCTCTGTGTGTTTTCCTTTTAGAGGTTGCGTGTCCTCCACCGGGCAGGGAAGTCAAGTTATTTCTGAACAAACCTTGTAGGTCTCTTTCTCTCTATATTTATTTCTCTCTCTCTCTCTCTCTCTCTCTCTCTCTCTCTATCTCTCTTTCTCTCTCTCTCTCCTTCCTGCAGCGCTGTATTTAGGTCAGGATCGGTGGCACGTTTTGCCGCCACTCCACTTCGAGGTTGTCCTCCTAAAGTTTTGTTAATAGCCTGAGCCTCTTCGCGTCGCACACACGGGTGGAGCGGGCAGCAGGGGTGAGCTCCGCTGGGCTCAACCTCTGCTAAAAACGTATTGTATATAAGGTATTATAACAGCAAATCGATGGAAGTTTAAAATTCCTCCATCACAGCACCCCACGCTGCCCTCCCTCCCTTGTCCGTCAGATATCACGGTCGTGCGTATGTGTGTGGAGGGTACAAGATTTTTCCAGAAAAATCTCTGCAGAGTTTTGGGAGGGCCTAGGTTGGTGCTTTTGTCAACATGGTTTAGGAAAGAGGAAATGCCTGACCATACAAGACTTGTTTGGAAGATGGTATATGTTTGGAAAATGGTATATCATCGTTTGTTTGCAAAGCACAGAGGACCTTCCTGTCATTTTTGCATCAAAAAGCTTTTAGCCAATTCATCCATGCTGACTTTCAGGGCAGAAGCGGGCAGACGTCGGGAATCCGAGATAGGAATCACAGTGGCTGCTGCAGAGATTCAACCTGAGACCTCTTGGGCAATAGTTAGGGGTCCAGCCCAAATGGCAGGAACCCTATTGTTTTTGTTCAGAACAAAATGGTGAAATGTCTGGGACTCAGAAACCGGCAAACCCACTCACACGAACGATAGTCGGGGCAGTCCAGAGACGCTGTCGTCCAAGTTTGATCCACATCTGGCTGGATTTGTGCGAGGAGGTTTTTTTTCCACCCCCGTTAAGGTCACGTGAAAACATTGCAGACTGGTCACAGGTTGTCACCGCGTCATTTCCTCACTGCATCGTCATCGCGTGACACGGCACATCCCAGACGGCGCTTGGTGCTCTCAGTTAAACGGCAGCGGTTTTGTCATTTTGGATGGGGCATTTAAGAATGGCGACAGGGAAGAGTTAAAGTGGAAAAAGACACTTTTGGCAAGGCGGTCATACATTTGTATTAGTCCTTAGATGTTCAGCCAAATCCTGCCTGCTGCTGTATTTCTTTCGTTTTGTTTTTTTTTTCGTCTTTTTTTTTTATTTTTTTATTCAGAAGGCCAAACATGATTTTCTCTCTGCCTGTCCCTGTGTCACGTCGTCCTTTGGTGACATTGAGGTAGTAGCGTGGTCTCAAAGCACCGTTATCCGCGTGTCTGACACCGAGCGGCGTCATCAGATATCATTAGATCAACGACCTCAGAGCGTCATTCCAATCTTTTAACGTGCGGCCATTCCGCTGTCCCCTGTCACTCATCCCTTATTCCTCTGTGAAGTCCATCCTCTCTTTTACCCCCCCCCCGTCCCTCTTTCTCTGGTTCGCTTTTTCTCCTCTTTCGTTCGCTGTCCCTCTCTCTTTCCTAGCCCTGCGGTATGAGACCGTGTGCATCCCTCAGTAAGCTTTACTCTTTTAATGTCATCTATTTCCCCGCATCTCTACATTTCTCTCTCTCTCTCTCTCTCTCTCTCTCTCTCTCTCCCTCTCTCTCCATTAGGCTAAATATCCCATATGTGTTTCGGTGAAATAGGCCCCCGTTCTGCTGCTGTGACCGCCACACTATTTATTCTGTTATTATCCGCACACGCAAA
>NC_137201.1:28863703-28921203 GCF_960531495.2 Zeus faber | reverse complement strand
GTCACAGCAAGCCCTCTCTCTCTTTCTTCTCTTTTTACTGGGAGTAATGACATAATAGTAACCACTAGCACTGCACTTTTATCCAAAGTAGGGATGCACCAATACAAGCATTGGATATGGGGCTGATATCAGACGAAAGGAGGTTATTGTACTGGAGGACATCCCCGGTACAAAATATGACGCAAAGAGTCTTGGGAATGAAAGTGGGGCGTGGACGCACATAAATAAATCTGCTATTGGTGCACTGTTACTTAGGGCATATTTTGTGTTCATTCATTCACCGCAATATCACCAAATATCAAACTGGATTCTAGGAACATAATACAAGGTCCATTATGCTACTAGGCTACAATCATCCACCTTCATGACACGCATTTGCCCACAGCAGTGTCTGTGTTGTTGATGTGACGCAGGCAAAGGGACGATAAACATGGAGCCAAGTGATCTTACCATATTTTTCTTAATACAATTGAATACGCGGGGCTTCACATTTGACATGCTCTGCAGATCTGTGTCGGACGCAGAGATATTCTGAATCTGGCGAAGTGATTGTTTGTGTGTCGCCAAACACAGACACGAGGTCGTTTTAGAGAAATATACATTTTTGCTGTAGGCAGGGTGAGCTGTGGTCAAAATGGATTAGGAATTTAAAGTCTGTCTGTGATGTGCTGATAGTTGCACGTACCCTGTGCGTTGCAGGTTAGACACCTGTTGGAAAGGTGGTAGAGAAGAGGCTGTACCCTTTCGTCTAAAAGTCAAAAACACTTTGTTGTGTCCCAACGCAGGGCTGCGACAGCTCCACTGATGTTGACGTGCGAGTGGGGTTATGCCACTCTGACGGTGTTGAAGCAAGTTGCTGCTGCTGTGTTTTGCTTGTCGACTATATTTTGACAAATCCGGCACATCACCCATAGCAACGGTTGCCAGGTGGAGCTCTGTCAATATAGGACGCAGGGCAGGACTTGCAAGCGACTGGGATCCTGTGGGATGGGATCTGGTTGAAGCGCAGCCCTTCGGACCCGACATGGTTCTCTGACACTAAAAGGGCTTTTGGATGTGAGGCAGCGCCTTGCTTTAAAGGGGCAATAGACACATTTGCCGCTGTCGCGAAGACAACCGCATGGCTTTACGTTTTCCTCAGAGTGCTCTGTGGAAATGATCAACACCGCTTTGGAAGTGAGAGAGAAGAAAGAAGCATGCTCATTGAAATTGAACTTATCACAATTTTAGTTTTGTTTTATTTATTTTGGCTGCGCAATCATAGACATACAGTGTATACCGGCATTTCCGTTATCCGGTAACTGCTGGTTTTTGACCGGGAAAATTTGTTGTCCGACATATTTAAATCTCTCTTGTTATAATGTCCAGTGAAAATAATTCCCTCCGAGCACAATTTGAATTAGTGCTGGGCTGATCATTCCGAGTTAAAAAAAAAAAATCTGCAGATCTGTTCCTTTCTGTGCTCAGCAAGTTGCTGCGGGAAGCCAATCGGTTTGGACGACCTAAAGCTGATCTGAAAGCTTCACCTCTGACCAATCACATTTGTCGACATAGAGCTAAGCCCCGCCCCCTCCCTCGTGGACAGGTTGCGCACACGGAGCGGAGACAGAGTTGCAGCGTCTAGAACTCTGAGGAGAAACACAAAGATCATATGTCGTTGGGACACATACATCCTTAGCTTGGCGGGTTTTTTTGGGGATATTTAAGTTCCGACCCAAAGCAGACGGTAAATATTCATTGTGTAAAATATGTCGACAGAACATCCCGACGAAGACGGACAACACCACAAACGTTATTATTTATTGAGACCTCATTGCCACATTTATTTAGTTTTTGATTTGATCAAAATGTTATTTTAGTGAAATCTTAATTAAAGCTGCTGCACTTGTTACTTGTTGTTCACAATTGGAAAGTATTTGATTTCAAGTAGTAATATTTATATATTTTTTAAATATTTATAAAAAGAAAATGCGTTTACTGGCGGGACTTTTATTTTTTAATCTTCAATAAAAAAAACATTATATCTATCTTTATCTATATCTACATGCCTTAATGATGTCATTCTCATGTGGTTGACATCAGATCCACCGGTGTTGTGTTTTTTTCTGGCGCCATCACCCCCCTCATCATCCATAACAAGAATAATCATGATAATAAATCTAGCTGCATTTTAAGGGTGCAGAAAAATTTACCCAACACACATTATTATTATTATTATTAAAAACATTTTGTAAAAGCAAATATGGGCAGAGGTTTGGTAGCAGTTGGGTTCATCGCTATGAGATAATAGTTAATCCGAAGGTTTCCATCTTGAATCACTGATCATTAACCAACACCCACATAAGGCTTTTAATAGCGGTTCCCGTAATGCTCTTGAGCAGGGCTCTTTAAGGAGCTGTATGTGTGAACGCAAATGTCAGAATCATTTGGACCAGCCAGCACCCTAGTACAAAGTCCACTTAATGTCCGATTGAGCGGTTTGTGTGAACAGAGCAGGTGATTGTCCGGAGCATTCACAGCGAGCGAGTGGTGTGTCGCATGTTGATGACGTCTCTGTCATGCGCCAGTTATTTACCTTCTGGGGATCTTCATGTACGGAGCGTAGCTGCTTTGTACTGCTTTCTGCCTTGCTTTATCTTCCTTTCCACTCTTTCGTGTATATTATGTCCAAATACATGGCGTATCAAAAAAGACAAAAAAGAAAAGTCGGTAGCCTCGTCCGCCATCTTGCGTGTGCTAAAACTCCAAAGTGTCACGCGTCATTGCGTCGCGCCCTGCCTCCTGCACGCTCTACCCAGGCGCCGCCCCTTGTCTAAAGCAAACAGAGTATTTCCAGGTAGTGTAAACACGTCTGACACGGCCAATCTCCAGGCTCTTGTGCTAAATGTGTGAAAGGGCAACTCGGAACCTGATTATCCGGATATTGTCCGGAGTTCATGTGAAAGCCTGAGCGTTTTGTTCGCAGCGATGACTTTGTCATTAGTTTACCTCGTTATTTGACATATTGGCCACGTCAAATATTAACATCCCACATTGTAACATTATATAAATGACAGAAAATAAGGAAAAGCATAATAGGTCCCCTTTAATCGATTAGGGTTCTGCACAGTGCCGTACTGTCTGCGTTTTGGGTTCACAGTGGTTAATTGTATAGGGAGCAATTGAATTTTAAAGCAGCCACAGTAGGCCATCTGTATCTCTCACTCACATCCTCCTACATTTCTCTCTCAGGCAGGAAGTCGAACAAACGACTGCCCTGTTTCAGCCTCCCTGTGGCAGGAACCTAACGCTGACTTATTTGGGGCTTGTTGGGGTTGGTTTGGGTGATGAAGGCTGTTTTCGAAGCAGCAGTAAAACGTCTTCCCAGATCTAACAGACTGATCTAATGCTTAACGGTTTTCATTGTTTATCATGTCAGAAGGGAAGAGTACTGTATTTTAAACCCCTGGCGACTGATAGAGTGTTATCTTAAGGGAGAGGTTTTCTATTTTTCAACCCAGGCCGTATTGAAATATTGGTTCCACAAACCCACTGAACGCTTTACCATTGAGAAACCTCTTGCTCTGTCCAACAGAGCAAGCAAAATCACCCTTTTTAAGATGTTCAATTTGGAGGAATAAAAACCCAAACTCTTGCAGTGTTGTTGCCATGTTATGGCCCAGAGAGCAGGGGGCAAGTGGAGCACTGTCCATGCCAATTTCCCCGCACTGAGCTGTCACCGGTCCAGTTTCAAACCAGAGCTGGGAAGCACAGGCGCGTTCGGCCAAGGCCTTATGAACCGGTCTATGGTCCATAAGTCATGGTCCATAACTTATAATACCCCACCCAGCACTGTTTAGAGCACACTGTATTTCCAGCACAACAGTTGCTACTGCTGGTCGTGGTTTAACTGGTCCTTTTGGCACCACACGGCCCCACTGTGGCTGCTCCAAGGCCACAGCTTGAAATGTTTCACACCTGATTTTCATCAAAGTGCGCAACCATTGTACATGCCAACTGATGAAAGCATCCAGCTTGACTTTTTTGCTTTTTCACATCTTTACTCAGCGAAAAGCTTAACTCTCAGAAATATAAAAGGAGGCTTTTTCGACAAACTCTAGGCCAACTTGTACAGTATACTGTAGCTACCCGGTGGAAAGAAATATGAATGTACTATGAAAATATCCCAAAAAATAACACTGGATTCCTTGGTCTAATCCTGTTTTTGGAGACAGGCGTGTTTTATAAATGCACTTCAGAGGTCAACATTTTTTTCTCTGTATCAGGAGTTTTAAATGTATTAATCACAATGAACCGTAACCTCAAAAAAAGAGCCTACATGTCAGTCTTACAAACAAATCCGTTTCTTAAACTGCACATTTTGCAAAATAGAGGTAAAATAGGGGTATGCTCTATCTTTTTTGTTGTTGGTGGTGAATAGGCGGTGCTACTCTCTCCGCTTTACAAGCATCATATTATAAATCAAAACAGGCCCAGATGATATTTTTGAAGTTCATCTGTTCTATGATTTGTTTCATGTGTGTGAGAGTGAAGAGAGAGCACAGAGCCATCCTACCAAGTCTTTTACCAAAGGCCTAATTACTTCAACTCCCACACATGCCAACCTGCTGTTGGAGTGGGCAGAAGAATACGCTGCAATCCATGTGAAAGGGTCGCTGTGTGACAGTCCAGTTTTGCATTCACCCTCTATTCTTTCTGCCTCAGCCTTCTCTTCTCCTCCCACAACACAAGTTATTTTCAGATTCCTGTGACTGGACGCCTTTAACAGAGATGAACAAAGCCCTAATGATCCCATAATGCACTTGATTTCAATTTAAATCCAGTTAAATGTCAAAGCTTAACATCTCAACCAGTCAAGAGCGACCTATCTCGTCCTAATCCTGTTAAAGGGAAATTCCCCTGCAAAGCAACATCAAACTCATTTAACTGACGAACTGTTAGCAGCCACAGCAACGGGAGAGAAACAAGGTGCAGGTGCATGTCAGAAGGACGTATACTGCACCTGCCAGCTCTCCAAGCCAACATTTTGGCTAAATCAGGGGTTCCCAACCTTTTTTATTATCACGCTCCGGACCACTGCGCACAAAATATTCAGAACCGTGGGCGCGAGGGGGGATCGTGACGCGGAGATCACTTCCGAAATATTTTTTTCTAACTTTTTGATTGTGACTCGGGGTATCAGGGTGGCTGTGGCCCCCCCCTGGCCACCCCTTGGCGCCACCCCTGAACAGGGCACCCGTCCGCCTTCTCATGGCCCGAAGGCAAATGTCCCGCGGTCCCGCACCGGTCCGAGGCCCAGTAGTTGGGACCCTCTGGGCTAAATTACCTTTTCAATCCTTTTGCCATAAAATGGTTTCAGTTTATCAGCCTCTGTAGCAGGTGGACAACATTTCACAGGCCCATCCTGGGTGTGTGTTTCTGTTTATCTGTCTCTCCCTATATTTGTCTTTGTTTATGAGTGGTGTGTGTGTGTGTGTGTGTGTGTGTGTGTGTGTGTGTGTGTGTGTGTGTGTGTGTATGTATGTATGTATGTATGTATGTATGTATGTATGTGTGTGTGTGTGTGTGTGTGTGTATGTATGTATGTATGTATGTATGTATGTGTGTGTGTGTGTGTGTGTGTGTGTGTGTGTGTGTGTGTGTGTGTGTGTGTGTGTGTGTGTGTGTGTGTGTGTGTGTGTGTGTGTGTGTGTGTGTGTGTGTGTGCGGTTGAGCCAGGACTGTATTGTCAAAATAACTCAATTATTGTGGTTGGGATGGGGCAGCACTGAACATCCCGCATTGGGTTGTCCTTGATGGCTGTGCCTGGCTGCATGGGCACCGTTACGGCAGCCTCTGTCTGTTTAATAACGTGCTGTACTCTGATTCATACACGTACAGTTGAACATCAGACTCAGCTTCTATCGAGGTAACAGTAGAACAGACTGACATTGATCAATACAATTTGCAAACCCCCGCCGATATTTCATGGTTAATTTGTTCAATGACCAAATAAAATATTACTTATTGTACCCTGATATTATACGATGCAATCATGGTATGGTAGGGATATTGTACCACTGCATATAAATGCATGCTCCCAGTGGATATTGCCAGCGTTAATCTCAATGTGCTTACAGGCTTTATATCTAGCGAAGTTAAATTGGCCATATGTAAAATGCTGACACACTCAATCAGAAAAATTGATGTGCACGTGCTTGGCTGCATTTTACACACACACACACACACACACACACACACACACACACACACACACACACACACACACACACACACACACACACACACACACACATATACACACACACACACACACACACACACACACACACACACACACCATTTTCAAATACTTGCACATGCATGGCCTTTAATTGGCAAAAACACAACCAAAATATAAAATCCACACATACATCTATACATACACATGCACTATATTTAGCTGATGCACATTCACAAACACACACACACACATACACCTTCACTATACACACACAGAGACACACTCACACATTGTGCACTAGAACAGATTATGCACTTGTTCATGCATGTGCACTATTATTATCCAGTACATATAGCCAACATACGCGCACATGGTAGACCTATCAGATATGGGGGCCTGTTAAGTCCAGGGGCCCCTCGGGGACCTTGCAGTTTAATCAAGCGGAGGCTGTGCATCAGTTTTCCGTGGCATTAAGGATAAAAATAGTTTCCAAGAAGCTGAATCCACTAGCATGGAAAGTGTGTGTGTGTGTGTGTGTGTGTGTGTGTGTGTGTGTGTGTGTGTGTGTGTGTGTGTGTGTGTGTGTGTGTGTGTGTGTGTGTGTGTGTGTGTGTGTGTGTGTGTGTGCGCGCGCGCTTTTGTGCAGGTGGCTAAACTCACTAGAGTCTATTCCGTTCATATTTCTAATCCTTCTTCTTTTTCGTTATTGAAGTAAGGATGCAGATACTGATACCACATATTCATCCGATACCAGACTGGAATTAAAAAAATCTGGTGCCGGGAGCCACATTAAACATGTGAGAAAGAAACATAATTTGATTTTCTGTTGTTGTTTTTTACAGAAAGTACCGTGTTTGTCTCTAATGTAGAAAAATAATTCTGTCAGTCATTATGGATTAATTACCCAGGGTTAATGGTCCAAGTCTGTATGAATGAGTAAAAGTGATGGATGGGATTGATTGTCTGTATCAGTCAGTGCTTAACTCTTAGGAGTTGTAGCAGTGAAAGGCTGCTTCACTGCCGAGCTGTTTCAATGTGCATTTGTTCCCGCGTGGCTTCAGGAGCTTCATCAAACTTTCATTGATACCATCAGCTGAGCTCACTAAACATGAGCAGAGAGGGAGAGGTGAAGGCAGCCTTGAAATGGCATAAAAAATATCATTCCTCATCAAGTTTGAGCCTTTTAGTTTCTAGTCTCCAGCGTAAAACACAAAATTGGCAGGTGTGGGTGTGAACCCGTCTGTCGGGTCCTCTCTTGTTCAATTGGCTGTTAGATGATGAAAAGCCATCTTCGGCTAGCATTGGTGAAAGTGTTACAATGGCGGACCAGGCTAGTTCTTAAACCAGGGTGTTCCATTGACGGTAAAAGTATATCACAACTACCTTCCAATATGGCTGACAGTTAACTGCAAGCCACAGTGCACGCAGCACGAGCTTGCTGAAATATTTTCCGTGGTAGTTTCTTACATCCTGAACAATGGGGTAGCTACTGTAGTCCCGGTTAAACTATTTTCACAGTTACTTCTGGAATCTGAGATTCACCATCCACTTCTTCAGGTTTCCCAGTCAAAGGGATTTTCGCAACGGGGGGGAACCCACTTTGGGAACCTTGTCTCTAAGGCTACGGTCGCACCGCAGGCCAGAGTGGCCCAGACGTTTTGCTCGTAGTTGACTCAGATCTGTTTTTTTTTTTTGCAAGACAGTGTGAACAGCACAAATCACAAGGAATCTGATCTTTTGTATTCGTAATGGGCCGCTTTCACATGTGGTCCTAAATCGGATACAGGTCATATTTTTTTGCAATGTGGCTTCAGTCTGAATGTTTCACATGGAGGAAAATAAATTCAATAAGTACATCTACAATAGAGGAGTATTCGGGTCACGCAAAAAAAAAAGTACCCCTGTGTTTCGAGAATAAACTCGGAATTCCCCACCTACACCATGGCCGCCTGCCCCCCACCGTTAAGCAATGTATAGAGCGCGGGAAGGGAAAATAAATAATGGCTAGATAATTGTATTGGATGTTTCCTCTGAGGGAGCGATCGGGGCTCAATTTGCGCTCATTGTGTTTTTATTTTAGATGTATTTTATTTGACTAAATTTCCTTATTGAAGGAAACAAGAAAAGCACCGCGCCCCTGTCTGGAATTTGAAGATCTCATCCGCGAGATTGATCCGAGGTACGCGGTCCCAAGCCGGCCGACAACCAACGTGCATTTGCTCAACGTGTTTACTTGCGTACAACAGCGTGCTGCGTGTGACGTCTTTGTTACTCTTTGTTACTCTTTTCTGCATGCGCAGAAGTAACAAAGACGCAGTTCAGGACCGTGACCCGTTCACACTGGAACCTGATTTTGGCCACATTTAAAATAATGAATAAATCCGAATGTAGAGCTAAGGCTCGAACTTGAACATATCCTAAGTGATGGTCGCTGAATTAGCCAATTTGGCAGGGAGTGTCAGGATGCCGGTGATTCCCAGCATCGCTCTGACCTTTGACCCTTCACACAGACATGAAAAAAATGACGGTGACCATTGTAGATAATTAAACCCCTTTCCCACTTGCACTGGAAGCTACTAAATAAATCTACTGGCAATGTTCCGTATTGGTGTCATGGGGGAACAGGAGAACGTTCTGTAAATTTCCGGTGCGCCAGCTGGACTGGGAGCGAGCAGAGAGGGAGAACGGGTGGAGAAAGTTCCTTCTCCGGAGGCAGAGGGTGTAGGACAGGTTGAAAATAATCAAACTTATTTGACAAACACTGGGTTAGGGTTATTGCGTCCGGGGACGGGTGCTCTGTCCCCGCCCCGTCAGCGCAGGGAACAGAGTCCGTCCGGGAGAGGACGGGGAGGTGGAAACCAAAGCGCGGGTCCCTCTGAGAGCCAGGAAAAAAACGAAAACCGGCAGGGCTTTGTGTCAACTTCTTCTTTCAAAATGACTTCAAATCAAAGTAGTCATCTGTCCTGCGTCTACCGCAGTAGCTCAGTATGGTCTACCTTAGACCGGTGGAACTGCATTGAATCGTTGATACTTCACGCTGGCTCAACATTGCTAACTGCACCCATTCTGGCTGGAAAATAAACCAAGTTACATCTTTAAGGACAATACTTCTCTTGGGTTAAATGGTACACGTGTAGCAACCTGTAGTTAGGCCTAGTAGATTCAGTATTATCTTCAATCTACAGATTTAGATGTGACTAGACCGATTCAATTGGGGTTTTTTTGGGCTCGGAAAGGCGACCATTTCCGCTGTGAAAATAAAGCAACGAATCAGAATGAAATGCCGGTGTGAAACCAAAGTCAGCAGTTTGTTCATCATCTGCTTGTGATTTGCCTCGTATAAAAAAACAAAATGCGTCCACCCGGAATGTGACAAATCGATCACTTTGTACGTGCTCGTAACTAAAATGCCATTTAAACTGCCATTGTTGCTCGCTGACGGCATCTAACAATTGTCTGCCCGTTTGCCAGCGTGCTGGTCTTGGTGGTGGGTGGTTATGTAAGATGGGACTTGCCAACGTCAATGTAATGTTGGTGCTGTGCCTGCGCTGACACCGCTGGCCCCAGGCAACACCAGCTATCATCTCCCCCGCCTGAAATGTCCAGCTAAACAAATATAAATAGATGTGAAATGCCATTGCAATTATGTGCAATAACTATTTTACGTGTCAGATGTAATGCCTCTAAACTTTCTTCATCCATCTTCATCCATCACTCACCCCATTGGTTTCTGCTCTGGTGTCGTCTCCAACATTGTGTTTGCATTTATTCGTTGATCGCAGCCTTCTATCCGTACGGACTCGCACTAAATGCATTTGTCAGTAGTTGTCAAAGGCAACTATACAACACAGCGATCATTGACAAAGCCTTCGAGAGAACCCAGCGCCTCTGTTGTCAAGGGGCGGTGGATAAAGCCGAAAGAGTGTGAATGTGTGTGGGTTTTGTTTTCCTTGAGAAGTGACAAAGATGGGAGGGGGGGGGTTCGTTTCTGCTACGGTGCCCGGTGAAGCCCTGGGGATCCTCCACGCCCTGAGACACGCACACACATACCGGCTCCATCCCAACAGGCCTGGGTCTTCAGCCAATCCCAGCTCAGCCTCCTCTCTTATAGAATATGCAATCGTGTTGACCTACAAAATCAAAGGACTATGGAGTGGATAAAAAGGCAGAAAAAGCAAAGTGCGTGCGTGCGTGCGTGCGTGCGTGCGTGCGTGCGTGCGTGCGTGCGTGCGTGCGTGCGTGTGTGCCGCGCTGCCGACCTGCGAGAAACGATCCAGAAGTAATACTGGTTTAAGTGCCCTTGAGCAAGGTGACATGCGCCACTCTCTCCTCTCCTCATCAGCATGGATAGCTGCAAAGTGGGGATCTTTTGGCAACTTTATAATTATTATTATTATTATTTTTTTCTTCAATTTTTTTATTAATTTTTTTATTTTTTATTATTACATTATTTATTGAGGTAGAATGGGTTAAAGATAAAGTAATATCTGACAATTCCCAATCCTTCAAGAATCACTATGGACAAACATTGGTGTCGCTTTTGGACAGTAGAGTTCATGGCGTATTACAGGTGAATCGCAGGAACAGGAAGCGTTGCATAACTTCCCTCCAGAAAAAAAACACCTTTTACTTGCTGCTCATTTTGTCGGCTTTTATTACCGTTCTTTGTCAGGGAAAAAAAAGATCTTCACCACTCGAGCCTCACTAGGTCTTCCACTGGGATTGTTCCAACCCACGCAGGAGGGCGTGGGGTCTTCCGAAGATCTCATCCTGTTCATCTCTTTTGTCATTTTCCTACTTCCACCCTCCCCTTTTTTTTTTCTCTCACCTATATTTCACCTCAAAACATGCTGTACTCTGAATTCACGGAGTGATGGGATTTCAAATATAGTCGGCGGGGGTGGAAAGTGACAAAGTACTTTTACTTAAAAGCTGCACTTAAGAACAATTGTTGAGGTATTTCTACTTGAATTGAGTAAATCACTTCGAGGGGGACTTTGCTTTGACTCCACTGCATATAAAAGCAATATATAACTTTATTTCTCTGCATTTAATTGTAGTGACCTCCAGTTACTTCTTTAATTACAATGTTTTTTTACACAATGCAATGTGATTCAAGATACGCGTGACAATTTTTGGCGTACTTTTCCACCTGTGATAATTTGTACCTTTTTAGATATTGCTGAATTATCTGTAGTCAAACTTGGAGACTAGGGCCCTCTTTCTGGTTGTCTGTCTTCTTTAAAGACACAACAACAGTGTTGCCGGTACTTGCATCACTACATCAAGTATTAATTGACCTCTGCAGATATGCATTTCCCAACACAAATCACTTTTTTATCTGTAGCTATCCTTTCTCAGGGGGAGAATAGTGGCTTGGATCCGGAAAACACTCTGGTCATTACCGTTGGTTTTCCCGTAACAAGGACCCAGCGGAGGCGTGAATCAGAAAGCAAAGCCTGTGGAGTTTAGCGAGGCACCTAAACAAGGTGAGGTCTTAATTACGTTAGACTGAGTTGCAGGAGCCGAGCGATCGCATTACACCTCCCTTTTTACACTTCCTGCGGGGGATCCTGGGAGATGCGTTCCAGCGCATTAGAGGGGGAAAGGTGCTTCTGCTTATCCACTTCTGCTATTGTTGTTATTTTTATTTTATTGTTATCCGGGGAGGGTGAACAGAGCTCTTGCGCTGGGTTTTAAGTGATACTCTGCCTCCACATCCACCTGGGAGCTGACGGTGCAGTGCAGCCGCAGTCCTCCGCTGCTGCTGTTGAATCAGTGCCGCTGCAGCTGGTCCTTGTTCTAGAGGCCTATACCAGCCCATTTTGATGGTGGTTGGAGTTCGCATCAGAAATGTAATTTACCCTGTCCAGAATCTCATAATTCTAATGGAACTCAGAACTGCCTCATTTGTACTTGGCTGGCACACGATGCCGGCGACGCTCTGCAACGTTAGGCATTTCAATGTGTCCAACATGCAATGCACGACAGGGCTCGATCTTTTTCTGTCAAAATGACTTCAAATCAAAGCAGTCATCTGTCCTGCATCTACTGCAATAGCTCTTACAGGATGTACTACCTTATACTGTTTTCACACCAAAATTTGACTTTGCTTAAAATAGGCGATTGACACCTTTCCCATTGCCAGGAGGAATGGCAGACTTTTCTGGTGTCTCACATTCAACGTCATAAACATGCCGGAAAAGGGGCGTGTCGCCAGTGCGATTGGGAACAAGACAGTAGAGGAGACAGCAACTCAAACAAACAACAAAATAAAACTGTAAAACACGGGGGGAAAAAACATTTTTTGAGCCGTTGGAATGAATCGGATCGTTTATGAACGACCCAATAAAGGAAACAGAATGGAGTGTCGATGGGCCCTTTGGCGGCGGGGAGCAGGGACCGGATTTCATGGTTCGCCATGCGGAAAAGAACTCAATAAGTTCTGATTTTGATTTTGGATTCTTAATCTGATATGAAATGATGGAATGATACGCAGATATCCCTGTCCGTGCCCCAACGTACGTAACTTCAATGTGCGTCGCATCGCGCCGGTAAAGGGGCCAACATGAGTGGGTCGACCCAGGTGTCCTGTTTACATCGGAGCCAATCGGAGCTGAAACCTGGGTTTTACCTTCCCCACTGATGACAAATGCCGGATGTCAGCGGGTGTTACCTGGTTTTTGGCGCAGTGGGAAAGGGGTATTAGATATGAAGATATATGGAACTGAATTTGATTGTTGATGCATTGCCCTGACTGACGATTACTAACTACACTCGTTCTGGCGTGAAAATAAACCAAGTTATATCTCCAAGGACAATCCTTCTCTTGGGTAAAATGGTACACGTGTAGCAACCTGTAGTTTGGCTTGGTATTACGACGATGGGGAATTGCATTTCTGCTATGGGGCCCAGGGAAGTCCTTGGGATCCTCCACGCCCTGAGACACACAGACCCGACAGAGAAAGGTGACACAAAGCAGCTCAAAATTACTTCATTTTGGGAGACAAATTTTGCAACTATTGTGTTTTCACAGAGCACGGCCCATTCTATAGGACGGAACATCATAATCTACAGTACATATAGAACACATTTGTGTACTTTGTGTTTTTTGACCTTGTTGACAAAAATTGCTAATAGTGATATCTATACCAAGTAGCGAATGGTAATGAGGTTCTCTTCAGCTGTAAGGCGTGTTGATTTATGCACAGAGGCTGAAATGGAGGTTGTTGGATGATATAATATTCCCATTCATGAATAGAGAATGAAAAGAAGACCTTTTAAATAAATTATAGTTTGGCTTGTACATTTTGGATGGATGGACTGAACTCTTCATTCACTGTTTAGGTTTGCTGTTGTTTTGCTCACCCTCTCTCTCGCTGCAGTCCCTTAACCCTCTCACCCAGTGAGTGAAGTGTGCCTGTAAAGGTTGATGCTAATAATAAAAGGGTCTTAGTAAGAACCGTGGACTGCACACCACTTGTGTAAATACTGCAGTGATACTGCCACCAATGCAGAAGGCAAAGGGTAGAATCAAACTCTTCTCAAAAATACTTTGTGTCCTGGCCTCGTACCTCTGTAGGCTCCTTGCTGCATACTGAGAACATGATAAGTTCAAAACATATATCTGTCGCGATACCCTGCATCTCCTGAAAAGTTTGTACGTTTTTTTGGGGGGTTTGTAAGGTTGGTTAGATAATCTGGAAAAAAAATCTATATTGTAAAATGCCTATTGTTTAAAATCGATTATGAGAGAAAGTAATATAATAATAATAATATACAGAAAGATAATTTTCAGAGTTGCAGGATCAAAGAACGGTTTCCAAAGATCTAAAAAGAAAAAAAAAAATCCTGTAAGTAGCTGATGGGCATTTTAGATAATTTATTGTTAAACGATTGTTATGGATAAATTTAGCTCCGTAAGCCTGCAGTGGCATGTAACCCTTTTCCCTTGATGACAACCTATAGTCCGTCAATAAGATCAATAGTGTCCCCAGGGAATGTTGTGTTCCACAGATGATGTTTGGAACGACCTATGATCCCAGGCCTGCCCACTGGACCATTGGACAAGCCAATGTCTTTCCTTTCAGATCCTTGACAGGAAGTCCAGATTCAAATAGGACGAGAGCAGCGGAAAACCGCTGAGACATCCCAGCATCTCCTTTGATTGACGAGTAGAATAAATTCACATAAAGGTGTATTTGACACTGGAGCTTATCGACAATGTGATTAGGGGAAAAAATTGTAACAAATGGGGGACCTGTTATGCAAAAAAATTTCAGCTTGTGCACATACATTTGTGTCTCTGATGGGCCTACGAACACACAAACTGTGCAATAAGACGACTCGGTCAGCTTTTTGTGGGAAGTAAAATTAGAACCGCCTCGCATCTGAGTAACTCAATCAACAAATCTTTTAAAAGAAAGAGGAATATCTACCAACTGTCTGTGAAGAAACTGCAGACGATGGAAATCAAAGTATTTCATAAATTATTCTGCTGTTTCTTAAAAAAAAACAAAAAAAAACCTTTTTTTTTAGTATGCGGAACATAGACCATTTCTCCAAACAAATAAAAATTATGTGTTTTTGTTGTAGATGTATTTATTTTATTTTACGAATGAAACAAAAATCCCCGTGTCTGAGAGTCCCGGTGCCTCGCGGTGCGCTGTCCGTGCCTCCCACAAGCCTGGACGAAAGTCAGAACAAACTTTTAAATGAGGCCTTGTTGATCTCATATGAGTGAAGTTATGAGTTATTAGTTAGAAGTTTTTGCTCGCCTCAGATTTGTTCAAAAACAGATTTTGCTGGACTGATAAGGTGAAATCAGTGAAAGTTAGGGAGTAAAACAATGAAACCTGGAAGCCATGCTCAAATGCCATTGGCTCACAGAACCCGGAACTCGTGCTCAAACCCCATTGAGGGTGGCTCTTTGCACAGAAGAGAGCCCGTTTTGGAACAGGATGGTATAGAGGTGTTAGAGTAGATGTTAGAGTGGCTGGAATACATCATCTGAGTGGTATTTTCAGCAAAAAACTCTGAGACCTATATTAACTTGTGTTAAAGGGAGTGTGGTGTGGTTTAAGCAGCCACACCTGTCTTGGGTCTAGGAAATTGGGCCCGGTATCAGGGGTGGCTGTACGCCTGTTGCTCGTTAGAGCAATCAGCAAGCAACAGGTAAATCACCCATACACACACACACACACATACACACAGACACACACACACACACACACACACACACACACACACACACACATAAATGGAGAGCCTTTGTGATGTATTGACATGTATATGAAGGCTTCAGCATGAATGTGAAGCTTAAAATTTCACCTCATGGTAATGCTCTTCCAATTCAAAAAGCTCTCCAATTGTGGAGACACTACAAATTAACCCAGCTTAAAATAACCCAAACTGTAGCAGCGGTAGGAACCCTGCTAGGAAGCCGAACACAAGCAGGTAGTAGAGAGCTCCGGCAGAGATGGAGATGTGAAAGTGCCCTGGGTGAACGAGCCTGCTTGGATAAATATTTATTAGGAGAAAGTGTCATATAAGGATGTGCGGTACAAAGATAGCGTCACGTGGCCCCGCCAGTATTTACTTTACCGGCTTTACGTGGGATTTGGAGAGACTGTTAATATTCCATCAGGCTCAACAGAAAACCCAGCATAGAATACAGAGCATAATCCTCGCGGAGGAAAGAGACGCGCTCTCCTCCGTCTCTGCAGGGCTGACAAACTAGTTTGGGTTTTGCTGAGACGTAACTCCAGGAAAGCTCTGCCTCTCCTGCACCCATGGCAACATCAAGCCGCCTCAACTTGAGCGAGCTCTGCAGGTCCATTTTCAGCCTTCTCAGGGCCCACAAACGTCCAACCCATGTCCATTACGAGAATAATCAGATATCACACATGACAAGTTGAGGCAAGGCGATAACAGCAGCCCAAACCTGCCTGTTATTTTTGTTCCTCGTGTGGTTCGGCCCAATTGCCACTGACGTTTTTACTGAAAGGCTTTGCTGCCGTAGACCATAACATAACCATTATGGCTGGTTTTCTCACTCCACATGGAAATGGTTTAAAGTGAGAATAACTGTAACCTTTCTCCTTTTTTCAAACTGGAGCCGTAAACCAAACATTTCCCTAAACCTTATTAGCCCTTGGTCTCACAAAGCTCTCAAATCAAAAAACTTAAAGGGGACCTAGTACGCCTTTCCTTATTTTCTGTCACATTGTGTGATCCACCACACGCTGACCCGGCGCATTTCAGGGCAGCCTACTTTTGGCTGGACGTGAAAAACATTGGAAATTCCTTTTTCATCCGAAATGGGATAACATTTTTTTTATTTGATTTCTAAATAATAGCTAAATATTAAAACATCGAGGCCACGTGATCCACTAGCATTACACAGGGAAAAAAAGCTTCTCACCCAATTGCAATACAGCCGAAACGGCGATCTTACGGTTGCAATGCAAACATGCAGATCAAGATCAAGAAATGCCGCGCAGACCCGGCATGGCTGACGTGGTCGGTGGAGCTGCAAAAGTGGATTCAATAGGAAGCAGCACTTACTGCACACCACGCCGCGCCCATACGCTGCACCAACACGTCCGGTGGACTTCTACCGTGATACAGTAATACCACGGTACACGTGTGCATATTGAACCGTGGGGGACGGCGTACCCAACGGTTCGATAACGTACCGTGCACCGTTCCTTTCCCTAGAATGCGCGCAACGGCACAACAGTGAGGGAGCAGATGGAGGATTTGGATGTGAAGGCGCGCGGGCTGTGGTTGGTGATTAAGTTGCGGTCATTACTTGCATCACTCAAATAATATTATAAAAAATGCTTTTTTTTAAATTGTTAGACAGAGCTGCCAAGTCTCATGCTTTGACAGTCAATCAGTTCACACACTCACATGCCAAACCTCGTATTTCTCATGCTGAGAATCCCCAAATCTTTTTTTTTTTAATTCTATGCATATATTTCCTCACTCGCGCTTGCTTGATGCCCGTCACTCTCTGTCACCCTCTTATTATTTGGTGTTTAAAAAAGCACAATTTAAATTTTTTTTTTTTTTCTGTGGAAGCACTACTTAATATATAATATATATATATATATATATATATATATATATATAATATAACCAAGCCAATAATCAGTAATACAGTTAAGATGGAAATATGAAAATATGAGTGTTGTGTTGCATGTAGATTTCGGTGGTGCTCCAAAGTTCTATGCTCATGCACCCACCTTTGTCTCCAAAATCTGTCCCCCCATGTTTCTCTCTCTTGCTCTCCTTAGACCTACCACTCTGAAGTCGCTTGCTCTCTCTCTTTCTCGCTCACTCGCTCGCTCTCCCTGAAGTGTTTATATAGTACTGCAGCCATTAGAGCAATACGATCTATCTCTTTCTGTTTGGGTTGGAGTGCATGTGCATTTGTATGTGTGTACTGGATTACGAGGCTTGAGTTTTGAATGGTTTTACGTTGGAAGTGTTCTTGCCAAAATGGTGACCGAATACGTAGTTGTTTTTTTCTTTTTTTTTTCTCCGGTGTGTGTGTGTGTGTGTGTGTGTGTGTGTGTGTGTGTATGTGTGTATGTGTGTATGTGTGTCTGTGTGTGTGTGTGTGTGTGTGTGTGTGTGTGTGTGTGTGTGTGTGTGTGTGCGTGCGTGCGGGCGGGCGGGCGGGCGGGCGTGTAAATAGTTGAACTCCATCTCCTTGTTTGGCAAAGCATCTCCCTGGAGAACGGCTACAACCGCCACTCTTTCTGTGCTGCTAATTCACCCCACCCTCTCTCCCTCCCTCTCTGTCCATCATCTTCTGTCTTTCCTCCACATTTGATCTTACACCCACCTCCTAATCATGAATAATCCCTCCTGCCACTTAAGGCCGAGCCATCAGTATAGGAGTTTATTTCACTGGTATTTCATCGAAGAAAAACAGGTATAGGTGCAGCCCTTGCAAGCTGGAGATTTAAACAAGGAATATTAAAATTCTGAATGCCATCCAGCTGTGGAATAAGTAAATACATCAAATAATCAGGCTGGGTTAAACATAATTTCAATGCAATTCTGTTTTTTGAAATTTTTTTTAATTGTTATATCAACACTATATTTGGAAGTTGGGCAACCGTTTCCCACTTAAATGAAATACCACCATAGTCATAAATTAATCGAAATATTTCATTTCTGTATTAGACTGAATTTGTTCTGTGAAATATTTCTCTCATGCTCGTCAGATGGTACAGTGTATACTGAAAAGTTGGTAGCAATTCTCTCAGTATAAAACGTCAGTATTTTGATATAGAATCGTATCATGAGCCACCTCATCAATATCCGGTCAAATTGTGACCCAGATCAGTTTGCGAGGCCCTGCCCGATCCCCTGCCCCTACGAATAATACATTTGTAATGACTCTCTTCCTCTGTTCCCTCCAGGCTCGGAGGAAGGAGGTGTTTCTGCAGGAGCGCTACGGACACTACAGCCTGAGCGACCCCTTCCTGGCACTGCAGAGGGACGTTGAGTGCGCGGCCCCTGGCGGCGACAAGGACCGCCGGGGGCCGCCGGCCTCTAGCCCCATCTCCGTGCTGGAAGCTGTGATGGCACACTGCAGGAAGATGCAGGAGAGGATGTCGGCCCAGCTAGCGGCAGCAGAGGGCAGACAGAAGAGGGTAAGGCCCTGGGGAGAGGAGGAGGGGAGGTGATGATGGACTGATACCCATATTGCAAACTGGGCTTTGCGTTGGTATTGCGTTGGTACCTATAAAAACAAAAACAAATCAAGCATGTTGGATTTTGAAGAAAACTGTGTTCATTCTGTCATTTCTTTTGCACATGGAGGCCCATTAGATGTCACTAATGGGATACAAATGTGTTGCTCGAGAAGGCGGATCAGATGCCTTCGCATTGCAAATAAATTTAATTATTTCGGAATCAGAATTGCACAAACATGGAATTTAACTTGGCATATTGGAACATTACTGCGTTGAATAAGAAATATCTCCTGAAGATTTCTGCCCACAGATATGCTATGAAGAGAAAAGTTAAATAAATATTTTGATCATGAATCACTTTTATTAGTCCTGTAAAATGCTGTACTCTGACTCATTGCATCTTTTTTTTCAAATCCTGACTTTGTGTAGCTACAGCGAGCACTCTAACTGAATACTGCTGTCTCTGTAATTCCTTTAATGCCTGCGATTACTTTTTATCCGTCCTGAATGTGAAATTAACTGATTGTGTAAAGTCTTGAGTGAGGACTAATGTGGGTTGAGGTAAAGAGATGTCTACTATGTGAGAAACTGTGTGTGTGTGTGTGTGTGTGTGTGTGTGTGTGTGTGTGTGTGTGTGTGTGTGTGTGTGTGTGTGTGTGTGTGTGTGTGTGTGTGTGTGTGTGTGTTTGTGTTTGTGTGTGTGCGCACGCACTTGTGCGTGTGTGTGTGTCCCGGGTCTCGATAGGATTATGTGGGCTTCATTACCTCAACAGCCAGATGTCTCTGTCCCATTTTCATTCTCTCTCTGAGGGATGCGGTGGGTGAAGGAATGTGTGAAAGTGAACATGTTTGGATGAGAGTCTGAGTGGATGTGGGTGGATGACAAGTGTGTCTGTGTGTGTGTGTGTGTGTGTGTGTGTGTGTGTGTGTGTGTGTGTGTGTGTGTGTGTGTGTGTGTGTGTGTGTGTGTGTGTGTCTTCTCTGTCCTTTCCCTGAACTGTGTAACAATAACAACAACAACAACGATGTTTAAGCTGTTAGCTGACTGGAAGCCGTGAGCCGACTGGTGCCGACTGGAACCTGTACTGTACAACCACCATTGACTGTAAAATGGATGCTGCAAATTAACTGACTGACTGGCATTTCGAAGCCTCTGAGGAGCGTTTACAACACTGATGTGTTGAAAAGTTTCCCAAAAGTGTAATGGAAGACATTGATTTGTAGGAAAGTTTTGTCTGAAATTTTGGCTGAAATATTTTGTCCGATTAACTAAATTAAAATTGTACTGCAGACTTCCAGGAGGGGGCCACAAAGACACTTTCTGTTGGGCTTCACGTCACACGCCACTCCTACCCCCCTGGATCACACACACACTCATAAAATCTGACAGTGTGTGTGTGTGTGTGTGTGTGTGTGTGTGTGTGTGTGTGTGTGTGTGTGTGTGTGTGTGTGTGTGTGTGTGTGTGTGTGTGTGTGTGTGTGTTTGTGTGTGTGTGTGCGCATGCGTGCGTCTGTGTGTCCTGTAGAGGCCATAGATGATGTCTAATTATGTTGACTATTTGTTACAGTTTGGATTTTCAAATGCAAACGACACAATTTTTCTTTCCCAAAACAACCTGTTTACATTCCATTCCAAGAGAAGACAACACAATATCATACGAACAGTAACCTTAAAGCCATACTAGTATCTTCACTTCCTTATCCCAACACAGAAGTTGGACTGAACATCAGTTGGGTCAAGACATCTAGAGGGACTTTACTCTTTATACACAGAACACATTTAAACTGTAACTATCTACCTTTTGATGAAGGGATATTGTGTAATATAGATGAAAAAGTTTGAATCCTGGGGTGTGAAAGTCTCAATGCACTGAATGAAAGACCTTGTGCTGGTTTACTGTATGTAGTAGGGGCTGGGATGGCTGACTCTGGCAGCATTGAATATACCATGCACCGTGACAACCCACCTAAAATAAACGGTAATTCATATATTCACCGGGACATAAAAATTCTCCTGATGTGGCACATTTAAAACCCACCCTTCTGACCCCACGTCTGGTCTAGTAAAGACCGATGTGAGTCCAGGGCTTGAGGCCTGTGGGTGTCAGAGTGGGACCCGGGAAAAGTCCTGTTTTCTCATTGGCCAAACCCCGTCCTGCCTCGGCATTCCTGCCATCACCTCGGCGAGGATGTCACCGCAGAAGGTTGATTTAATCACTGCGTCCCAGAAAAAGACACCATGGCCACCCCATAGCCACCGCTGTCATGACAACGGTGGTGTCCCAGAGCACTTCTGGCCACAACTGACAGCCTGGGTCCAATTTTTAAAGACACACTGCACAGCATTGTTTCAAGGTGTCCAGTGGTAGTTTATTCCGATTAAATGAAGAGATCGTCATATTGCAGGTAGTAAGCTAAATTCATAAGGAGATGGCTCTCAAAGTCAAAGAGGTATGAAAAATTAAACGAGTGAGTTTGATTTGCCATGAAAACCAAAATCATAACTAGTTTGGTATCATGCTGTGGATATCTGCTTATTTGATGAACTGCAAGCCGGTCCCGTTGTTAGGGATCTCCTGGTTGCCGGGGTAGAACAAATCCCACTCAGTTTTCTTTTTTTTTTTTGTTGTTGTTTCTAAATTTATCTTCCCACGTGCTATTCTTGTGAGTAAGCGGCTGAATTATACATGAGGTGTTATGTAGCCTAGCTGAAAGCTAAAGAGCACATCCGCATTTCTTTGTGTGCGAAATGAAATGAATGAATCATGGAGCAAGAGGCAAGTGCTCCCCAATGTGAAACTGTACACACGCAGTCAGAGAGAGAGAAGACCTGGGGTTTGTCACGACAGCTAACATGTCGGAGACGGGGAAATGGCAGTGAAATTATTTAATCTAAATCAGTGTCAAACACGTGTAATTGGGCGGCCAAGAGGATTCGTTCATTCCAGCGCATCTCGACACCAGCTCTTTTCAGTGTCCTCCAATGCTGACGGCGTGCTAATGGTTATTGAATCATTGAAATAAGATGGACTGTTTGAAAGATAGCTGCTGACTCTTTGGTTTGAATGGTTCATCAAAGAGATGCAATCGGCAATGACGCCCAGCAATAGCTGGAACTGAGGCTTGATGCTTGACTTTGTTGCCAGTGACTGTGAGGATTCCCAGGTACAATGTCCATATACTGTAGAGATAACAGTATATGGACTGCCTCCTGCCTCCTGCACACGACCAGCTCTCTGTAGTGTCTTCCAGCACTGTGGCTCGCGGTTGTCGCAGGCGGTATGACTGATAAAGTTCTGCTGAGCGTTTCATGATGATACCTCATAATCACTGCGAGGCACTTAAAACTAATTTGGTCTCGAGAAGAGGCCCGCTGGCCATGGGTAGAAGGCAGCGCCCAGATGCGAATGTGTTGGGACTATATGAATGTGGGGTAGATTACTGCTCGAAAAAAAAATAATGCCCTCGATAGATCCACGTTAAAAACGATTTAAAGAGTCACGCAATTTGCTCACAGTTATTTCAGTGGCTGCCTAGGCTTTATCACTTACACAAATGTTACCAGGAAACATGGATAACCTCTTCTTGGCATAACTTCACTGTAGCCTTTCTACACCAGCCACTGCATCTGTGGTTCTGGACCTCTCCCGACCCCTCTACACTGTCTCCAGGTTATTTAACTCTTCTGCATCACAGTAGTCTCGCTGTATTAGTTTTCACAGCCAATTAGCAGCTTGTTTTAGCACCTCCTTTTAAACAAATAGAAACTCAGTTCAACACTGGTCCACGACCTTCCCAGCACCTGCTTGTGGAGGACACATACGGTGACATGCAGTCTCCAGGGGGATTGGAATAAGGTGAAGTTGGGTCGAGAGAACGGGGTTACAACTCGTCCAAAGCAAATTGAAACCATGGCATTTTCCATGAAAATAAATGGAAACAAACCTCTTGTCTCTTTTGTGTTTTCGTTTTTTTTGTCAGATAACTGTAAAAATATTTGAACATATACTGTATATTACACCAATATTTGCTGTTCTGCATATTGACTGTAGTACATGCATGTTCTTGTTGCAGTTTTATTTCACTGTGCAAATGCATTGGATGCATAATGTTCAAATGCACCTTGGCAACATTCCTGTTTTTATAGAGTCACTGGTTAGGAGTCAGGCTGGGAAGGGGCAGATGAGAACCATCGAGTCAGGGTCATGTCCACTGAGTGTGTCTGAGTCTGGGTCATTAGTCAGTTTTATTGCAGTTCAGTCTCATTTAAACCCTGGTTGGCCCAAGTGCTATCCTGCTAAGGTAACAATAACTGCAGTGCTCCATATATAGACACCTGGGGAACAGGGGTACTTGAGTCATTGAAATCCAACCATATGAACAGAAACTCTAGATAGACACGACTACACACCATCCCTGAATGCAAACATACCCATTTTCTGATGTCTACTGGATGATGACATCAAAAATAGTGTGAAAATTTCTATATTATTTTGATTTCGTCCTACATATCAATGCAGGAAGCAACAATTCTAACTTTCTGATATACCTCTGATATACTGCTATCCATAGTCGTATGGAGAAATATTTTTTGTTGCGTTCATGTCAGCTCTTACAACTATTACAACACAAGAGTGATCTGTTTTACTTGTCTATTCTTTTAGACAATGAACTGTGACATTTCAGTCTGAAATATTCCTTTACATGAAGCATCAGTACAGTGACCACTAAGAAAAACTCTAAAATGACTGTCTTAAATCCACTTTAAATTATTTTCCCAAAATAATGTATCTCCATTCCATTTCCATTGTCCTTGATATGATCCATGATACAGTTGCAAATTGCAGTTCTTGAGATATCAATAAAATATCGCTATGGCACACTCCGATGCTGGACGAAACAAGTGGTTTTGAAAATGGATAGATGACTATGGTACTGTTAAAAACATGCTGTTCAATACCATATCATGTCCAGCCCTAGTATGACTCTGTGTATATCTGACTGACTGTATTCTCTCTCCCAGCTGGAGATGGAGAAGCTACAGCTGCAGAGTCTGGAGCAGGAGCACCGCAAGCTGACGGCTCAGCTCAAGGATGAACGTGAGAAGAACAAGCACATCGTCATGATGCTGGTGCGTGAGTGCAAGCAGCTGGCCACGCGCGTGGTGGAGGAGTCGCAGCGCTTTGACGAACTCCAAGCCCGTCTCGACGAGGAGAGCCGCACCTCGGGGCGGCTGCAGGAGGACCTCACCACCGAGCGGCAACGCGGGCAGCAGATGGAGGCCAAGATGGAGAAGCAGCTGTCTGAGTTAGACACGGAGCGGGAGCAGCTTCGTGCCAGGCTCGGCCGCGAGGAGACCGAGAGCCTGGGCCTCCGGCGGCAGCTGGAGCAGCTCAGGACTGAGCAGGCGGATGGGAAGGTTGATGCGGCCACTGTTAGTCAACCTGGTGCTGCTCCTACTGGCAGCACAGCAGCCAAACCTAAAGTCCAGACCTCCGTTGCGGTGGCCACAGAGCCCATCAGCTCTAGGACGGCATGTTGCCAAACGGACTTGCCACCCACAGAGGTAGAGGGTACCAAAAAGGCCCCCCTCTCCATCCCAGTTAAACCTGCCCCCGCAAACTATGCGGGTCTGAGCCTGCCCAAATCTGCCGGTCGGGGTATCGTCCACAGCAGCTCAGGGGGACTGCCTCAGACAGAGAACGGCTCAGAAGCCCAGACGCCACATGTCCTACCCAGCGGCGTCAGCCCACGTGTCCAGGCTGCCCGCTACAAGTTCCAGGAACAGGACCAAAATGGCACGGCCTCCCAGAGCCCACCGGCCCGTGATCTTTCCCCCACCAACCGAGACAACTTTGCTGCAAAGCAGCAGGCGCGACACACTGTCACGCAGGTCCTCTCGCGGTTCACCAGCCCTCCCGCAGGCAGCGCAGGACCACTACGTCCGGGTCTGCCCCACTCTGCCTCAGAGGGGGGCCCTTTCCCCGGCCGCCTGAGCCACCCAATCGGTCTAAAGTCACCCACTGTGGCCAGGATCGACCGGGGAAACCCTCCCCCGATCCCGCCAAAAAAGCCTGGGCTATCCCAGACCCCTTCCCCCCCTCACCCGCCTATTAAAGTAGTGGGGGATGGCAGCCGCTCACCTGGGGCGGGGCTAAAGCCGGTCACGCCCCAGTTGCCTCCAAAACCCGCCCTGGACCTGGTCCCAGCCCTGACGTCCTCTCAGGTGGGTGCCTGCCTCCCCTCCGCCTCCATGAGGGCTGGACGGGGGCCTCAGCCTCAGCCTCAGCAGGTGTCAGCATGTGCAGAGTGTCCCCCCGTCATCTGCCCTCCCGCTGCCTCCACTGTCAGTAGCCCCTCCATAGACCCTCCCTCCTCCTCTGCTAGTGCTCCATGCTCCCGTAGCCCCCGAGCCCCAGCAGGCAGCCCCCTGGCAACAGCATCAGGTAAAGGGGCCTCAAGCTCCCTCTCCCTCCCGTTCTGCCAACTGCCTCCTTCCTTTGCTCCACTGTCTTTCCAAGATCCGAGGATAGCATAGCCTATCTTAGCATGGTGCTAATGTCACAGGGAACCCGATCCAAGCAAAACCAAATAGCATACGGGTCAATTTAGTTTATCTCACTGACACAACCATAAACTACCACCTGAGACCTGACCTCTTTCGAGCTCTCACTCTACTGCACTCTGCTAATTATGTCTCTCTTGGCACCTTCTGTCTCCCATATTGTCAGTTTAGCCATATCAGTTATCTTATAAACATGGATAACATGTTGCTGACATGGGCCTGGCAGTTAGCTTGGTACACACCAGGAGTGCCCCCATGCAAAAGGCAGACCCTCCATTTTAACTCTCCTCGTTCAGATGGACGTGAAGACCCGCTCCTTCCCGATCAATAACCCTTACTCCATCTGAAGCTGATGCCAGAGGCCGCTCTCTCTCCCCTTCCTTTTCACCATCCTCCAGCATGTTGTGAGACATTCGCTTGCCTCCTGCGCCATTCCTGTTTTTCACCCACTAACCCTGCACGCTCACCTCCGTCCTTTCCGTGTCTTCCAGAGGACTGTGTGTGTGTCGTTCGTTGTCGTGGTTCCAACGTCTTTGTTCATGTTTCAGCGATGCGCTCGCGCCTATTGCCACGCACAGCCAGGCTGCTAACCGGGGAACACGTTTAGCCAGAAGACGCATTTTTTCGCTTCACAGAAAAACATAGGCGACATTTCGACGACATCCGGACGGGCTGCCCCGGTGAGACTGTCGTACGAGGCAGTTCATGAAGCGTTACACCTCAGGAAACGCATTTTACTTTGTTGTTGCCGTCCGTAGAACCTGCGGTCGGGGGGGGGGGGGTGTCCAGGCGGTGAGCAGGGTGACCCGCCCGCAATGCGACACTCTTGTCGGGGGAAAAGCTAAAATGGGAACATGTGATCGCTGTCTCAGGTGAATGTAAACAACGAGGCATGGGCGGGAAACGGAAAGGGTGGGAAGTTTTTTCGCTCTCGCACGCTTGCCGATCGGCGTTTCGGAATAGGATTCATGGACCAGACTCTCAGCGGTGCCGTATGTAATACCGCGGGAGCGTTAAATCGTCCCCTTCTTCCCGTCTACATTTGACGACTCGCAGTGCACCCATTCAAATATCTCAGTGAAGGTTTGAGGAGCTTTTCTGTTCGTTTTTTTTAAATGTATATTCTGTGGTCTCAGATATTATTTGAATACATTTGTTATATCTCTTAGAAAGCCAATCTACCGGTGGACGAAAGGAGTGTAGCCTGGAAGCAGCTGCGATGCTTTATGAGCAGCTACATGCTTGGCTTTGTTTTTACCTCTTAAATTCCGCTTCATAAGCTCGCACAGACATTTTGGAAGAGGCTGTCATCGTCGACGTCGCCGATGGCTGAACTAGGCTTTTTTATTTATTTTATTATTATTATTTTTTTCTTCTCTTTTTTCTTGGCTCCCTGCTCTCCCTGCCATTCGTCTTAGTCCCTCAAACCCCCAGCGGGCGCTGGAAGGTTTATGGATCCGTCTGCTCCGAGCTACACCCTGTTAACCCGCTTAAAGCACAAACCTACGACCTAATAAACACCACAGAGGCCCTAGCACAAGCGACATCCTTTAGCCCCCCCCCCCCCCCCCCCCAAAAACTTAACAGCTGTTAGTTCTTCGTCTGGTACGACTAAGTAGAACTAGTTCTAGCGAGGCTCACGCTTGAGTTCATTTTGTTTCTATTTCTGTTCTTGTTTCTCACTGTGCCTTGTGTGATGCTGTTGCTGTCGACATTGCTGCACCCACGGCCGATGACTGTACGTTTGCATGGATGCGTGTGTGTTGATATTACCATGCACTGTGCGAAGTCAAGGGGGTGGAGGTTGATTGGATGCTGTGTAAGATGAAGAATTGTTTCATCAATCAGGTTTTTGGGTGTGGGGTTTCCGCCTCAGCTTCACCCCACTACAGTTAGAGAGAACCAGGAAGCATGAGGAAACGGTGTTTTCCACGCTTATCCACCATTCTGGGAAACTATTGGTTTTGACCTTTAAATTCACCCTTTTATAAATAGTTTTTGCTGGTAGTTCAAATAATCTTTTTTTTTTTTTTTCTCATTATTTTTGAACACATTTTGTTAGAGCGCAACTTGTGAACGTAAGTGGATTATTTCAGCCGACCAGAGCTATTTGTCGTCCTTTCAAAAAATATTTTTGTAATTGAATATTGATGATGAGTACAACACAATGATTTAAAGCTTCTGAAGCAACATCATCAACATCAATTCTGCTTTCTGAAATGATGTTGATGTTGTTTGTGTTGCTTCAAAAGCTAGTTTTAGAACATAATATGATAAGCCGCGTCCCTCAGATTTGGGTATTTTGGGCATTATTTTCTCTTGTGATTGATCTCCTGACACTTCAAGTTGGAAACAATCCCCCCCCCCAATGATTTAACACTCATCGTGCAACAGAGTAAGATGCATTTGTCTTGTATCCCAGCATTCTTTATGCTCATATATCCTCTTTTAAATGAAAATATAATGGTCAGAGATAAATTTCGGGCTCTCTCAGTGCAGTCTTTTTCAAATCATGGCTTTATTTATTACATTGAATATTATTTTCTTTTCTGTTGACGTTGAATTAATATTCAACATCAAAAGAAAAAAATCAACTCATTAAGAGTCATTTTAGTGCAGCGCTAGGATTGAAAACAAACAATAACAGTGACCTTGACTCAGATTGGAGGTTTTCGGAAGTCTCGCAATTAAATCTATTCAGCAAGAAAGGAAACTTCAGTTATTTCCTCAATGAATGAAAGTGGTTTTCCTTATTTCTTTATTTTTACTAACAAGGGTTTTGACGCCTCAGAGTTATTTTCCTCAACAAAACATGTCCACGGTACCAACTAATCGTGGGAAAAGTTTCCAACGTCAGGGGTTGGTGCCGAACTGAGTGTGGACCTCAGGTGTGCTCTCTCACCTGCCCTCCTCACCTGCCCGGCTTCCTCTTACCACCCGACCCCCCTCTTGACACACTCAGCATTTCTAGACCGCCTCTCCTCCTCCTCCTCCTCCTCCTCCTCCTCCTCTTCCTCATGTAATCCTCGCTCCTCCCTCCCCTCCCCTCCCCTCCCCTCCCGCAGGCTGGCGTCCCTCCATAGTGTCCTGTCAGAGTGCCGGAGGCCCCGCTGACCTGGACGGCGGGTGCCCCCTGATCCTCCAAGCTGCTTCCCAGGGAAACGTCACTTTATTGTCAATGCTGCTTAACCGACCAGACCAGACCACTACCGACGCCCACACCACTGTCACCGCCCACACCAACACCTCTACCGGACCCTCCTCCGACGCCCCCACCGACACCTCCACCCCCGCCAAGCACGAGCTCCGCCATCTCGACCCGGACGCCCGTCTTCTCCGCCAACGCCACCGGAGCTCTGCCTTGGCTGCTGCTGCTCAGAACGGACACACAGGTGACCTCGACGTCGTCGTGCCACCAGGTTTAACAGTCGCGGGGTGCGGGCGGGAATTGAATCGGGTCTGCCTTTGACGTGGACTCCAAAAAAAATTATTTTGAGATGTCCTTTAGCAGGATACATAAAAAAAGTCACTCTGTCGATAGTGTTTAATAGTAAATCTTTGTCGATGTGTTGACCTGGGTAGGGATGTCACAACAGCAGAATGGTCTTTGGTTTCTACCCATACGAGTGAAATTCAACGACAAAGCACACGTACTTCAGCGGTAACTACTCAACGGAGAAAGAAAATCGTTGTTGACATAAAATTGAGAACAAGTGGCACTGTTACACAGTGACCTCTTTTTAACAGTCGACAATGTTGTGCTTTCATAACGCTTTCATGTATCGAATACACGTGTCCGAAGAAATGTCCTCCTTTCGTCCGCAGCGTACTTACACGTCTCTCTCTCTCTCTCTCTCTCTCTCTCTCCTTCTCTCGCTCTCTCTCAGATTGTGTGAATTTGCTGCTGATATCGGGGGTTTCTGCTGATGTCTTAGATGATAATGGATTCACACCTTTACACCTCGCTGCTAAACACGGCTCCTGCAGGTGAGGCTCCGCCCCTCTGCCGACGCGCGCCGCTCAGTGCTGTGACCGCGTCCTTGTGCCTCTGCAGCCCCTCGGTTCTATGTGGTTCCGAGTCGCCGCGGTACAGTACAGAGGATTATCTGTGTGTTATGAATGCTGATCCGGAGCCGTGTGGCGGTGATTTCCCAGAGCTAAATTAAGGCGGCCCCGGGACAAATTTAGAGCGGCTGCCATTTCTATTGGTCTCCAGCCAGTCCTCCATATCTGATGCTGTGCACGCTGAAACCCAACGGGAATGATCTGATCAATTGTCAAACTATGGTTTATGATGAATGACTATAAAGACCAGTTTAAAGAGGTGTGTGTGTGTGTGTGTGTGTGTGTGTGTGTGTGTGTGTGTGTGTGTGTGTGTGTGTGTGTGTGTGTGTGTGTGTGTGTGTGTGAGAGTGTAAGTGTGTGTGTGAGAGTGTAAGTGTGTGTGTGTGTGTGTGTGTGTGTTTGTGTGTCCATTCTTCAGTGCACGCACAGCTGAGGGGTGTGCAGTGTTGTAATATCTCTCCGAAATCACTTCTCCCTTTTCAACACGTGATTGATATCTCCCCTTGTCTCTGAACAGGTGCTTGTTGTTAGGTTATGTCTATATATATATATATATATATATATGTGTGTGTGTGTGTGTATATATATATATGTGTGTATATACTGAAAGATTGACTAAATTAGGAATATTTCAGGTCTAAAACAAACAATAGTAACCACAAACTGTATATGTATTGTATTCCTGTGTGTGATTATTCATATCTACCTTTAAATAGAAAATGACTACCCCCAGCTGGGGCTGTCATGGTCATGATAATTGATTGATTAATTATCAATGATAAAAATGATTGCGATCAACAATTTTAATTGTTGCGATCAGGCCATTAGGTAATAATTGCGGCAGCTCCACCCGCGGCTGTCCTGTATGTTGGTAGAGTTTGTGTGTGTATCTATGTCTGTACTTGTGCATTTATAATGTTTTTTTATAACCCCTCCAGCTGTGCGGAGGCCCTCCTGGATGCCGGGGCTGATGTGAACCATGAGGCCCCTGGGGGCCAAAGCCCCCTCTACCTGGCAAGCGGGGCCGGCAGCCCCGGCTGCGTCTGGCTTCTGCTCAACGCCGGAGCCGAGCGCTCACGCACCACCGCTGTAAGTCGCTCTCTAAACGTATTAACTCAAACTAGCTGTCTCACCAACTAGCGCCAAACATTTTGGCTCATGGTGAAGGGATGTGGATCACATGAGTATGATGCCAAGAATACTGCCAGAGAGTTATTGACACAAACACACTTTTCCATTTCGTCATTTAGCTATTCCACGACAAAAATCTGACAATCAAGACGCAATCGAGTGCTCAGTTCTGCAAGTCATCAATATATTACGATACTCCTATTGTATACCATACTGCTGTAATTGTCCATTTTCTACTTTGTTATATACTATATATACTATGTTTTGCTGTATACCAAAAAAATCCCAATCAAAGATCCTTGTTTTGTATGTTGAGTTTCAAGTCAAGTTTATTTGTAAAGCCCTTAATAACAATGCAGTCTCAAAGGGCTTCACAAACCCACATTTCGCGTATAAATTGAACTGCATCCCCTGGTCTGAACCCTCAGCCGGGCAAGGAAAACCCCCCAGAAAACCCTCTGGGGAGGGGATATTCAACTGATAAGTGCAACATGACTGTTTTGATCTGTTCATTTCTTTTTGTGGCTTCACTGTACTCGTATTTCGTACCCAAACACAACTCTCCATTGACTCCTCGCCATTCATTTCTTTATTTCTTTATTTTGAATCAATGTGCAAGTGGTGACGGTCAATTTGGTTTAATCTTCAGCTCAGTGGTTACAAAGCAGAACGGTTTTAGAAGCAGAGGACAAGATGGGGGTTGTTTTTTTTTTTCGTGGAATCCGCCTCAGTGGTTGATAATGGCGATCAAGGACATCCACTCTGGAGATGTTCCTTTGAGTTGCTTTGTTGCCAGGATGCAAAGAATTCCTGGATGGAGGCATCAGCAATATGGATTTAATGCCCTTGGAAAAAAGGGAATCCTTTTCAATTTGGGTAAGGGTGGGTTTGCCATTTTTAAAACAAGGGCTTTTTTTCAAAATGTTGGTTCCCATAGTTTATAACTGTTCATAGCACGACCTCGCTGAACGCTGCCTTCTCACTGCGCTTCAATTCAGTCCAGTGGGCCAAATGTTTAAGCCTGGAAAAAAAACGTTTCATCTCGAAAACCGTTATGCAAGAAAATCCTACAAACCACAAGCGACAGGGAGCCACGGTGTTACTGGATTATCCTGTGAAATCGCTGGGTACTATTTTGGGAACATTTTTGTCATATTAAGTGGGGAAAACTCCTCTGAGGTGATGGTGGAGCTTCCACCGCTTCGACCTTTTCGATACGCTCTCTTTGTCTGTCTCGCGGTGTCTTTGTTTCAATGCCTCTTGTGGCTCTCTTCCAAAGTTGTATTCACTTTTTGGGCGAGTAAAATCTAAATCAAGTTAACACCTTGTGAGCAGTACGTGTTTCTAACGTTTTACGACACTGTAGTGGATTAAAAGTTGGTTGGGTTTGAGGTCTTTGTGTTGGAGTTATAGCTCCTAGACGTGTGTATGGAGTTCCTGTGTCTCCATGGTAACCTGTGTCCTGGTTGCCCTGGCAGCGTAGCACTCAACATGTGGTGAGCCTTATATTTATCTAGATGTTTGTTTCTCTTTTTATTTATCCTGTGTGTCTCTGTGCTGCTATATATATATATATATATATATATATATATATACACACACACAGTGGTGCTTTGCCTAACGAGTTTAATTCGTTCCCTGACAGAGCTCGTAATTCAATCTGCTCGTATAGCAAATCAATTTTCCCCATTGAAATTAATTGAAATGCCATCAATTTGTTCCAGCCTCCAAAAAACACCCCAATTTATTTTTGTTACGTGTTTTTAAATAAGAAAAATTTATTTATAAATAACAAATATTGTATTAAAACATAATAAAACATAATAAAAGAGAATTTGTAGATCATCTTTGCCTTCTCGCAGATGATACCCTCCTTCACGCTACAGTATCTCCTGCGAGCTGCTTCTCCGTCAACCACACCAACAGCAGATTCTCCACCTTTTCATGGATGGCGGTCCGCAGCTTAGACATTATTTTAACGCCCTTGGCTGGTGTAATACCCTTTATCGCCTCCGTCTGCTTCAGTATGGTACATATGGTAGAAGTACTACGCTCGTGCTGCTTTGCCAATTCCATCACATGCACACCTGGCTCATGTTTTTCTATGATTTTGCGCTGATTTTTGCTCGCAAATCAATACAAAAAATCGACGGAACGACGGCTCGTAACTCGGAAAACTCGATGTTTGTGGGCTCGTAACTCAAGGTACCACTGTATATGTGTGTGTGTGTATATATATATATGTATATATATATATATATATATATGAAACATATTTATTTATTTATTTATTTATTTGATTATTTTAATTTAATCTTTTTTTTTTTTATAAAAAAAAAAGACTTGTCATCCACCCTTAACAACCCTGCTTTTGCTCAGAATGCACTCCAGTTCAACTGTAAAAAGTGTGTCAAATGTCCATGTTTTTAAGAATTTTATTCTGTAACAGCCGTCACAACACTGACCTTGTATCTATTTGAAGGAAGACATCTTCAGTGGGACATATCATCCTCATCATCATCCTATTCTGTTTATTCACCTTATTCTGATTAAAGTCTGCATGTGACCATACTGACTCTAGTGGATCCCAGTTACCCTTTTTTGTATAAACGCTGCTTATAGGCTGAAGAATTAAGAACTATAGCGTCATCGTCTTCTCTGACCACTTCTCAAAATTGCTGCAAAACTATTTTCTTTCCTTCTGATTAGTTTCAATTCTGCATTTAGCAGTTTTTTTTCACATTTGAATTTCAACTCCGCTGACATTTTTTTATATCTGACCAAGCGCGATGCCTTTAGGCTGCTTAACCGATAATGTATCCAAATTAAAACATCTTTGATGTCCCAGGATATTTATTTATACAGATAAGCTAAAAATGATATGTGTATATATATTCAGTATATGTTTACTGTGTGTGTGTGTGTGTGTGCGTGTGTGTGTGTGTGTGTGTGTGTATGTGTGTGTGTGTGTATATATATATATATATATATATATATATATATATATATATATATATATATATATATATATAATTATTATGGGTGTATTATGGGTGGATTAACAGTTCATTAATTTCACTGTTTGTTTCAATACGACACAGAGGTTCATGGTTCGATATGTTTTCAGTACAGCAAAAAAGTAGAAATGCCAGAGAAAAAAAAATGTATTTCTTAAAACTAACATCATGAAATATGATCTTTTTGACTTTGAATTTAATTTGAATTTAATTTAATAATTAATGCACACAATTTTACCTAATGTTTTCAGAATATAAAACTGAGTAAAATAGAAAATAGCAAAAAAAAAGAAATTAAGAACTTACGTGTCTACTATTTTAAACAGCCTTTTACATTTTTATTTCATTTTATTGTATTAATATATTATTATAAAATTATTTCATATAATTTTCATAATAATTTCCTCTATTTCCTATTTTTGTCAGAATGTGAATTGTTGATAGAGAGGCTTAACGTTTATGGTTAATCATCTCATATATTAAGTACAATATAGTAAATAAATATAATTAGTTGTATTTATATATACTGTATATATTTGTAATGCTATGTTAGTAATTTTGTTGTATTTTCTCTTCATTAACTCACCCTTCATCTGCCCAAACCTCCCCAACAAGAATTTAGTTGAGGACCTAGTGTAACCCCTGCAGGCCAATCAACCCAGCATCACCAGTGTGTGTGTGTGTGTGTGTGTGTGTGTGTGTGTGTGTGTGTGTGTGTGTGTGTGCGTGCGTCTCCCTCCCTGCAGGACGGCTGCACGGTTCTCCACGCCGCCGTGCGCTCCGGACACGTGGAAACGCTGCGTCTCCTTCTCTACCACTCGGCCCCGGGCGACCCCTCCGTGACCCCTGACCCCGGCCGCCTGGCTCTGCCCGCTGCCCTGCTGAACCAGGCCAACGTGGACGGCTGGACGGCCGCGCACATGGCTGCTGCGAGCGGCCTCAAGGTGTCAACAGCCCCAAAAAAATATTATTTATTATTATTATACATATTATTATATATTGTTTATGGACTTTGTAGACCTCATCACCAGGGCTGCATGCACTGCTAAACAGATTTGTGTTGACTCGCGCCACCTGGCTGTACCTCTTGCAGCCACCAGGCGCGATGCCGCTTTCCTTTCTCCCCATTGGAAGAAAAATTAAAGCTTGAGTTGCGGTAATTTTTACCACAGTTACAGGTTCAATGATTTGATTTGGACCTAGAATCTAAAAATGATTTCATATGTCTTTACAAACTGTCCATTGAGCCTATGAATCGTATTTGCAGTTTGTAAAATCTGTATAAAAAAACGTCTCAAAATATCTTCAGGCCTCTATGTGTTTTCCAACATTGATCTGATATCCACAAAGTGGAACCTAATTGTCCGACTAACTAAATATTTATTTTGAAACAAATATGACCCGATTGGCTCAAATCCCTGGTAAAACATTATTTCCTGAGAGCAAAAGCACCAGGTCTTTAAGTGTTGGAAATGGAACATCGTGTTCTGGACGTGTCTCGCTCGGCGACTCACCACCACCACCACGGTCTCTTAAGTACTTCAGAGAAGATCCCATATTGTAAGGACAGTTGGACACCCCCTCCTAACCCTAATATATATGCCCTCAGACGAGCGAGGGAAATCTCCCCAACAAGCGGAGGGAGAAGGAGAAACATTTTTTAAAAGGGCGCGTGAACGAGGGATCCCACAGTACGACCTATGTCCGCTTCTCTGTCCCGCCGCCCACTGGCGGGCGGTGGGACGTCCGCCCTAAGGCTTGTTCCTTGTTGTGGCGAGATGAAAATCAAACGACAACATTCGCTTTAGATGATCCAAATGATATTGGATCGAGTTTATTGACCTCCGAAGGATTTTGAATTTTTTGAATGCATTGCTTCTTTATTATTTACCGTGTGTGTGTGTGTGTGTGTGTGTGTGTGTGTGTGTGTGTGTGTGTGTGTGTGTGTGTGTGTGTGTGTGTGTGTGTGTGTGTGTTGTGTTTGCGTACAGGAGTGTCTGGAGGTTCTGTGCAGCCACGCTGAGCAGAACATCGAGAGAAGAGACAAGTGCAACCGAACCATCCACGACGTTGCCACGGACGACTGCAAAGACCTTCTGGAAAACCTTGGTGTGTGTGTGTGTGTGTGTGTGTGTGTGTGTGTGTGTGTGTGTGTGTGTGTGTGTGTGTGTGTGTGTGTGTGTGTGTGTGTGTGTGTGTGTGTGTGTGTGTGTGTGTGTGTGTGCGTGCGTGCGGGTGTCTCTAGTGTTGTGAGTTCATCTGTTCACATCTATGGGTTCAGAGTTTTCACAACAAAAACCAACAGCAACACATCGTTATTTTATTATTATTTATTTATCTGTAAAGGCCTCACTCCGTATCATATCTCTCTTTCTAAATTTATTTCCACACTTTTTCTCCCCCTCCCCCCTTCTCTTCTTCCTAAACTACCCGCATCCTTCCGTTCTATCGTCCATCACTACGCCTTTACCCCTCTCCCGTCCCCCCATCCAGATTGCTACAGGGTCCAGGTCAGCCTGCAGAGCTCCAGTGCCGGGTCCAGTCCGGCTGGGGGCCTGAGCCCGGAGCCACTCTGCCCCCTGCAGGGCGACGGGGAGGCCGGGGCGGGAGACCTGGTGGTGCTGGGCCGGCTCAGCGTGGACCGCGGCACGTCCTGGGACCAGCTGGGCCGGTCGCTGGGTCAAGCGCTGTCCGCCCACCTGCAGCTGCTCTGCCAGGACTCCCTGCAGGCCCGCGAGGACACCCAGCGTCCGCCGCTGGGCCTGGGCCCCGACTGCATCTCCTCCGTCCTCATCGGTATGAACGGAAATTACACACACACACACACACACACACACACACACACACACACTGAAACATGAAGCTGCACTCTTTAAGTAAGGGACCCGCTGGCTGCACGTTATCCTGCTTATTACATGGCTACTTACCAAATAAATTAATACATCGGCACAGAATATTCATTCTGACGTTCATTTTTAATCAGCAACGTAGCTAACCTATTTACTGTTATTTATTGTCAAATTGGACTTTTGTATTACTCCTGAAATGACACATAGCGAATGTGACGTTGGGGATTTTGATATCCGTGCCCATCATGTCTTTAAGTCTTCCATTGTAGTTTCTATGCGGCGTCACAACATGGCGCCATGAGATAGTGTCCACGAGGGAAATCATTTCCAATGATTTTGAAATCTTGTGTGGGGGAAACCTTTTCTGAAAACCGGTTCCCGACTAACAAATTAGAGCTATGCAATGAATGAATTTCGTAAGATAGCAGACTGCCAACCTGCACGCATTTTGTGTACCAACCACGCAATTCTCTGGCAAAATATGCGGAAAAGAAATGCCAGCTGAAAAAACGCAAGAAAATATATACATATTATTGTAATTTAATAACGGAAAACAATCAATAAATACAAAACAATAGCCCTTCCTCTCCTCAACATTCACTGATACGCAGCGGTACTTTATTGTCCACTGAGACAATAACGCTCCATTGCTGAGGTAAAATGGGAAGTCGGGGAGTGTGACCGTAACGTTAATTACATTACATTTAGCAGACGCTTTTATCCAAAGAGACTTATAATTATTCAAACACCGACAGACGCAGCCATCAGGAGCAATTAGGGGTTAAGTGTCTTGCTCAAGGACACTACAGCATGCTAGCAGGAGGAGCCTGGGATCGAGCCAGCAACCTTTAGATCACTAGACCACCAGCTCTACCTCCTGAGCTACTATCCCTACTTAACATATAAAATGTGAGATACACTGATTGATCGGCCTGTGACCAGAATGGTCACAACCGGTGACCGACCAATCAGTGTCAGATATCAGATATATCTGATTCTGTGCCGGAATTGACAAGCCCGACACTGCTGCGAAAACACTCATGTGCTCGTAAAAATGCTCCAGATTCTGCCGGGTGGGAAGTCGTTACGGTGACACTCGGTACTTAAAATGGGGAAAAATCCACTCACACAGCGGGGAGCAAGGTGTCCTTCTGGGGATTCTGACCCGTTGATAGTGAGTGACAAGGGTTTAACACGCACGCACGCACGCACGCACACACACACACACACACACACACACACACACACACACACACACACACACACACCTCTCCCTCTTCCTCTTCCCTCCCTTTCTCTCTATCTGTTCCCATGTCTCCATTTCTTGTCTAAATCATCACATTTTTGGGGGTTTGTGTCCGCTTTTAGTTTATTTTCAATTATTCTTTGAAAAATTGTCTCTTTTTGGGGAGGGGCAGAGATGGAAGAGCAGGAGCAGGTGGTTAATAATGGATGAGGGTCGGGATAAAGATGGGAGAGACAAGAAATGCCAATTTGGGTGGAAACATGACAGCTTTCTGTGTCGAGATCAAACTGCTGTGACACAGCACTCGGTGTGAGTGTGTGTGTGTGTGTGTGTGTGTGTGTGTGTGTGTGTGTGTGTGTGTGTGTGTGTGTGTGTGTGTGTGTGTGTGTGATATTTTGTGTATGAAGCTGGGCAGTTTTTCTTTTTTTTTTTCCTTTGGGGGGGGCGAGTTGTCTCAGGCGACTGTGTGTCTATGTCTTCTAGGCGACACCGTGTGGTTGCCAGGTCAGGAGTTGACCGCCTCTCCGTGGGACCTCGTCCGAAAGCCTCTCAGCCAGCGCATCACCATCCGCCTGCAAGGTGCACGCCCGAAACCTTTGTCTGCGGACGTCAATGTGTCCAATACGCTGATCCATAACAAAAATCCTTCACCAAAAATTAAATAAATAGAGCAAAACACAATCTGTTCTAGAACCCAAATCCACCCCGTCCTAGAAATAATAAATTGGGTATTGTTATAGAACAAAAAGCATTATACAGTAGAACACGTCTTTCTATCTGTTGTCTGTGTTCAGTGAGCTCTCCCACGCGTCAAGCTCTCCCACGCGCTCACAGCTGTCTGTCCCTCCTCTCTCTCTAATTCTCTCTCTCTCTCTCTCTCTCTCTCTCTCTCTCTCTCTCTCTCTCTCTCTCTCTCTCTCTCTCTAAATCTCTCTCAAGGGTTTTCACTGTTGTGTGTGGGTATGTGATTATTTGGATGGGTTTTTTTTACGTGTTTGACATGTGCTTGTGGCCGTCGTTCTGCATTTGTGTTGGAGAGTGAATTGAGGATGGATGGATGGGATGGATCGATGGATGGATGGGATAGATGGATGGTTTGATGGATGGGTGGATGGATGGATGGGAGTCACAGAGTAACAAAAGCTCCAGCGATTCCCTGACTCAGAGTTGTGCATCGGCCCCTCGGTCAGTCCTACAGCCCTACAATCAGCATGTGGCGCTGATCACATAACAACCTGCTGTTTGCCTGGCAACAGACAGTCAAACAGACAACAGACAGTCAAACAGAAGACAGACAACAAACAGTCAGGCAACAGACAGACAGCAGACAGTCAGACAACAGTCTGCCAAATATAGTCTGTCAAACAGTATACCATAAAGTAACAGCCTGCCAGACAACAGCCTGGGAAACAGTTTAATAACAGGCAGTACAAGCTGGACTGTACTCTATCAAATTTGGTCTTCGCTTGCGTTAACTACGGTGACGATATTATTGTCAAGGGGAAGGAAATTGCGCTTCCGCCTTTTGAAATGCAATTTAAAAAAATACAAAATATGCCAAAAGCAAGTTCCCTTGACAGCAGTACGTGTTGCCGTTCGTAGTCATCAATGGGACCAAGACATCACTTTAAGGAAGGTTTCTCATGCAAATAGGAGACTCGCACTCCACACACTATTAGACTTGTGTCAGTGCAATGTGGTGTCAAAGTTTTGGTTTAGGTCTGGTGAGAGAAGTTCCAAGAAGTCCCTTAGCGATTAAAAGTTTTACCACCGGAAAAATAAATAAATCCTGTTTCGGAATTAGTCATTCATTCTGTGACACTGCGCTGAGGAGAGAGTTTGACTCAACCCAAAACTGAACTCCATGATGTCTCACTGCACGGTGTCTGACTGGCACAAAGCCTGTTATGCACAGCAGAATAAGGTGTGTGCGTGTGTGCGCATGTGTGTGTGTATGCGTGCGTGTGTGTGTGTGTTTGTGTATGTGTGTGTGTGTGTCTTGACGATACCTTTTCTGTTCGTGTTCTTTGAGCTCATTTCCTCTGGGATTTTGTGTGTGTGTGTGTGTGTGTGTGTGTGTGTGTGTGTGTGCGCGCGCGCAGGGCTGTCTGAACTGGCTCTGGAGTCTCTCCTCCCCCTGCCGCTGTTGAACGACTACATCCGCCTGGTAGGCGCGCACACACACACACACACACACAGACAAAAATAAAACCTACACACACATATGCATATTCAACACACTACTGCAGACACACGAGGACGTACAGACACATACACACACTCACACACACCCACAACAGGGTGAAGAGGATAGAGGGATTTGATGAGTAAGACGTCGGATATCATTTGGAAGCCAAAAGACTGTAGCAGAGATAGAAGGGTGGGTGAAGGGGAGAGGGGGGAGACGGGGAGAGAGTCTTGAAGCGAGGAGCTCGGATCAGTTCTTTTTTTTTAATTTTATTTTATTTTTTTACAATTACAGCGCCCTCTGGTGGCATTTTGTATACAGCATTTTTGCGTCAACGACAACTTGTGACGCTTCTCTTAAAAACAATATAAACACAATATGAATCCAACAGACAAATTGACAATGACAAGACAAACTCGAGAGAGAGTCATTTAAGATCTGATTCTACAGCACTAACTAAACAGTGGATTTGTATTTCAGACATTTTGTTGTCTGTATAGGATGTGTATAGGATGTGACTTCCTCACATCCTATACAGTACATTGCGAGTAGTTGCATTTTCACCAATTCATTAATTTCACTCAGTTATTATGTCCTTTATTCAACCATCCGATTACTCCTTTATTCATGCCTACATTCAGTCAGTTCATCATTTGTTTTCCTGTTTGTTCGTTCGTTCATTCATTGTGTCTGTCCAGGTGGAGCAGTACGGGAGCCTCTTCTTCCACGGGCTGGAGGGCAGCTGCCAGGAGTACATAGCCAGTCAGATCGCGCGCTGCGTCAAGGTACGTACCGGGACCACACTTTCACCTATATATATTCATTCACGTTTCGTGTGAAGATGAGGGGTGGGGGGCGAGTGCGTTGAGGAGACGGGATGGTGCGGTCACGAGCGGTACGCATATGAACAGTTGAGGCACCGTCGGTTCGCGATGGCCTGGTTTGGAGGCCATCTTGGTGCAGTGCGGGGGAAAGCCCTTTTCTTTCTGTGTGTGGACTGGATCTCTGTACTCGCTCGGTGTCTTAGGGGAACCGCACATTCATTTTGTGTTTCCATGACAGCCTGCTCGCTCTCCCTGATATCTTCATTTCCATTCCTCTTCTCATCACTTCTCTTCTCCTCCTCAGTCCGAACAGGAAGCAGGGGGCGTGGCTTGTGATGTCATCCGGGTGGAGGTTGATGAGAGTCTGACGAAAGAGCAGCTGCTGGAAACCTTCATCCACTGTGGTAAATTCACACACACACAGGCTTCCATGAATTTGGTTTCCTTTGAATTGGGCTTTAATCAAAGTATCATCCAAGCTCATAATTACACGATCATTTAACAAAAAAGGGAAGAAAGCGTGAGAAGGGCAAATATAAATAAAAAAAAAACGGTTGGCCCAGGGTAGTTTTTTTTCCATAATTGTACTTCACAGTCCTTTGTGTAGCTCGACGTGCACATTTTAAATGCAGTGAATTTCCATTTGAATGAATCCCCCTGTTCAGTCATGTGACCTACCCCCCCCACCCCCCCTCCTCCCCCAGGCTTTCTGGTTCCTGCTGCGGGGTCAGAGGTCGCCCGAGTTGGCGGCGGTTCCGTGGTTCTGCTGCTGGAGGGCCTGGAGAAGGCCTCGTCCCTGGTCGGCCTGCTGGGGGAACTGTGCCACGGCTTGGACAACAGGGGCTCGGCCTGCCTGGCCCTGCCCACAGGTACGAGGAGCCACAGATGCTACAGTTTACATTGAGGTTGACTCAAGATGAACACTATTCAAAGTTAAATACTTTAACATTAGTGGTGAAACCTGTGTAACTGCAATCGGCAGAGTTTAGGTAATCAATTGGAGTTCACAGTTTGTTTGTAGTAGTTATTTTTGTTTTAACTGACTCTGCTAATAACTGACAGGGCTAGTAAGCATTAGCGGAGCTATAACAGGAAATTAGCTTGCGACTTGTAATCATGACATAATGGCATGAAGATATGAATGTACCCGCTCATTCAAGTCTGGATCCAAAATGGAAAAACACTTACCTATGGTTGACCAGAAAATGACTGCACGGATTAATCAAACGGATCGACCCCCCCCCCCAGGCCCGCACTACTTCCGGGAGGGCGGCTTCCTGATTGGCACACTGTCTAAGCCCCGCCTCCAGAGCTGCGAGCTTCACCTCCAGCAGCACTTCCGCTGGGCCACGCTGCGCTGGGAGCAGGAGCCGCTGCACGGCCTCCTGGGAAGGCACCTCCGCAGGAAGCTGCTGCACAAGGTCAGACGGAGGGCGACATAAAAAAAACGTTGATCTGGGAAGCGCCGTTTTTCAACAGGCCTTAAAATGTTGGTCCCAATCATTCACAAGTGTTCATAACAATACCTCACTGAAAGCTTTAATATTGAGCTTCTGCAGATTTCTCATTGTGCCTGAACGCAGTCCAATGGGGGTAATGTTTAAGCCTTCAAAAATGAAAACGGGATCCTCGCATTAGTCACAGTTTCACTGGATTTGAATGATAATAATCACATTTTTATATCGCAATACTTTTCCAAGTGCCAGAAGGAAGCAGCAGAGTTTCCTGTTTCTAGTTTCTTACATTAGCCCGGATAAAGTCAATAAAAATTTGAAGTCTTAAACAGTTGCCCCACTGAACTGTATTGGGGCGCACTGACAAGCTGCAGCAGAGTGGTATGTTTCTGTGATTTTGTGCTATAAACATTTATAAATGATGGGAACCAACATTGTAAAAAATGATAAAACTATTCTTTAAAGGGAACCCATGTGGTGGGTACATGTGCAGTGGGCTTCAGCGGTGATTTGATATCGTTATTGAGGGTCTTTCGGGAGTGTCACGTCGCCATGAAGTTAAGAGAAACCCAATTTTAGTTCAAAACACTGGGATAACGTGACCCAAAATCTTTTGATAATCCAGATGACCCAATGCGATGGATATCCTCTGTTTTGTCAGTTCTAATCTCTCTCCCTCTCACCTCTCTCCCATCCAGACGGGGACAGGCCTGTGGGCCCCCGAGGGCCCAATGGAGCGCTCGGTGGTGTGGGTGAGCGAGGTGTGGCAGCGGCTCAACAGCTGCTTGTCCCGTCTGGGCTGCCACGAGGCTCTGCTGGGTCCGAGGCTCTTCCTGTCCTGCCCCATAGTCCCAGGCAACACGCAGGCCATCGTCAGGTCCGTCTGCGTGTTTGTGTCCGGTGTGATGCTCTGTGTCAGATACGCACCGATCAGCCACAACGTCGAAACCGCCGGCCTGACATTATGTAGCCCCCCCCCCCCGCCCGTGTTCCACCAAAGCAGCTCTGACTCATGGAGGTATGGACTCCACAAGACCTCTGAAGGTGTCCTGTGGTATCTGGCACCAAGACGTCAGCAGCAGGTCCTTTAAGTCAGGGGTTCATTTGTCAGGTGGCATTTGCCACCCGGCCGTGAGAAGGCGGGCGGGGGGGGCCTGTTTAGCTTGTGTTGTTTTTTTGTTTTTTTTTGTTGTTTTTTGGCAAAGCCGATCAGAGCGATCCCAACAAGCGAGCGATGCAGTGTGTTTTCATTGTAGATGTATTTATATCCCCTCCCCGCGCTGTACTGTCCAGTGCGGTCCAGTTTATTCTCGAAACGTGACCCTGATACTGTTACGAATACGGTGATGTGAACCCAAATGCAGGATGCAACAAAGGCTCAGGAGTAGGTTCAAGGTTTAATGTAGGACAGGCAGGGGTCAAAACCAGGGGAACAGTCAACGGGAAAACTTATCAGCAGAGGATCCAGGATCAGGAAACAGGCATGCCCATGACCCTGTCTCTGGTTCATTGGTCGTCCTTCCTTGGACCACTTTTGGTAGGTACTAACCACTGCACACCGGGAACACCCCACAAGACCTGTGGTTTTGGAGATGCTCTGGCATCATCACAATGTGATCCTCGTCAAAGTGGCTCAGATCCTTACGCTTGCCCATTTTTCCTGCTTCCAACACATCAACTTCAACAACTGACTGTTCACTTGCTGCCTCACATATCCCACCCCTTGACAGGCGCCACTGGAATGAGATGATCAGTGTTACTCACGTCACCTGTCACTGGTTTTAATGTTGTGGCTGATCGCTGTATATGTCAGAGAGCTGCCGCAATTATTTGAGCTAATTGTGATCATTTTGTGAAATCGCTAGATTCTATAATACTATTTTAATCACATATTTGCAATTTTTCATGTATAGAATTTGAATTAATCTATCCAAATGTGTACATGTATGGCAATAAACGGCTCTTCTCCATAAAATGGGTGTGTATGATTACACTGTTATGAGGGATGTTAAGTATCAACTCTTATGATCGTGCCCGAATATATTTTCCCACTTGGCACCCAGGGCTTCTCAGTGTGTGTGTGTGTATATAAATACCTCCTGTGTGTCCTCAGGTGGATGTCCAGGCTGTGGAACGCCGTGGTCGTCCCTCGTGTGCAGGAAGCTATTGTCGCCCGGGTGACAGCCAATCGACCCTCGCCACTGTCGCCCCGCCGACCGTCTCCTAGCAACCTGAACACCCTGAGCTGTGGTCAGCAGGCTGTGGTGAAAGCCGCTCTGAGCATCCTGATCAATAAAGCAGTGATACTGGGCTGCCCTCTGCCCAGACATGGTGAGTGTGCGGGGTAATTACATGGAAGATGAACTGATGAGTTGTATTAACCCATCAATCCAAAAACAGGATATTTGTTCCCGAAAGTTTCCTCATTAAAAAGTCTGATACCAAAAACCAGATCCAACATGTCAGATATTAAAGAAAAAGCAACTTTATTTTCTACTTCTATTTACACACAGAAGCACGTCATGTAAAAAATGAATTCAGCTGTGTTGTAAATGTAATGGATCGCATTGGGACGTCAGTATTGAGATGACTTGAATACATCCTCAATATTTGGCATGGTGGTTTCCATGGTGAAAGTTGGATTTAAAAATAGGGTTTAGGTGGGGGGAATAAAAAATAAATAAAAATAGTTTTCCTTTAAACGCATTGAAACAGGATATAAAAGATAAAAGCAGAGATCAGTTTCCAGCTGACACTATATAAGCGTGAAATCCAGAAACGTGCTCATTCTCCCCTTTTCTTGCGCTCAGAAATCGACAGGTACCTGCTGGAGTTCCGGGGCGGGGGCTTCCCCATCTCTGCCCTCGGCGCGAGCACGGGAAACGGCGGCGGCGGCCGGAAGGGGCGCGACAGCGGCGCGTGGCCGAGGGCCCGTACCAGCCCTCGCAAGAAGGGAAGCTCCGCCTCCAGCTGGAGCAGCGGCGGCTCCTTCAGAGAGGGTGCGAGTTCTGCTCCGTCAGCCTCAAAGCGAGACCAAAAACGTTGCCCAAGGGTTTTATAAAGTAACAAGTGTTTCCACTTCCAGGCTCTCGCTCCAATACTGATGTCAGCCTGGTTGCCAACGGCCACGCCCAGAGGTCAGTGTGTTTATTTTGTCGTGTGATTGATCACTTTAGGTACGTCCAGCCTTCAACACCCTACAGGGAGATTCAGAAATAAATAAAAACAGCGTTTTCCCACGAGTGCCTTGGACTCTTGTCGCAAAGGGGTGCCAAGTGTTTCGGAATAAAAAGGTGCTGAAGTATTGACTAAATCACTTTCGGTTCGGACGCCAAGATAGAAACAAGCTGTTTCTAAACAACAGAAATATGCCAGTGAACCTTTCGGGGAAAACAAAACGCGGGGGAGAGTGAGAATTATGTCTCTTGCACAGGTATGATCTGGAACTGTACTGGCTCTGCTGCCATAAAACGACATTTATTTAATCCGCGGGGGAGGAATTCAGAACATGTACACAATATTGATATGAACAAAACTGAACCTTCTCAGCAATTCTGTAGATCTCCTTCCATGGAGTCGGGGACGTTAGATAAAGTTTGACCGTCAGTTCTTCGTCTGAAGTAGGTCAAGTCATGGCAGCAGTTCGCCAAGCAGCCACTAGAGGGCAGCAGTGTCACCACCCGGTAACAACCATATGAATCCGTTTGAGAGTTTTGCGATGGTGTGAAAGGGGGACCTGTAATGCTTCTTCTTATTTCTGTCCTATATATACAGTAAAATGTCACAGGGTGGGATGTTCATATCAGGCGTGGCCAAAGTGTCAAATAATGAGGTAAAATAATGACAAAGTAAACGAAGCGCTCCGGCTTCCGACCGCTCTGGACGCTCTGTTTTCAAAGGTTTTTTTCTACTCTTGTTTCTCCAAACAAAGCCAATAAAAATAGTGTGTTTTTATTGTAGATGTATTTTATTTATTTTATTTATAAATGTTTTTTTTATTTCCCGACGTTTACATGAAACAAAAGATCCCCTCTTCCAAGAGTCCCGGTGCGTGGCGCTGTCCTTGTCTCCCACAAGCCTGGAGCACGTCAACGAAAGTCAGAACAAACTTTAAAATGAGGCCGTGTAGATCTAATATGAGTGAAGATCCAGCAGCTTATTGATTATTTATCACCTCAGATATGTTCAGAAACAGATTTTGGTGGACCGATAAGGTGAAATCACTGAAAGTTACGGAGCAAATACAACGACAGCCGGAAGCCATGCTCAAACCCCATTGGCTCTCAGAACTCGGGGCCTCGGGAGGGAGGCTCCGCCCACTGAAACAGCACGTTTTGGAACAAGAGGCTTACAGAGGCATGTTGAGTGCAGGATGTGAGCGGTGTTTTCAGCAAACAAACCTGAAAGACGTGTTTTGGGGACTTGGATCTGGAGACCTTTATCAACTTGTGTAGAAGCGGCATCGTAGGTCCCCTTTAAAGAAAGATAAGACTTGTTGGTTGCTATTTGATATTATAATACAAACGAAAAAATAATAATTAACACGTGCTGAGTTTATTAAAATTATGCAAATGACTGAAGTTTTGCGGTCAATATAAAGTGTGAAACGTGTGTGTGTGCGTGTGTGTGCGTGTGTGTGCGTGTGTGTGTGTACACAGGGTATCTGCAGGGCAGCCCGTCGGCATGTGTGTGTTCTCTGACGATGAGACCGACCTGATCAGAGAGTTGCACACGATGTGCTGCAGCAAGTCCGAGCCTGACATCAGCAAGGTACACACACACACACACACACACACACACACACACATACACACACACACATACACACACACACACACACACACACACACACACACACACACACACACACACACACACACACTCAGTCACATCTAATAAGAGTCTGTCCAGTGTGTTGGATCAGTTCCCTCACTAGGACAAGGTGTTCTCATTAGATGCTTTTAAACACCAAACTGATCATTTATCACTCAGTGTTCCAAATATAGACTGTGTGTGTGTGTGTGTGTGTGTGTGTGTGTGTGTGTGTGTGTGTGTGTGTGTGTGTGTGTGTGTGTGTGTGTGTGTGTGTGTGTGTGTGTGTGTGTGTGTGTGTCTGTGTGTGTGTGTGTGTGTGTGTGTGTGTGTGTGTGTGTGTGATGTACATACATGTCATTAAACGTGAGGAAGGAACAGGACGGTGCCCTCGCGGTCCACTCACCGTTACCAAATACACAATTCTTTAAAGAAACCCCCGAGATGAAGGAGTTGGAGTGCGTCTTCAATTTGGGATTCGATGCTGTCAACGCAAGTGCACCATACTCGGGTCAACGGGAAAGCCTTAAAGGGATTCACCAGTTTTTGGGCAAAGGCTGATTTTTTTTTTGTCCACCTTACCCAGATTCAGACGAGGAGGTTGATATCAACTCATCCCGGTGTCTCTGGCACCGAGGTTCTGACGGGCTGCATGCTAACGGTGTTAGCGCAATGCGTGGCCGCAGAGGGAAGCAACTAGCCTAGCTCCTGTGAAATTAGGGAAATACACATTCCGGCATCTCAAAAGCCGAGTTATTTATTATATTATTAATTATTATAATTAATACTTCCCTATTTCTACCTCTGAATAGTACCAATAATACACATTTTACATTATACTATAATATACCTGCAATACTTTATTAAATAGCAGAGGAGAGGGTTAGGGTTAGGAGACATGATTTGGTCCCTGAGTCAGTGAAAATTATAACGTGTAATTGATGACTGCGGTCTTCTCCCATAATCTGTCCTTTTTGGGGTCTTTTCCCCCCGTAGATGGCCCAGACCAGGGAGGACGTGATCGTCCTGTCCCCCAGTGAAGCTCCGCCCCCTCGCAGGAAGCCGCAGGACGCCGGCCCCCAGCCTCGCCAGCAGCCGGTGAGGAGGGTCCCACGTCATTTCAGAATCCACATCGCGCCGTTCTGCTTTGGGGGGATATGAAAGAACGTACGTTCTGCGAGTGGTTTGGGATTTAGATTCCCATTAATAATTCCCATTATTATTATAGACAAATGTCGCCTCTTGTCACAAGTGGCTCAGCTCGACCCCGCAGCGGTGCGTCCATTTGTATTCAAAAGGAGAGTGAGAGGCGTAGCAGCAGTTCTGAACATCTGTTTGCAAAAACAACGAGATGATCATTTACCAAACATCATCATACGCCGTAAACAAATGATCAGGATCTGACTTTTCACCGCGATTACAGCTGCTCTCATTTCCTAACGTGTAATGTCCGTGATATAGAGGCACGACCAAAATAGGGATACTGCCTGAGAGGTGGAAAACTCCTCATGGTGCCTTTAAAACTTTTAATGGCAAAAAAATATTTCATATTTGTGTAATTAATAACTACTACTGTCTCCAGTAGCTATCGTATTGAGAACAACTTCAATAGTTTATCCAGAACAAATTTATTGCTAATCATTCCCAGCTTAAAATCGTATTAGATTGTGACTTCATTCTTCCATTTCACGCGGCCCTCTGTGGATAAATACTTGATTCAAATTAAGTAAAAATTCTGGAAAGGAGGGACGGTCGTTGAGGCAGCGGCTTGACGCGCCCCCGCAGCCCAAAGTCACCAAAGCAGCCGGCAAACACCTTTAACCGTCGCACCACATCTCTGAACCTCCCCAGCAGTCCGGCGCCGGCCCCGCCTCCCACGGCCCGCAGCGATCGGCCCCCCGCCCCAAATCGCAGCTCCCCGTCCCCAGCAGCAGGGGGCAGCAGAGCCAAGCCCCCAGAGCCGCCGGCGCCGCTACCGGTTACGCCGGCAGCGGCGCTGGACGGACGCAGGCGTCCCTGAGCCGCAGCAGCAAACCCAGGCCAGGCGGCAACAACCACTGCAACAACGTCAACAACAACAGCAGCCAACAGCAAGACATCTGGATCCTCCATCGAGACCTGCATGACAACCACAAAAAGTAGACCCCCCCCCGCCCTCCCTCCCCACCACCACCACCCATCCATCTCCCCCCCCCCCGACTCCGCTGTGAACCCCACCCCCACCCTCCATGTTGTAAAGAAAAAAGGTTGGGACTACGACCTTTGAGCTTTGAAGTATTCGTACTTGTTATCTGTACTCGTTACTACACTGTACTGCAGTTGTGTACTAGGGGACCATAGTTTTCTTCTATTCCTACAGTGTTGAAAGTGTTTGAGTAGGGAAGCGAGGACTTTATTCCAGTCTGTTAACTGTAATTAACCGTCGATTAGCACTGTACGTAGACAGTACTGTGGAGGTACGTCATGAAATGCGATTGAACATGAACCCGGTACTGACACAGTGTTATCGCTGACTTAACAAGCTGTTCCCATGCTTCATCCACTGGAAGAAAGTAAGAACAAGCAGGATTATTACTATTGTTTTTGGTTTTTTTTGTTGGTCTTATTATTATTATTATTATTATTATTATTATTATTAATAGGTATTTTCAGATATTCAAGTGTTCTATCTTTACATAGTTGCAAGGTTGGTTTAAATACCTTTGAAATTAATCAGGGTTTTACCAAATATATTTGTAAATAAGAACTTAGTAAACTTTAAATGGTATATAGATTGGTGTATGTGGTTATGATGCTTGTACAGTGAAACAAACAAACATGTTGAAGCGAAGCCGCTGAGAATAAGGTCTTGTACATAGTGTTTGTTTAAATTAGTTGGGGTTTTTTTGGGGTTTTTTTTTGGGGGGGGGGTTTTGAAGCGTTCGCTTGTTTCAAAGTGAAACAGGATGTGGCAATAAGTAACAGAATCACCAGACGTCCTCTGTCCGTCGGAAGCCATAATAAACATTTGAACTACTCATAGCTCCAACCGTCAACATTTCATTTAATTGATTCAGGTTTTACCGCCCCACGTGATTTCGATTCAGCCAAAAGTTATTTCATGTTCATGTACAGGAGAGATTTTAAGTTTGTGCTTATGTGTATAATACTTGTCTGATGTTTTAAATAATTCAAGGAAGAGCCATTAAATCTGCACTGTGGAAATTCCAGATGCCGCTTGGAGCCTTGCTTCGGTTTTGTTTTGGGGTTTTTTTTCGAACGTGTGACTTTTTAATACAACTAGATGTGGAAAATAACCAATGACCACAAAAACACAGCTAGATTCTCAAAATATTTTATTTTTATTTTTTTACTGGAAATAGAAGATGATGGAATACATTTATACAATTCTTTGGACGTGAGTCCGTTTCCTATGTCTGGGAACAAAAAAACAGCTTCGTTTTTAATTTACACTGTAAAAAGTCTCAGTTACAGTATCAAGGTACCTCAAGCTTCTTCTGTGGCACGGTTTTACAAAACATACCTCGACACTTTCCCAAATAAAATAAAGAAAGAAGAGTTTAAATGTGTTCCAGTTTCCAAAAGAGATTTTTTTCGACCAAAGTAAAAGACTTTTAAAGACACAACACATTTCAATGTTAAATAATTTGCTGTAGTACACGCTGGTTCTCAACCCACGTGTTGAAATTAAGATTCTTTGTGGAAAAAAAATATTTGTGTACATTTGAAATCTCAGTTCAATCGATGCTTTTTTTGGGAGCTATATGTTTTATTTTCTTACGGAGAATGATAATCTCCTTCCAATAATTAATCGAAAGAGTGACAGCCAAAGATATGCATGTATGTATGTTAAAATGGGTTAAAGGTCAACACCTGCTTGGTTTTTAGGGCACCGGGACATGTTGAGAAACAAAGTTGTGCTTGATTCCCCCAAATGTGGGGGAAGTCGAGGAGTATCTCAGGGCGTCTTTAAAGTGCACGAGAATCGGGGGGGGGATGGTTGTGGAGGTTGTCGCGGAGAAGCGCATCGTGATCACGTGACCTGAGCAGGGAGCGACAGAACGGCCCGGGAGCCTTTTTGGTTTGGGCACGTCGATCCACAGCCGCTCCGACTGTAGGAGTCCCTCTACTAAGGCTCCGTCCTTAGAGGGAGAATTTGGAATAAATTTAAAAAAAAATAAATAAAAAAAAAAAGGTTTTTCCCTCAAGTATCAGTTATTTTACTTTAAATTACAGAGGGATTCTGTTCGTGGTCTCTAACCGGCCGTGGCGCGAGTGGTTTACGTTCAGTAATATAGTTCCACCTCCACAGTCCGGAAGGAATTACCTCGGGTTTTAATTCAGGTGTACAAGTTTAGTCCAGAGAAAGCTCCCATGAGGACTGACCTCGGGGTATTAAAAAAATAAACGTCTTTTAAGTAGATAATGCCTTGATCGCTTTGGGTTTTCTATCAAACTGGAAGTTGGTGTGCGGCGTGCAGCTCGACTCCTTTTCAAAAATCCAACCACAAGCGTCACATATCGGACGGAGGAGGACCGTAGCGAGCCCGACAGCACTGACCCACAGATTAAAAGGTGCAGTGGTCGGCCCTCGCTCCTCCGGGGGCCCGGAGCAGGCGGTGCGACACCCGGGCGGGATCGCACAGGCGTTTGGAAACATTTCATTATACAAAACGACATCTGTTTCGGAAACAGTTCGGGAAAATCAACCTCGAGAGTCACATGACGACGTCGTTCCTGCTTTCCTCGAGCACAGCGCCCAACGCTAGTTCATCATTTATAAAAAATAGATCATATCCCATTAACTTTGCATCTAATTTTCCCCGTCAACACTTATGTACATCGATGGATCAGTGCTCGCTTTAGCCGCTTGAAGGGACGGCCGCAGCCGGCGTTGTAGCGCCCGCTGTGCCGCTCGTGTCCTCGGGCCTCGCTCTGCGCCAAGGGGCGCGATCTTAACGCCAGCGCATAAGCACGCCGTGAAATTATACAAAACTGCAAAAACAAAATGGAATCATTCGAGGTTTTCGGGGTTTTTTTTTCCCCCCGATAATTCCACATTCTGACTTACTGCCCGCGCTCTGCTGGCGCTGTGAAAAGTCCATTATAAAGGTGTAATATGCAAGGATATTTTAAGGCAAAGAATGAATGCAGTCAGTTGAGCCCTTTACTGTGTGTGTGTGTGTGTGTGTGTGTGTGTGTGTGTGTGTGTGATTTAACACTCCTGCGTGTTCCTGTCAACATGTGCATGTATGTTTGCGTGCACGCTTGCCTCCTTCCACCTCGTGATCCCTGTTCAAGGAATACAGTCCTTCACCCGCACGCCCTTGACGCACGTGTATGTGTGTGTGTGTGTGTGTGCGTGTGCGTGTGTGCGTGCACGGCTCAGAGCCGCGTGTCCTGGACGTCGTCTTCGGCCTCCTCGGGCAGGGAGCTGATCTTGACGCCCGGCGGCGCCGCCCTCTTGCTGGAGTTGAGGCGGTGCAGCGCGGGGAAGAGGCGCAGGCGGTCGGCCGAGCTCATGGCCTGCTTCAGGTGGCTGGTCTCGTTCAGGAGCTTCTGGATGGATTCGTAGCGCTTCAGGGAGCTGCCCTCGATCATCTGGTGTGGGGGGGGGGGGGGGGGGGGGGGCAAAAGTGAATCGCTTATTGTGTAAAAGGAGGATTCGTTTATTTGTGCTGCTGGTTTTTAACAAACAAAAAACTCTTCCTCTGCTGTCCCCACTTCCTCAAGCGTTCCTGGCCCTGCAGCTCGGCGCTACAGTGCAGTCGGTGAGGTTGAACCAGTCGTAATGGTCACTAATAAGCTCGTGCACGGTGCTCACGCACGTGGAAGCGGAACGAAGTCGTGGAGCTCTGCGGCTACGCTTCGTTTCGCGCGGTTCGCCGTTCGCCGAGTACTTCCTGTCAGAACTGTGACATCACCGCTGCGCTCGCTTCCCTGCAGGGAACGGCTTGTGACGCTGAGGAGCATTTTAAAAGGGACTCGACACGAGGTTCAGCGTTGCACCATTAAACCGTCTGGAATATTTTTTAGGGTGAGCATCTGACTGTCCGGCCGCTTTGTTTTCATTATTCGTCGTCCTCAGCTGTCTACAGGGGAGGAGTTTGATGTGCCGGCCTGAAGCCCCGCCTGTCCCGCTTGCACTGAAAGCCGTTCATCTACCGGCAACGTTCTTTACTGGCGTCATGTGGGAACGGGAGCCGGCGTCGATGTTCCATAAAAGTCGTTCCGTAAATCCCCCCCCCCTCACTCTCGACTCTCTCGTCACATTTCGGGGGAAAATGCCGGTACGGCTGTGAATGGAAGTGTGTGGGAACGGGAGCGTCGGGGTTCCGTGAAGTAGGGGTTGAGCCGAATCCAAATTAAGCACAAATAGTGGGTTGTTTTTTTTTACAAATATTTATTTCGCACAAATATATCAAAAAATATTTGTTTTCAGCAAGAAAAAAAAAAAACATTGGGGAAAATGGAGAGTCCCAACCGTGGAGCTCGGCTGCAAAGACGAGAAACTGAAACACGTCCAGTCTCTATGGAGAGAGGTCTTTATATTCTCACATATTACTTACATTGTCTTTCACACAGGGGAGCGGTGCAGGGACATCGAACGCCAGCACTTCGCTCGCCGCCGTCCAGGAGGGGCGGGGCGACGGGGAGCGAAGTGGTGGACTAAAAATGAAAACGATTCTGTTGCCTGGTCTCATGTGATATTAGATCCCTCTCGTGCGAGCATTACCTTCTGCCTCCGTAACATCATCTATGTGGGAACAGACTCCGTACGGAACTTTCCCGAAAAGGAGGCCAATGTGGAAATGACAACCAACTGCCTTTTCTGGATATTCTTTATTCGGCAACATTACAGATTCCATGTGGCAAAGGGGTTTAAGAGGCCAAAGCTGTGTGTGTGTGTGTGTGTGTGTGTGTGTGTGTGTGTGTGTGTGTGTGTGTGTGTGTGTGTGTGTGTCTGACTGACTGACTGACCAGGAAGGACTGGCATTCCAGCAGCGGTTCCACTCGGTGTTCTGACATGATGACGGTGCAGCAGGAGAACGAGTGCTTCAGCGTCTTCCTCAGCACCTGCAGTGTTCTGCGCGCACACACACACACACACACACACACGTTATCTCATTATGCTGGTGTCGCTGTTCCATAATTGAGCCCATTTCCAGGCTCGTACAGCTGTGTGTGTGTGTGTGTGTGTGTGTGTGTGTGTGTGTGTGTCACCCACATGGGGTCCAGGTGGGCGGAGGGCTCGTCCAGCAGCAGGATTCGGGCTCGGCTGAGGATGGAGCGGGCCAGACACATGAGCTGCTTGTGGCCGTTGCTGAGCACGCTGCCGCCCTCCTCCAGCTGGAAGTCCAGCTTGTCTGGGAACTGCTCGATCACCGACTTCAGACCCACCTGCGGGGGACGCACCGCCTTTTACACGCAGGAATGACGGCCTTGCAATGTCCTCACAAAAGTACATTTCCTCAACTCTTTGTTTTTTAAATCACTAGAAATACTACTGTGGCGTGGGAGGAGGGAAGGTGAATGTATGAAAACATAACGAAAAGCTCTTCTGGCAGCCAAGAGAGGAGAGACTTTCAAAAGCGTTAATAGTTCTCTCGCATTTGGCCGCTGGATTCGGAACAATTTTTGTTGTTTTGTCGCTTTTTCCCTGATTGTTAAATACTAAATTCATCCCAGTGTTTACCGATGCATTTTATGCTGCAACCATTATCTGGGGTTTTGTTTTTGTTTTTTTCTATCTTTTGAACTGCCTCCATTCACGAGACACACTTTGCAGCCTGAGTCAACGTCCGTCCCTTCGGAACAGGTCTTCCGTCTTCTGTCTTCCATCGAGCAGGTCGACGGAAGACAGAACAACTGACAAAAACAGAGAGGTGAGAGAGGGAGAGAGAGATGGAGCAGCTCACCTCCTCGGCGACCCTCCAGAGCTCGTCATCGCTGTAGCGTCCATGCGGGTCCAGATTCATACGAAATGTTCCCGTCAGAATAAACACTTTCTGTTTTCGTACAAAACACCGAGAAAGAAAGAAAAACAAAAAAAAACACTTCATGTTACAGGAACATTTTGAAATGATTTACTTCAAATGATATTCTTGGTTTTTTGGGGGGAAAATTCACTGTTTGTCTTGGGTGAAATCGGTATTGACCTCCTCAGCTGAACCTGGTGATCTGGAGTCGCCTTTCAAACATATGATAGATGGATAGATCATTTATTCATGAGCGAACTGATATTGCAGCGTCCCAGCAGCTCACACCAAAAGACAGTAAAGGCAGTAATAATAACAGCCAAAACAAAAAAACTGTAAAAATGAAAAGTGTCAATTTTTTGGAGAAAAGGTGAAAAATATTCAATAAACCTTGCCGTTTACACAATAAACCGCAGGATAATAAAAAAAAAACAGAAATTCTGAAGATTTTAGGCAATATAAATACAATTATTCAATTATCTAATTATGTATTTATATACTAATTAATTTTATATAATTAATTAACTGTTATTTTATTGCATATTAAAAATGGCAGGATATTGGTAAATAAACCTAAACATTTTTTTAATATAGCAGTATAAACCTGAGGAGTGTAAGTATTAGTATTAAGTAATTTATATGTTTGTTTATACATATAAATGGTTTTATTTCTATGTGATAATGAATTTCTCGCTGTGGAGCGGCCTCGCTGCCTGGCTCGGCGGCGTGGAGGCAGCGGGTTGTCGTACCTGTGGAACAACCCCGAAAGCCTTCCTCCAGGTGTGCAGGGGCACAGAGTTCCAGGAGACTCCGTCCAGGGAGATGTCTCCGTCGGTGGAGGCCAGTCGCAGCAAGGCGGACAGCAGGGTGCTCTTCCCTGAGCCCGTCCTGCCCAGAAGACCCACCTAACCACACCCAAAAACAAACATTAATAACTAAAATAAACATGTCATATCCTGTTTATCACGGGGAGCGGGGCAGACGGTTGTGTGTGTCTGTGTGATTGGCCAGTGGAGTTGAACAGATAAATTATATTTAGCAGATCGATTAAAAAAAGACTCAAATAAAACAAACACAAGATGACATTTTGACGCTTGCTGGAGCAGTGAGTGGGATCCTACGTGACAGGGTGGAGAATAGAGTCAAAGTATTTGGCGCCATTATTTCCCCCCCAACCCCAAGTACTTTAAGAGCTTGTGTTTAAGGAAAGCATGTCTCAAAATGTAAATGGCGACATTTAAGGCGCTCTTGGCTTTATGCAAAGTTTTTAAATGATTCAAGTTATAATTATACGGTATTCTGTGATTTTGAGTGCTGAAATTCATAATTGAGAAAATGAATATTAAGGAGTATGAACAACACTGAATATGAACAATTGAACCGTTACCAGTTCCATTATTATTTCAGTAGTAATGTTAAATGTAATTGTTAATTCAGTAGAAATGGTAAAATAACTGCTCTTTACCCCGTAAACTGTGAGTAAAACTGCAGGTAGAGAATCATCTCCAATGCTGTGTGAGAAGCTTTGGACGTTGGATGAGTGAAACGCAACACAAACCCCAGTGCAGATGCACTATTGGCTCCCTGCAGGTGGTGTGCTGTCCAAATCAGTTCCACCCTCCAGGACTTACGCTGTGTCCGCCCTCCACGTTGAAGGAGATGTCGCTGAGCACGGAGCGCCCCGTCTCCGTGTACTTGACCGTCAGGCCCTGGACGTCCATGTGGCCGCGGTTGGGCCAGCAGCTGTGGGCGTGGGGGTTATCGATCACCAGGTCCTGGCCCCCGCGGCCCCCCCTGCCGGGCCAGCCCTCCTCGGGCGGCAGGTCCATGAACTTAAACACCCGGTCCACGGAACGCATCTGGGAGGAGGGAGAGAGGAGAGGGAGAGAGAGAGGGAGCAGATTGGAGACCTTTCCTTTCAAAGCACTTACAGGCGGCGGTGCTCTGAGTGGGCCAGGGAGGACGTTCCGCGCGAGACGCATGTGGGCAGAAATGACTCGGAACCGCAGGAAACATTAGGGGCCTCCACACCGCAGCAAATGGGATCGTTCCCGGAAACCCGGGAGCTGAGGCCTCGTTTCCGCTTGGTTCCGAAACGGGTTCCACTCAAAGAGTTCTGGGTACTTTGAGGCAAACGGGAACCATTGGGGCGGTTTGTTGACCTGAACAAACCGTCTGAATTGTCAAGCAGAGCGGCAGCATTTGTACGAACAGTTCATATACTGTATACCGTAATTTCCGGACTAGAAGCCGCTGCTTTTTATCCACGCTTTGAACCTCGCGGCGTATCCAATGACGCGGCTAATTTATGGATTTTTCCCGCTTTCACAAGCTTCATGCCGCCAAAAAACTGAGCAAAAAACACATTATGTGACAGTGCTTAAGTTTTTTGGCGGCATGAAGCTTTCATTAGACCAATGAAATTGCCGAACGG
>NC_137201.1:28681203-28858703 GCF_960531495.2 Zeus faber | reverse complement strand
CATGTCCGAGGACCGCAGCTTCCGGGACGGGGCGTGGGGGCGGAGGAGCTCAGCTCGGTACTTTCTATTGATTTATTCCTGTCTTCACACCGGTCTATTGATTTATGTCTCTTTGTCTGTAGTCCACCCTGCATGGGAAGTGATGTCGACGCGAGGAAGGAAACACCAGGTTTTACCGGGCAAGGTTTTACACCGTGGTCAAACGGATTTTAGCCCTCTCTCCCTGATTAAATCAACCATTTTATGAAAATAACCACCATTAAATCTTTGATGTCGTAAGTAGAAACAGTCAATATAGAGAATCTACAGTAGGTTGCCGAAGAGTTTTCGCTCTGTCAAAGGTCACTTTTATCTTTTATCTCGACAAAAGAAACAAGGAGAAACAAAAGCGGCTGTAATAATATGCTGTTTGGGATTTATAGAACCAACAAAAAAATATTTACACTCATTCCATTCGCTCGACATCACATTCTGGAGCGGTAACCTTCAGTAGGAATGTTGTTCTTTGCGTCATGGCCCAATAACAAAGCCGCTGTGAGTGAGAACAATGTTCTGTAGTAAATAGATGGAATAGTCTCAGTGTGACACACGACCACAGCGGCTCTGTCGAGAGTGGCGATGAGGGAGCGGTTCCAGGATGGAGCGGGTGGAAATCCCACACCAGATTGATTCCCTGACCCCACCGCCGGACAAACACGGGCTTTTAGCGGCGGAGCGCAGAGCGGGAGCGCCAACGTCCACAAAAACACACCGCTGTCTTTGTCAGCAGTCCCACTCTGGTGACCTCCTCATCCTCTGGATAATGGATACGTAAAAAAACTCTCTATTCCTTATATTGCCTGGCCATTTATTGTTCTATATCAAATATCAATATCACGATATGTGATTACATATCTTTTGTGGGAATTTGGTAATATTGTGATACTGTCTAAATGGTGTTTATTTCCTGGTCTTTCAAACTGCAGGACAGCAAGGTGGTGCAATTTGTTAAACCCAGTACTGTTCCATTGGAGTGATTTTATTTTTTAATTCTTTTGCATTCTGCCCTCCCTCCACTTCCTGTCTCTAGTCCCGCCCCTCTGAGGAAGCCCATCCATCCGGCCTGCCAGTTCCTCCTCTCCTCCACCCACTGTCGTGTTTTTAACACATCAGCCCTTGACCTTTGACCCCGCCCTGCACTGACCTGCAGCCCCTTGCAGCGCTGCCTGCTGACATGGTGTCTGCGCCGTTGAGTCGAGAAATAAAAGTCGTGAATGTTTTGGTCATTTTATCATGTCTACTATAATTCCCAAATTCAACTCAACAAATGTCATTACCTTTTATACCTTTATTGCCACCCAGCCTCCCCCAGCTTGTCTTAACTGTTTTGAAAAGTAATGTCTTTCTTGCTTTTTCTTGAGACAACCATCCCCCCCCTCAGAACTGAAAGTACCATCTTATCTATAGTAGTACTTGATATCAAATCGAGAAGCAGGGTCACCACTCTCTGGCGCACATTGGCACCAAAGAGCGATACTATGACATAATGAGGACTGACACACCTTCCGCCTCGAGCTGTTTGAGCTGTTGTCCGGTTCGCAGGAAGTACTTCCTGAGGACAACAAAGACCACGGCCAATGGGATTGCAGCGATGAAGATGTACGGCCGCATGATGGACACTGTGAAGATGGCCCCCAACACGATCAGCGTCAGCTGGCGAGAGAGAGAGAAAGAAAATAAGAAAATACTCAGGGATGGCGGGAGACTAAGACGAACCACGTGTATCAAATATAATATAAACAGATGTAATAATAATCAAAGTAATAATTACTTTATTTATATACCACTTTCAATACAGGTAACAAAATGAAAAATGGGAATTCAAGGTGAATCAAGTGGCTGCATGGTGCCAAACGGCCAGGAGGGGCCGCCCACATCTGTTCAGAATGTATTCAGCTGCTCGAAGGCAGGGACATGTTAGCAATTGTGATTGATATACACACTGTAAAGAGCTGGGTGCATCAATTAAACAGTCTCACCTGTATGAGGTCAAAGAGCACCAGAGGCAGCATGTCGTCTATGGTCGCCATGTCCTTCGTGAATCTGTTCATGATCCGACCTGTCGTGGCACAAAGAAACTATTTTCACCCTCACACGGATATATAAACCTAGCCCTTCACTCTCAGTGGAAGACAGGACAAGCCTTGACTCAGAGCACTTGGAGGACTCCTTACCGGTCTTCATGGTGTTGAGGACCGCCATGGGGGCCCGGAGCACGGCGCTCAGCATCTGTTCATGGAGTCGCTTGGACACGGTCAGCAGCGTGTGCACCAGGGGGAGGCCCCTGAAGAAGCCCAGGGCCAGCACACTCTCCGAGGTGGCCACGTAGATGTAGATGATGTAGTAGGCACTTGTCGGCGTCACAATGACAGCCAGGTGGTCCGGCGGCGAGGAGGCATTGGAGTGCTGCTCGTCGATGTAGTTTGGGGCCGAGGGGTTGGCCCCTTCTCTCCAGATGGTGCTGGGAGAAGGCAGGGAAAGGGATGGGGGCGAGAAGAACATTAATGAAAATATATGACCGTTTTATTGGTATTAACAACCTACAGGGCAGTCAGGGCATCTTTTAATAAACATTTAAACGACTAATTGATCAGGAGTGCTGAGGGAAAAAGTTAAGTAAATACCTCATTTACTCATTTTTACTGCAGAATGTACTGTGGGTGTGTCTCTAAATAAACAAATCCTCTATATGTTGAAGTCGTACACTTTTATTAAAACCTCAGACGTTACAATTCATAGAGGATATAGTGTAGGATGGAAAGACTTGATAGACTTGGGCAAAACACTTAAGTCAGGTGTGGCAGTTTCGCCTACCACCCACCACCCGCTACACCCAAGTGGCTGTGTAGACACAGAAGGCGGGTGTAGACACCAGTTTATTGTAGAGAGAGGGCTTGTTGGAATTAGCCCAGGAGCAGATGGACACGTGTCATGACATTACCTGTTGCTCGTTAGACTAACCAACGAACAACAGGTTTGCAGCCGCACTGATCCCTGATCCACCAGTTACCTAGATCCAGGTGAGGTCAGGTTTTTTTAGCAACAAATCAGACTTACTCTGTGATGAGAAAAATACCCAGGACTGAACCTGCAACCTAAGGAGACAAAAGTCAAAGGAGAAACATTCACCGTCAATTAAATTCAAGATCATACTTTAAAGAATTAACTATTCAACACATAGTTAAGTCAATTCATAAAAGCCACCAAGTTTACCTCAATAGCAAAGACAAAGACTATGAATATTAAGACATAGACCAGGTTTCTGTTTGTGGTGACGTAGCGCAGGTACGTGTTCCACGAGGTAGTTTCAAAGCTGCTCACGCACTCATCTGCAAAACATTGCTGTGAAAAGACAAGATACGTAGTACTGGAGCTGTTAAGCTTGTTAAAGACCTATAAAAAGCAGATGAAGTTATCATGAAGCAAGAATTTATACATCCCATTTGGCTCGAAACAACTTTTTTTTTTTTTTTTACGCATGAAATATCCAGTTTACTCAATTTAAATATGTTCAGACCCTTTGCGGGTTTACAGCAGATAGATATTTCATGTTTCACCTTAATGCCCTGCCAGCTCTTAACTATAAATGATACGATGCATGCTATGCAAGCACTTGACACTTTCGAAAAACAGTGTCCCGATAATATATGATGTTTATTCCCAACAACATAACCCTGTGACTTTATTCGTAACACCAGGCGCACCTCCATGTCTTCCTCATCCACATCCTCGCTGATGTCGTAGACGCTGTCCTTGGACAGGCGCCGGGCATAGATGTCCAGTTCAGAGGCCAGGTCGCACTGCGGCGTGATGGACAGCTTCTTCCTAAACGAGGACTGGAGCTGCTCCCTGCGCCCGTGTCCCTGGGCGTTGGTGATGAAGGCCAGCACCGACTGGCGGCGCTGGCCATTGAGGTGCTGCAGGGCGTGGTGGTACAGGTTCCCCCTGGGGAGAACCTCCTCCACCTGGTCGTCCTCGGGAACCACGGAGAACTTCCTCTCCGACAGTTCGCGGACCCCGTCGTCCATGGTGGAGGCCTGCGGGGCGCTGGAGATCGGCTGGCCGCTCCCGATGAAGGAGAACTTGCGCGCCGCCGCGAGCGGGTTGAGGATCAGCGACTGCTTGCGTTTCTCCGGATAACCGTCCCCCCCGGAGAGGCCCTGCTGGTGTCCCGAGACCAGGATAGGGGGAGGGACCTGTCGGAAGGACTGGCGGATGGGATCCGGGCCTCGAAACCCAGCCGTCTCGTCGACGGACACCCGGCGGAGGGTCTCCGTCAGGATGGAGCTGCGGCGCTCGGCGTTGATGTTGTCGTACGCCTGCAGGCCGAGCAGCAGCGAGCTGAAGTCGGGCCGCTGGGCCTGCAGCTCGGCGAAGGTGCCGTAGAAGTAACACACTCCGTTGTGCAGCAGCAGGATCTTGTCGGCACGTTTGAGATGGTCCAGCTTGCTGGTGACCAGGACACGCGTCTTAGCGGCCATCAGCTTACAGAAGCACCTGCAGGTAGAGACACAGGAAGTCAGAGTACGAGGCAGCTGGCCTTTATGTGCAGACATATGCAGCTTCAGCCGGTGTCGGAGTGAACTAGCTTTTGACAAATTGCTAATAAATATGATATTTTTGCTATTACATTATTAATAATTAATTTTAGTGTTGAAAAAATATAATTAATCAAATAAACATTAAACATTAAACAGCATTAAACACTATAATGCCAGGACTGACAGTTGCGTTTTTCTATCAATAAATGCTTATGAAATAATTATTATACGTTTTAAAGATATGCAAACAATATTCGAAAGTAATACCAAAAAATAGAAAAACAGAGGTAAAGGGTGAGAAAATTCACAGGAAGTATCCAGGATGTTAAAGGAGCCAGCAGAGAGTCCTGTCACAATGTCAGCATGTTTTTATACTGAACTCTGAGGCCATAATGTTCACTGTGAAACCAAGACACACCGATCGTTTATTTCCAGCCTACAAATGTGTTTTTAAAGCTAAACAGGATTATTTTCATATTAACATTACATTACATTACATTTAGACATTTAGCAGACGCTTTTATCCAAAGCGACTTACAATTGTTCAAACACCGACGGACGCAGCCATCAGGAGCAATTAGGGGTTAAGTGTCTTGCTCAAGGACACTACAGCATGCTAGCAGGAGGAGGAGCCTGGGATCGAACCAGCAACCTTTAGATCATTAACTGAGATATTAGCTTTTACAAGCATTACAGATAAACCTACCATTTACATTCACTTGGAACTGATATTAGTATTGGGCTAAGTAATATCAATTCGGCAATATATGACTCAATTTCAAAAATAAATCTCACTTTTCATTTCAAGATTACAGTTGCACAGAAGCGCTAACTCAGCACAAGTCAACCCAAATGTATGAAATACAACAATTCATAACCTTGACCTTGCGCTTCAGTTCTGACCAAACACACGCATGCATACACACACACACACACACACACACACACACACACACACACACACACACACACACACACACACACACACACTCACACACACCTCCACCCTCATATGAAAGCCTCTCTGTTAAGATACACACTTTTCAAAGATCTCTTTCTCCGTCACAATATCCAGATGGGTGAAGGGAGAGTCCAGCAGGTAGAGGTCTGCATCTTTATACAGAGCCCTGAGGGAGAGCACACACACACACACACAGGATTATGACATCCTGAGAGAACATGATATACATGGACTGACATGGACATGATTTTGTTATAAGGGAAATGAGGAGAATTTTTAAAAAAGAAGCGAGAGAGGGAGAAGTGGGGGGCAGTGGTCTGGGGAAATCATGCTTTTTAGACACATTTTTAGAAAGCCGACCCCTTCAACTGGAAGGCATCAGGGTGACGTTGGCACATTAAACCACTAAATTACGACAGGAAGAGCATTGTCAGACTTTCAGCATCACGAGGGCTTTAATGGAGCAATACAATTGTACTGAGGCTGTAAAAACGGAAACCACAAAAACAAAAGTGTAATCGCAGCTGCACGCACCGGCTGGTGATGGATATCATCCACGGCGGAGGATGATTGCGTTGTGTATCACAAATGCACAGAGCTGTGATGCTTGATATGCAATTCAAACAGCAAGTTGACATTTGATCGCTTCTTGAATATGCTTTTATCCAATAAAACAGAGCAAATCCTCTCCCTCTCCTTTGGGCTGCTCCCGTTAGGGGTCGCCACAGCGGATCATCCGCCTCCAATACCTTCTGTTCTGCGCATTTTCCTCCCTTACACCAACTGCCTGCATGTCCTCCCTCACCACATCCATAAAGCTTCTCTTTGGTTTCCTCTTTCTCCTCTTGCCTGGCAGCTCCATCCTCAGCATCCTTCTCCCAATGTAACTCTCATCTCTCCTACACACGTGTCCAAACCATCTCAATCTGGCCTCTCTCACTTTTCCACCAAACTGTCCAACCTGAGCCGTCCCTCTGATGTACTCATTCTTAATCCTGTCCATCCTCGTCACGCAAATAAGTATCCCAAATCTGGTTGGCGCTTTTCTCTTCGCCTCGCTCTGCCGACTGAGATAACGCTGAAGAGGGGCGGGACGCGTCCTATGTGTTCCTTTCTCAAGCTCTCACCCTTTTCCTCGTGCGTAAAGCTCGTCCTTCCACGTCTCAAGTGTCAGGGTTACTGAAAATGTCCTTTGACGTGAAACCCTTTGAAGCTGTAGCTGTGATAGGGTTCTGACTCGACAAACTGACCCATATATTCAAATTAGCAGGTGGATCACGTTGATTGAACCGCACAGCATTAGATTGTTACTGTGTATTTGGCTCTTCACAAAGCCACTCTATGAGCTCCACAACGCATTGTTTTAATTGTAGAATTTGCATCGTCTAGGTTAAATACAAATTAACTTGTCTTTATTTGGATTCAAACTGTTTTAAGATGGGTCGGTGCACCAGCCAGTTTGATATCCTATGAATTATCATCGCTCGTTTCATCAAAAGTAGTGCTCTGGTCGCCGGTCACTTGATTGCTGTTTGTTTCTTTTCGTTCGCATCGCTGTGACTTTATCGGTTGACTTCACTGCGCCTTGAAATCGGCCTCTGAATATCACCGAGATATGGGAGATACTTTCCTCCATCGCCTACGTGACCAAGTTAAATGATCCAAAAAATTTAGCAACCTTTGGAAGACCACGTTCCATGGAGGGAGATCCTCCATCCCCCCCCATCCTTCATAACGGCGGAGTGACGTGGCCGGAAACTGCCCGCTGAACACTGAACGGAAGACCCAAACTTTAAATAGAGTGATTCAACCGTTAAGATCGAGGGTTGTTCACGTTTCTTTGGATCGGTGCCGGTGCCAGCCGACAGTACACCAAAGACATGTATTGCATATTCACCGTTTTTGCTCCGTCTTCATAAAATATTTTTTAAATAGGGTGATTGTGTGGTTCAAGGGGGGCGGTGGTTGGGTGGAGAGGAGTGTGCTGACAGGTATTTGGGTGTGACAGGACGTACCTGGCGAGGCTGATTCGGGCCCTCTGACCCCCGCTGAGGGTCACGCCGCCTTCGACAACGGGCGTCTTGTCTTTCTCAGGGAGGAGGGCAAAGTCCTTCCGGGAGGGAAACGAATGGTTTAAAAACACACATTTGAAAGAGACGACCTGAATACATCCAGGGACAGTATTTATGTGTCACCACACCACACCGCTATGCAGTAACCACGACGACATGAAGATACCACATGATGGAGACAGTCATCACTATGGAGTAACCATGACAACGTGAAGTACCCCATCAACCTGTCACTTTCTTTTTCCTTTTTTACCTGGTTAAAAATGTTCCATATTCAGTACCCGTGATGTTAAATGGTATGAATGGTGACAAACTACCAAAGTAGTGTCACGTGACAAGCCGGAATCTTGCAGAGGTAGTGTCAATAAAGCCTGTTGTGTGTTCTTTTTTTTTTTACGATTTTTTTGGGGCATTTTTTATGCTTTGTTGGATAGTGACAGAACAGAGAAACAGGAAAGGCAGGGGAGAGAGAGAGGTATGACATGCAGCTAATGGCCTCGTGCCGCAATTGAACCCAGCCGCTGCGGCAGAGACTTTTAGCTTTGAAAATGATGCGTTCTAATGGAGGAGGTTGAAGTGACAACGACAAAAGTCTTTGCAGAGTGAAAATGTAACTATGGAAAAAAAATTTGGAGCATTTGTTTCCATTTGTTATGTAAAATCCATAAATAAATCCATAAAGTCCATAGACTTCATTTAACATATAATAATAAAAATTAAAATTAAAATAAAATAATATATATATTTTTTTATTAGTAGTAGTATAATAATTAATTAACAATTAATTAATTATTAATTATAATAATTAATAAAGTTATTTCGATTTTTTTTTATCAAAATATATATATTTCTTTCTGTAAATGTGTCCACTAATTAATCAACCATCTTCAATGGGCTCCTCCTTCTACAGTAGGTGGCCTTGTAAGGCCACAGGAGTAGTCTGGAGCCTAGAGAAGTAGTTCTCAATGCAGGGTTCAGGGACTCCCAGGGTCAAGAGGTTGCAGGGGTTCCCCAGTGAAATGATTAAAAGTTCAACTTCACCGTTATTTAATTTAAAAGAGGTTAGCACCATTAGAGAACGATAATGTACAGTAATGACTATTTTGATCATACAGTAGTTTCACTGTTATCTCCATAACTATAGTATATATATATGTGATAGTTATGGAGATATGGAGATGGACTATAGTTATACTATATGAAATTTGGACAAAATCATATCTAACAATAACAACCTTCGAAGATTGGGCTCCCAGCATATCAAATAGGGTGCGTGGCCCAATATGTAGGAAACTGAGGGTCCTTGACATGAAACAGTTTGAGATTCAATGGTCTAGAACCAGTGTTTCCCAAAGTGTGGGCCGCGACCCCTTGGTGGGCCGTGAAGGTACTGCAGGTGGACCGCGAGAGGTCCTTCACAATGAATATATAAAAAGTTTTTCATTTTTTAATCAAGTTTGAAATGACCATAACATAGTTATGATTAAATATTTATATTTAAAAAAGTAATTATAAACATATATAATTTATAATTAATGATAAAGAATGGTATTTAAATTATGTGTTCTTCATTTATCTGACCTATTTTTTTATTTAGTGACCCTATTATTACATTTGTTGCTTTACAAATTGTTCCATGAATGTGGATGGATTACTTACTGGCACTGCATTGCCGTAACGCCCACGTTCACATAGAGTTGTTCTGTTTATGAAATAAAAATATATATAAATAGGGAAAGAGTTCATCTTAGCCTCGTGTTTTGATCAGTGTGAGTTAAGGTTTGGGTGGGCCGCAGAGGATTTTCAGACTTCTCATTGGGGTGCGGCATCATAAGTTTGGGAGTGGCTGGTGGATAACGCAGCGCCCGTTCGGCTGTTTACTATCATGAGAATGAGGTTCACTCCGTCCTCTGAGGTCACATTGTGAGCTCACAAGTGTCTAAAAATGTTGATACGTTGTTGGAATGAAAAAGGGCGACAAGACCAAGAGGCGACGAGTCCTTGAGGTTAGCCGGTTGAAAGTCATGGGCGACAACGTCTCCATCCAGATCCATTTACTGTACGTAAATGTCAAATGTCAAACTCCCCCCGGCCCCTAAATTTGCTTCACCTCTTCTGCTGAAAAGGAGCAGTGGAATGTTACTGTGAGGCAGGGGAGTTCAACTACGATCTTTGTCTTTCGTCCGTGCACCGCTGCTCAAGTCCTTGCGGGCGGGCCCTCGTCGCCCGGACGTTAAAAGGTGAACCCTGGGGATGACGGGCAACGGAACGCCACCGTGCCCCTTCGCGCCGTGTGCGAGACCGCCCACCCCGCTGCGTTGAGGTCCATCCGCGCTGAACAACTCACTGCACCAGCGTTGCCCGAAGGCCTGTGCCTCGCTTTTACTTTGCTCGAAGAGCGGATTTTAACTCAAGGGAGTGGAGCGAAGGTCATAAGGGATTCAAACTCAAAACAGAACGGAGGCACGGACAACAAGGGGCTTCATAGGATATGGATCGGGAGACGAAGGACGACAAAGCAAATTCATTGGGTGAAACAGAAGGGCGACTGACACAAAAAAACACGTCCATACTAATGGGAGGGGGGAGGGAGGGGGTGAAGTGACGGGGCAAGTCCATCATCTTTGAGAGCCTCCTACCTTCTAACTGCAGCTTCCGCCGTCCCAGCAGGCGGCCGCGGGGGAATAAGTTAACAGGACGTTTAACTGCTTGTTAGGACGGAAAGCTGGTAAAAAGGCATGTTGTGTGTCCCACGGTGAACAAAGCAGCGGCTCGGCTCGTAGCTGGGGGGGGCTTACGGCGAGCAGCTAACGCCGGGCTTTATACCAGCGGGGAGACCACCCAGGGCGGCCTGTGCTGCTATGAGGGGGCAACAATAGGGAGGAATTACGGTCACATGTCTTCCAAATGTCGCCTCTCTGTCTGCTTGACTCCGCAAGACTCATCCCACCTGTCTGTCACGGTTGCCCCGGTGATTTCCCCTGCGGTGGAGGACTTTGTGAGGCTTTCTGCTCCTCGTCAGGCCTCTTTGGAACGGCTGATGACCTGATATGAATATGTTTAAGTCATACAATTTTTGAATTGTTCGACCTTCTAGTCTGGAGTATCGAATGATGATTGACAATCGATCCTTCGGCAGCAAAACCTGTCTGCAGATATAAAAACTGTGAAAAGGAACAAATTAATTGGTTTGTTCGTCACTGATTTGGAAGGGCAGATCTTTTCCCACTAAAGCCCCTTCCCACATGGAACCCATAACACGGCTGGATAAAAAATATCCGGCAAGAGCGCTAAGTAGTCATTCCCACATTGGCCTCCTTTACGGAGAAGCTCCCTCTGGAGTCTGTTCCCACATTAAATGACTGTAACAGATCCAGTACGTAATGGGTTCGGTTTAGTACGTTACGTCCAGTGTAGATGCGATCGTTTGGATTTGAATGAATTGAATGAATGATTGAATGAATTTGCACAAAATAAATATTTGCGAAAACCCCCTATTTGTGCTTTATTCGGATTTGGCTCTAACCCTACTTTACAATGTTACTGCTTCCGTTCCCATACACTTCCATTCACAGCCGTACCGGCAATTTCCCGTAAATGATACGAGGTAAAGAGTGTGCAAATATACGGAAAAGACCTTTACAGAACATGGAGACCGGCTCCTGTTCTCGCATGACGCCAATAAAGAACATTGCCTGTAGATTTAGATCTGCCGGCAATGTAGATCTAAATCTACATCGGCGACTTCATTTGGACAAAAATAATGTTAACTCTTGGTTCTGAATTCACAAACAGCCCCAGCAACTCCATGCACACCGTACTACAGCATAATTACCGTCAACATCATTTGCCATTTTTCCGTTTGCATTGAAGACAGCTTTAGAAACACTGTCTGGTCATCTCAGCTGTCATGCACATTGACAGCCACAGCGGATGCTCTGGTGCTGGAGCTCTCAGATGAAGGGGCTGAGTAGCAAGATGTTTTTTCTACATGTAGCCGTCGATATTGCGTGTGGACACTGTTTGCTGTGACAACAGGCCTGTGTTTTTGTCTAAACCCGTGAGGGCGGCAGACACAGAGGGAGGGAGTGCGCCCAAGGTTGTCAATGTGTACGTGTTAAACTCTGCACTTACAGTACGCGCGTGGCAATTTTGAGTTCATTTTGTCTTCCGATCGTACACATGTGTAAGAGCTCATGTTGTGTATAACACTCACTATGGGTTTCACAATGGAAACCTACTAACCTGATGCAATAGATGAAAGGATGTGTGTGAAAACGGGAACCTTACATTGTCATGCAGCCTTTATATGCTCTACCTGGGACACAAATGGTCATAAATCCTGGATTTTATAGCTTTTTCTCTCATGGCTTTATTGAATATTTTGGACTTCCGCAATCTTCATACGAACACACTGTAAGGAACAGGAAACATCAAGTTGCATTGCTCCCTACTGGCAACCTGCTTCACGCTTTGTAATCCGTGGTTCAAAACATGTTAAAATAAGTTGCAATCACGTCAGTTTGCCATTTTCGAAAAGGATATTGGATGTTTTTTAAGGCTTAAGTATTTGCCCTATTGGACTACATACAAGCACAATGGGATGCTTCAGCAGAAGTAAGTTTCACAATAGTGACGCCTTCAGCGAGGGCGTGCTATGAACTGGTATAAATGATGGGAACCAACATTTTAATAAGGTCTGCGTTGAAAAACAGCGAACCTATGCTCTAAAACAATAGAGCTGAGACTATGGAGTTGATGGCTCGCACAGAAACCAGCTTGTCTCTGTTGCAATGCCCCATCAGCTGCAAGCAGCAAGATGATATCCCACCACGGTCCCATAATGTGGAATCTCCATGACGACCGGAGGCAGTATTCCAGTCTAATAGACACTGGGCGCCTGGAGCTAGAAGAGACCATCACTCAACACACAGACTCAGGAGAAAGTGTCTTATTGTGTGCTAATGTGTGTGTGTGTGTGTGTGTGTGTGTGTGTGTGTGTGTGTGTGTGTGTGTGTGTGTGCGTGTGTGCGTGCGTGCGTGCAAGCTTGTGTGTGTGTAGGACTCTAATGTTTTGCGGCTGAATCATCTAATAAAATGCAGATAGGGGAAACTTGAACCTCTTTGACACAAAGCACAGTCAGAGAGAAGTCATCAGTCCAATCAGAGAGAGCTCATTTAGGGAGAGACAGTAGAGGAGGATTAGTGCTCAGAAAGAGAAAAAAAAACTCTCAACAATACGGACAACAGATACTCAGCAGATCCCTTTGGCTTCCTCATCAGTGCACAAACATTTTCATATGGATTTTTTTTTTTAGCCTTTCAAAACGAGTGAATAATTTGGAAGTCTACAACGAGGGTCCCTGACACGTGTAAACGGAGAGGTCCTGAATTCAAATGAAGCTCACGGCATTTTTCGCCTCTACACCTTCCTCCCTCCCCACCGTTGCACCTGAGTTGCTTTCACCGTACGCGCGCCTCTCATGAAAGGACGAGCCTACGCTGCTCCGGCTGCCTACCTCCTCCAGCTGGCAGGCTTTGATGATGGAGGCGTAGCGGTACTCGTCGTTTGTCAGACCAAACAGGATGTTGTCCCGGATGGTGCCGGGCATGATCCAGGCCGTCTGCGAGGAGAAGGAGATGTGGCCACTGTGTCGAATCTTCCCCTCGGACGGGACGAGCTCCCCCAAGATCATCATCAGCAGAGAGCTCTGAGGAACGTCAGACCCTTTCAGCAGAGAACGGTGGTTTGACTCGTATAAGATGTAAAAGTCATTGTGTTGTGAGAGTCTTTGGACTGTGAATTTAGTTTACATAACGCAGTGAGACAGCCGCCGCCAACCGGCCCCGTGGACCCTACCTTCCCGGAGCCGGTGGATCCCGCCACAGCCAGCATCTTGCCCTTTTCTAGGTACAGGCTGATGTTCTTCAGGACGGGTGTGACGTAGAGGTTTGTAAAGAACAGGCCTCCGTCGCCGTTGGGGTGGCCATTAGCTTTGTTCTCCTGCTCGATCTTCTCGAACAGCTCCCCTATCCCCTGCAGCGGAGGAGACAGCACGGCTGAAGCCTTGGGCGGGAATAGCAACACAGCGCCCCTAACTAAAAAGACTGAGATTCTGAAACATAGCACAGTATGTTAGTGCTTATAGTTTGACATGGCTCTACAGTGCCATACCAGTGATTTTCAACCTTTTTCACATCACCCTCCATTTGATACGCATTAGGCCATGGACTGCATTTGGTAAGATTTTGTGTTTGTGTTTTTCTTGGACCCCAATCTGAGCTTTTCATTGTTAGATATGATTACGTCCAAATTTCCATTCTTCCATAAATCATTTTGCTGGCAGCCCCCTGGAACCTCTTGAAGGACCCCTGGTGGTCCCCAGACCGTGCATTGAGAACCACAGTACTATACACACTACACACAATTTGTGTTTGTATGTAGGCTATATGTATTATTCCTATTTCGACTGGAGAGTTAAACGAGATAACTTACGCAACAAACTGATTCTCAGGTCCTTGTTAGAAAAAAAAAAAGAAAAAAAGATGACCTCCTCCAAAGACTCGACAGTGCCCTAACTTAGCCAATCTGTCACCAACTCCCAATACATTATCGAGGGACACATGCCTCTGCGTAACAAAAAGGGGAACCTGTCATGACTCGTCAGCTTAATTATTGACCCCTGGAACATTTTATGGGTCACTGTTCCTCTAATGCAGAGGGCGCTGCGGTCTGCGTAGGACCTCGGCCCGATTGACATTCAAATGAGCTGACGTCCAACGCTGTCAACACCAAAGAATGGGAGCACCCCTCCCACCCCGTCACAAATGGAACATTCCAGGAAGAGGAGAAGACAAGGACAGAGTTCCCGAATTAGTCAATTTACAGAAGCTGCAACCTCAAAAGGAGACGGCAAACTTTTCCCAGCAGAGGCAAAGGGTTTGTGACGAAGCACTCTGGTAATTAACAATGCAAACCTCTGTTCTCACGGTATCGGATGGGGGAATAAATCACACCTGATTTGACTTGGTCTACAGCCCCGACCTGGAGATCAAATTAGATTCCCCTTTCAGAGTGATGGGGACAAATGAACTGTTTAACCACTGAAGCTTGAGAGAAGTCACGCACGCACGCACGCACGCACGCACGCACACACAAACACATTGTTTTTGCTTGTTAACAACACAGGTTACCTTTCAGCACATTTCATATCACACAATGTATTATTTATTTCACACAAAAGCCTTTTACCTGCTTTAATGCTGTGAAGAACTTTATAACTTCTGCTTTGATAAATAAAAAATATATATATGAAATTGCGCTATTATTATGATTATGAATTATCATAATCATAACAATAATCAAATCATATCCTACATGATATTACCATGGAGTGCACAAATGGATTCTAAGATAGATTTTGAATTCATAACGATCCCCAGTCATAATAGCATGTAAAATTCCCTATAATTATCATGACATCAAACTATTCAATATCACCCTGTCTTACGACCACAGACACATTTCTGGGAATTGGCCGCTGGATGTGACATGCACACCCATGTGCGTACAAACACCGACCTCGTCCCAGGACGCTGTGACGTTGACGAGCTCCAGCTCCGTGGTGGTCAGGTTGTACTCCATCGCTCTGTGCTCCTCCTTCAGCAGAAATTCCTGCAAGACAAAGTGACAGAAACCAGTTGTTTTAATGGCGTCTTGAGACCTCAACCTGTAGGGCAAAAAAAAGCTCCAAGAGGTCGCACACAGCTCAATTTTCAAGCTGAAGACATAGTTCTATCACCAAAACTCCATTTAGAGGGACTTTGGTATTAGTCATTTGGCCTTTTTGAACCGTAATGCTCCACAGGTTTGATTAGCGTTACCATGGTGACCGGAGGAATGTTCTGGCTTGTCTTGTTCCGGCGAGATTGTCTCAATTTGCGTAAAAACAGATACCTAATAAGTGATGTATGTGCCTAACCTTGTACCACGGTGGTGGGAAGTAACCCTGAATTCCACCTCCGGGAATAATTAAGTGTTATCTTATCTTTAAATGAGACAGACCCATTAATAAGCAGCAACATGTTCTACTGCGAGGCATTCAACAGGACAACTTGTACAGATACAACGTATAATCAGTACAGTGCCTTCCCAGTCAGCTCTGTGGTATGAGTATGACCATGCACACAATATAAAACACTGCCATTTCAGTTGGTGATTAATCGCCATAGAAATAATTGCAATTAATAATTTAGTCTGTTAGGTTATGTGTCACGCCTCAACAGATGTCTGAGACCCATCTATTTATAGCAACATTTTCCACATTAGTTTGAAATTACCCAGAAATTTGGATGGAAGGATAATTGCAGAACAATTTTACAGAAGGATTTTTGATTAGCTCAGATGATTGTGACAGCTCTTATGGAACTGGCAGAAGGTGTCCGTGGCGTGTCCACCTCCTTAAATGTTTCAACTTTCAACATTTTAAGGCAGATGCTCTTACACTGGAGTAAAAAGGGCGCTACCTCAAAATCAACAATTCATACTTGGCTAGGTTATGCTGTCCTATGTTATACTAAAACTATAATATACTACAATGTACTTCATTGTATGGATATACGGTATAGTGTAAGTGTTGGGTAATTAGAAGAAAAAAAAGTTTGTTTTGTGACAAGAGAAGAGAGAGAAGTTTGAGAGAAGTTGACAGAAACAGCTTTGGTGGTAGAATCAAACAGAACAATGTATCTTATCTTGATAAAACCACCAGGAAAGTGAATTTGTTATAGTTTGTTGCGGGTCAAGACTCTTTCGAGCGTAGGGACAGTGGGCTGATGACTGCTTTGTTTGTTTTCAACACAGAGCTGTGTTGAAGGTGATTACTGTTTCATTGACCTCTCCACCTTCTGGGTCTGATGCCGCCTGTTTTTATGTACACAATAACATTTTAATTACTTGTGTATTCACATTCAAAAAAGGTCAATTAATTATATCAATGGAACATACTGTGTGTGCGTGTGAGAGAGAGAAAGACAGAGAGAGAGCAGGCCAGAGTCTAGTATATATACAGCTACTATAGATATTTGTATTCACCTTAATATGTGTGTAGTATATACCCTGTAAAGCCCAAATCAAATAAGTGAGAGATGGGCTCCGAGGAAAGTTTGCCAAATGTGTGAGTTTATCACCAAATTACCAGATCTATTAATTGCTAGGATAATAATTTGAGATCCATTGAGAATGTATATGCGGTCTTCAAATTTACATTCTCAATGTAAATTAACATTCTCGGACTACTTTCTACCGAGTAGTCTTTAAAAAAAAGAGAGCGAGTTCTGCAGGAGAGCTATAGTGGATGTTGTAATATTACAACCATGGGCCTTATGTGTGTTCATGTGAGTGTGCGCTTCTATGCATGTTTCTTAGTGTTTACATCTCACATGCCGTACCAGCCACTCAGAATGGCGGCTCCCAGCCGGCTGGCTGCCAACCAAATACTGTATACCCATTCATTCCAATCAGATAAGCACAGACCTGTCACTAGCCTGTGAAGGACCAGCCGACAATTCTAGGCAGCTGCATCTTGTACCAGTTCTCGCGATGCCTTAGGCCAAAAGTTGCCAAGTCACACTGATGTATCAAGGGCAGTTTGCTAAATGAGCAAAGAAAATATGATTTATTGTGCCTTTATGCAATTGACTTAAACATGTGCGTGTGTGTGTGTGTGTGTGTGTGTGTGTGTGTGTGTGTGTGTGTGTGTGTGTGTGTGTGTGTGTGTGTGTGTGTATGTGTGTGTGTGTGTGCACATGCACACAGGCTCTTTGGAGTGATGTGGCATTTTTTGGGGCTGTTTATGTTTTCTGCACATCTTGACTTCGCACCAGTACCTTGTGATCAGGCACACATCTCTCGACTGACCCTACAAATGTAATTGTGTTGTGTAGCTCAAAAACCACGGTGCACGGTTTCTGTCCTACCTCGATCTTCTTGACAAGGGCCATGGTGTCGTACCACATCTGGATGGAGCCGGGAAGCTGCCGCGTCAGCGTCATGCGCAGCACCATGCAGTAGGAGGCCGTGGTGAAAATACGCCGCAGGATGATGCCCTTACTGAGAGCGTGCGGCACAATGGCCGACACGATGACCAAGATGGCAGAGAAGAAGTAGGAGGCGCTGTAGAAGTAACGCAGCGAGCCGATCTTCCTCGTGAGGGTCATCTCATCCCTGTGGAAACAGGGAAGAAAAGCAGGGGGTTATTGTTGGTGTCTGACAAATTGACGTCCCGTCTTTGTACCCTTGTGTGTATGTCTGTTTGTGGTAAGTCTTACTATCTGTTGGTCTGTCTTTTTGTTTGTCAGTAAGTCTTACTGTCTGATGTTCTTGATGATGGTCTCCATGACCTCCTCCCAGCCGTAAGCCTTCACTGAGTGGATGTTCTCTACAATCTCCGAGGTGAGAGCCAGCCGTCGACTGATCAGCACGGCCCGCTTAGCCCTGCGGGGGAAATAATTAATTTGCACACGCATATGCAGTATATGCACCGCATGTATTTCAGTACAAATGCTTTCCCTGTAAACAGGCCTTTATACTGTGGACAAGTTTGTTCTCAAAATAGATAAAAGTGTGGGTACAATATATGTGCAATAATTGAGAATGGATGCGATGCCTCCATTCGAGATGGGAAAAACAACAATATTGAATCTAAATGGTGTGTGGGGGTGGTGTGGTTTAAGCAGCACCACCTGTCTTGGGTCTAGGTAATTGGGTGGCTGAATGCCTGTTGCTCGTTAGAGCAAACAATGAGCAACAGGTTAAACCCCCATCCTCACACACACGCACACGAGAGGAGCCCTTTTAATGACATGTTTGCCATCTGCTCCAGGGTTGTTCCATCTCTAAATAATTGTGAAATTGCAGTACACTCTCTAAACCTCATGAGTGTTTTTTTCATTCATCTATTTGTATGTACATGAATATATCTTTAAAATACGTGACTCTGTATTCCTCAGCTGCCCACCTGAGAGGGCCCATCTTTTGGGAAAGCCAGGCTTGGACGATTCCCAGTAAGGTGAGGGCCGCCAGAGCACAGAAACCATTCACCTCGATCAGCTCCCAGATCAGCCCGACACACAGGATACACTGCAGGGGGGTGATCCACACAAAGTGGGCCAAACCCAGGCTCTGGTATGGAAACACACAGACTCATATACACACACACACACACACACATACACACACACACACACACACACACACACACACACACACACACACACACACACACACACACACACACACACACACACACACACACACACACACACACACACAGACATAGAAACACAAGCACATGGACACACAGAAACACATAGGGATGATGATAGACAAACGCACACACAAACAAAACCACATTGACACAGACACACACACACACACACACACGTGCACACAGACAGACACAAACACACACAGAAATAGACAGATGGGTACAGACAGACAAACACACAGACAGACGAGAGAAAACATTATTAGTTAATATACAAAGGGTTACTGGAATCTCTCTTTTATGACTATAAGAACGATTTCATCACCGTGGGGAAATTCCCTTTGTGATTGTCCCGCTCCTTCACAGGGAGCGAGGAATGCAGCGCACGGCTCTGAGTAGTTGCCCTGGAGCAGCTGCTGCTTCAGAGCACGGCCGCTGGACTCGGGTCCCGACTCTCGGTACTCCTGAGTCAGATTCAGACTCGGATATTGTCTCTTATCTATTAAAACGCGAGCGGATCAAAACATAAATCCGGGCAAGTTCAGGCATTTGTCACCATTAGGGATTTAGTTGCCGCAAACTCTTATTCAGATTTTGAGGACTGTAGTTTGCCCAGACAGATGAAGATTTTGACAGGGATACTGATCACACGTGCTTGAACATTAGGTAGGATTTTTTTAATTTGACCATCAACATTTACTGGAGGTAATCAGGTAATCAAGGACTGCGGGGCGTCACATATAATCAGAACATTTTAGACTCGATACATCCTGAATTCTCCACACCCACTGAGTAAAACTAAGCCAGCTTTGTGCCATGGGGCATTATCCAGCACCATGAAAAAACACTAGCGGTGTCCTTTAAATATCATGCCTCCTTCCCTTCAACACGTGCATGTGCAGAGATACCCACACTCTGTGTCTGTATCTGAGCGTGGTGACCCATAACAACCACCGAATGGGAAGAGCAAATGTTACGCTGGTGATAATTGCTTCAAAGCCGTTACCACAGTGTTTCCACATTCAACGCCTCGGCCAGACCTACGACTGGACGGCCAGAGTTCAGCCCACAGAACATGCGCACGCACGCACGCACGCACGCATGCACACCCGCAATGTTTCCATCACCATAGCCCATCTCAAGGCGAGATAAACAAGCCTGTGATAATGCAAATCATGCAATGATTTTATTAAATCTCAGTTGTTAAGGAGACGCTGTATGTTATGAGTAGTCCATGTCTGCGTCTTGAGATTATGCATTGTCTTTTTTTTTATTCTCCAGGGGTTTCAGGTGTGAATAACGGAGTCTTACCTCGTCCAGCTTGTTGAGGTGAGCCGACATCAGATTCACCAGCTGACCTGTGCTGATCTTATCCAGGACGCGACTGGACAGTTTCAGGGTCTGCGAAGGTCAAAGGCAATTTGAGACCATGAAATCAAATTAAAAAACCTTGTGGTTGAAGTTTCATCCAAATCGATCCACAAATGGAGCAGATATTAACGATAAACCGACTAAATTTGATCGATATCACAGATGTGGTCCAATGCATTTCACGCCGAAATATGTCGGTACTCTCCAAATATAATCACAGGGTGCAGATTCAGGAACCTCGGAACCTACGAAACCTGTAATACAGATAACATGACTAAACTGGACCCTGTGTATTGCTGCCACGGCTATATTTATTATTATTAGGATTATTATGATTATTATTATGATTATTATTATTATGATGATTATTATTATGATTATTATTATTATTATTATTATCTTTCACTATAAACTTGGCATTAACTTGCCTCTTTTCTCCTCCTCTTTTTAGTGGGGCAGTCTAGGTGAAATATCGAAAACAATTGGCCATTTTGCGCTAAAAGTTTCAGATGCGGCGCACACGTTATGAAAAACAGGCGAAATGGCCGCCAAATAGGTGCCAAATTGGCTTGAATTTTGTCAACAACAGGTTTTATGAGTCTTGATGATAACCAGAGTAAGTTCAGCCTTGTTAGATCAGATGCCAAAACACCACAGACACTTATTCAGCAATTTTCTTTGAAAGGGGATTTTCTTTTTTGCTTTTAACCTGAGAAAAGCACAAAAACAAAAAAGATCACTTCAGGGTCCGAAGCATCAAGCTTGGTAACTCCAGGGTTGGAATTCTCCACCATGCTTTCATTCAAGATACTTCAATACACCAAGGGAACTGCAAGACCCTCCAGTAGCACGGAAACTGACAGAAACAATATCACCGGGTCTCTCTCACCCGACCTTTTTATATATGAGGCTGAAGAGGGCGATGCGGATCTGCATGCCCAGGTGGTGCAGGCCGAAGATGGCGGGCTGCAGCAGGAGGAAGCGGGCGGTGAAGAGGAGACAGAGGCCCAGGGCCAGGTAGTAACCTTGCTGCCGCTCGGGGGCATGGAACGGGTCAAAGGAGCTGATGATCCGGCCCAACAGCTGGGGCTGCACTGTCTTGGAAACCTCCTGGATGTGCAGAGTCAAAAAATAAGAGAACATGGAGATGGCAGGGTTGAGCATCAAGTCATGGTTAGAATAATAGCATATACAATACATATCTACTACTATGCTACGTTGGTATTTTGTTGTATCCTAAGAGAATTTGAGAGATTATGTTTTTGATCATCTGTACACCATTTTTTCATTGAGCAGAGGCTTTTATCCAAAGTGAAAATAACTACGTATTTTTATACAGTATATGATGATTTGTTGGTAGTAGTGGAACTGACCATTAGAAAAAGTGTCTGTCACTGTGTTATACTGATTGAGGTTTCTGCCTGCCACTGCATTTCATTGGTTCTGTACCTGTACTCTGCTAGTGACAATAAAGTTGAATCTAATCTAATCTAATCTAATCTTCTAATATACCTTTTCCAGGAAACAATCTATTATATAGATCTCAAGAATTTACAAGGCATACATTGTATGAAGGAAGTATGAATGTTATAAAGGCATACAAGTTGTTTAGAAACAATAAATGTCTGAACTTTGAATTAACGGCCAGCGACTCATTCATGTCTAGCTTTGTTCTGTGTTGATGCCATGTAGAGTTCACCATGCTTTACGGTGCATGGAACAGCTTAATGGGCATTCCTGTCGTTATGTCCCCTCCTACTGTCTTGAGCTTATGTAATGGATGCTGTGGAACAGCTAGCACACTCTGGTGCTACATGCTACAGTATAGTTTTATGTCAGGAGGCTCTGCCCCTTAGGGGCTACATTCCTTATGGTATACCTCCAACCACGTATGTGGACTGCTGATTTATTCCTACACTGGCTTCAGCCAATCAGGATGGAGCAGCATCGCTATATAAATCCAGGGCGCCCGCTAATCATCTCCTTTTTCAATTCTTCAGCAACTGATTGAATTCTACACTCATAACGACAAAAACTTAAAGATCACCGCCGCCGAGTCAAGCACGATCAATAAGCTTTCTTGGTGTCTTGAAGATGGCAAACCTTATGCCGACAACCGCTCTATGAAGAGCCCCCTGTAAGAGTCGTGCTGATGGTGATGGGCGATCCTTACGACAGATGTTTCCTGGAGCGCAACACACCATCTCCGGGCTCGCAGAGCCATTGCTGTGAAACTGCCGAGCAGGTATTTCATAGAACGCATGCTGCTGGACCAGGCCATAAAGGAGATGTTGGAGGCGTCCCCAACCCATCCTATCAATGAGGAGGATGATGATGCCGTCACTGTGGACGATGAGAACATCTTCTCCCGTCCCCCCTCTCCTTCCAGGTCCATCACCTTTCCTCCCGGCAGAAAGTTGATAGGATAAAGCCCCAGTCGCGCAGGCCCGCTTCGCCTACGGGGAGCTGACTTCCACAGGCCACTCACCTTTGCTGTGGGTTGCCTAGGTATTCCCATGCGTCCACCATTGACCACGGATGTGGATCTGATGGTGGGTGGAGTGTATGCGGGTGAGCAATTGATGATTCCTGCCATGCCCTTTCTCAACTGCTACTACTGGGGTTCCTGGGCTGCCCCTGGCGAGGCCCGCACTCCCGTCTCATCCCACAACCCCTTCACATAAGTTGTAGTAAGATTCGAGTCTCAGCAGACAGGCAAACCACGCCTCAAGGAGACGCTGGCTCATTACTTTGTCCTGACCTCAGTAGGATCTTGGGCATCCAAGAAACCACTGCTGCCATCGGCGACGGTCACTGCTCTGCTGCTGCGGTAACATCAAATGTGGTGATGTTGGCGGCCTCAATCCCCCACTTGACCATCGGCAGAGAGACGCCGACAGCTTCCGAGACAGAGGAGGTGTCTAACCCTAACCCTTACACTAACCCTAACCTTACCCTTAACCCTAACCCTAACCCACAATGCTGTGTCACAGCATTGTCGGTGGTTACTCAGAGACATCTCTGGCTGACCGTGACGTCATGCGCGGGTCAGAGATCAATGCGGCCATCTCAGAGACGGGGCTGTTCAGGGACGCTCTCACTGAGACCACTGAGTGCCTCAGAAAGAGAGAGGAGGACAGGAGACAGTTCTCCCTACACCTGCTGTTGGCAGGGAAAAGCACACAGGGCTGTTGGTGATATTGGTAGCTGGGGCACTTTGGTTCACGGAGCTCCAACCATTAGTGGTGGCGGGCCTGTGGCAGATCCCGATGCGCCGCAGTGCACTGTTGCAGGCCGGGTGCTCGGTGACCTCCTTACCAGTCCTGGGAAGTCCTCTGTGCGCCTGGCTTCTGAACGGCGAAAGGAGGGACTTCACTGTCCGTGTCCCGTGTGCTCGCTGGCGTATTATGTTGCCTGCCCAGCTTTAATTTGGTTGTGTGCGATGAGGCGGCTGCACTTGGCTCGCCAGTCTCTCGCGCGTCTCGCTATGGATTATGAGTCGGCGGGTCATGTGGCAGCTTCGAATGCCCTTTTTAGCGGCATCAGTTGTCACGGCATTTGTATGGCAGCATTCTGGTCATTGCTGTCCGCATTTGTCCATTTTTATCTGTCTCTTTCCCAGTCTGTGCTTGGCATTGCGGCCGAGTGGACTTACTAGGGAATAAGGAATATATTCTTTCACGGGCTACTTCGATTCTCTGACATGCTGCCTGTGCTTAGTGACTAACATTTTCTCTGTGTATACAGTGTGTGTAGCGTTAGTCACTTCCCACCGGCCCTTTGTTTGGGCACCATGGATTGACAGGGTTGCGATGTGTGAATATTTTTCTGCTTTAGCCTTCGCCCGTTAGGCACTTGAGTTTTGTTCGGGTCCAGTGGGGAGTTTAGTATCAGGGGCGGAGCCTCATGACATAGAACGCTAGTTACTGTAGCTTTGTAACTACAGTTCTAGGGTTTTATACCCCACTGGATCCATCAGTCTTGCTGAATTGATTTCGGGAGATGATTAGCGGGCTTGCTGGGTTTATAGTATAGAAATGCTGCTCCATCCTGATTGGCTGAAGCAACTGTATGAATTAATTATCAGCAGTCTGCTTACGCAGTTATATGTATACCATTAGATAAGGGGCTTCTTCTTCTTCATAGAAGGGTAGTTAGAAAGCTACAGTAACTATCGATCTACAGTTCCAGACATGTGGGAACGATGAATTCACTGTGAAGTGGCACCTACGTGGCAGCCCTGACCAAACAGGTAAAGGTGAAGTAATTTCATATTATGGTTAATCCTTTTTCTGTCGTATTGTCAGAAAATGATAACATCTACATGCGATAAAAAGACAATCAAATTTGTGGTTGGAACTGATTGGACTGATTATTGTTACCATTGTTGACATTGGCACATAGTTTGACATGATGAACCTCAGTTGGATGATCCATCATTGGATTATGAATGTATAACCAGATGTTACATATCAATATTGTACACTTGTATATCTAATGCTCGTGGTTCTTCAGGTTCTCTTCGATACTCCACCAATGTTAGGATCCTCTCATCTTTTCCAAACATTACATTTTCCTTCTCGTAGATACGTTCCTAGATAATAAACAGGCTTAGACATCTTTAGAACGTTAAACTCTCAAACCACAAAGCCTGTCGTTAATGCCACGGCGTGCCCCTTGACATGGACAGGAAGAAGACAGTAGAAGCCCAAACCCCAACAGTGTTGCACTCGGCTGGACGTACTCTTTGCAAAGAAATGTTTTGACTCACCCCAAGGTAGAGTAGGATGCCATAGAAGATGAAAGGCCAGACAAAGCATCGAGCCAGCGCCCGCATAAGTCTGGGCTTGGTCTTGGCCGAAACCACCTCTCTGTCCCATTCTCTGAAGGGAGATGGGTTAATACAGACAGCATTCATTTTAAGGAAGAAGAAGCAGCGGACACTCAAATCAATTCAGAATTTGACAACGCGTCATGTTAAAAATGGCCACAACGCAACGCAAGACAGGGCATCCCCAAACCGGCAACCCACCACATAGGTGGGAAGCATTAAAACATTTGTATTTACATATAATCTACATTTTTTCTCTTCCCTCCATGTGTGGAGCAATGGAGGGAAGAGAAAAAATGTGAGACTTGCGAGAAAGTGGAAGATAAAAGAATAACGTTGACGAGAGAGGAGGAACCAACTAGTGAGTGGGAGTGGATGAAATAATAATTTGTGAGTTGAGTGCAGGCGAGAGTGTGGGAGAAGGGAGGATACAAAAACAAGAGAGAGAGTGTGAAGGCAAGATGTTAGAAAGAGAGAAAAAGAGAATTCAAGGACGTTGGTTAGTCATCCAGTGATGACTGTAACCATGTTCAAAGTTCAAATTCACAGCAGCCTTTGCGTTCGCTTGATCATAGTGATAATTGCGAAAAGGCCCACTGCTGATAATGGAGAGTTCAGACTACATGATTTTAGCCTGATTTTCCACTTGCCGACAGGTTTTTGGAGATCGGCGAGCAAAGCCCCTGATCGGAGGGAAATCATAGCGACAAACGTGTGGTGTGAACTGCTCACAGCACGATCCGAGCGCTCGCAGACGCCAGCGAGATCTCAAGCAGGTTCAATATCCGGTTGCATCGGGTTCGTGTCGGGAGCGACGCAACAAGCTACAGCCAATGACGGCAGACACGGAGTGACGGGGAGGGGAGGAGTCCAGAAGGAGAGAGAGGGGAGTGCACCAGAGTTCATACCTATTTTACTTTTCTTATTTATTTTTTATTCCGTTTTGTTCTTTCAGTGATCAAGAATCTAATAAAAAATAAACAATCCTGTCCCATGCATGGTATCGCGTCATTTCCGGTGTCACTTCTCGCGTCTGTTTTCGTGACAAAACGTAGTTTGGGGACCCGACAGACTCAGCAGTCATGTAGTGTGACTTTGTTTCCCCGAAGAAGATTCCCGATCACAAGACAGAAAGTTGTGTAGTGTGAACTGTACAGCGATCTGACCACTTTGGAAGTCGTGTAGTGTGCCCATGGCATAATTTATCGCCCTGCAGGCAGCGAGAACCTTTTAAAGGTCGACATTTAACATCCATGGGGCTGTTGGCACCTCTCGCCAAGATGTGGCCCCTGGCAGAGGCAAACAGGGGCCCCTGTGACCAGCCGCTATGGGGGCACGGCTGTGTTTGATCAGGGCAAATAACACAGGTGACATTTAGCGGGTGGCCAAAAGTCATTCCCTTTCTTTACCGGGGAAAAGAAAAGAAGAAAATCCTTCAGAAGTGTGACATTTACTCCATCTTATAGGATGGGAAAGTAGGGAACAAAAGACGGGGGGTGTTAAAGGAGAAAAGGGAGAGAGGAGAGAGAAGACGATTAAAGAGGTAGGACAGAGCGAGAGAGCAATTAGGACCAAAAAGAGTGTGAATCACAGTGGAAAGTATAGAGAGGAGAAAAAAACACAGAACAAAAAATAGATACAGAATGAGGCGAGGGAAAGAAGGGCATTAAGGGAGCGGGTAAAGGAACAAAAACAGAGAGGGAGATGAGCCAAGGGGGGCATGACAACGATGTAGCATGTGGGCGATGAAGAGAACCCGAGACTGAGAACAGAGGATCTGACGTTGCATCCTACATGCTTTGTTTGGCATACACACACAAGTTTATGTCTGGCCTCGTCTAAATGGCATCCCATATTTTAGTTTTGAGCAGGCCAGCTACGCAGCACCGCTCCTTTCTCTACAGTAATCACACGGAACACTACTCGCCACAGTAAATAGTAAAACTTGGCAACAACTGGTTATGCAATTAGGCCACTGCTGGTCTGAACATGTCAGGTCAATTCAGTGATCAGTTTGGCACCAATGTCTGATAATATGTCAAAATCCCCTTTATATAACAATAATTATTCGGTAATAATCCATATAATAATAATTAGTATTGTGATTAGCTGTTGATATGGTACTTTATCGTGACTGATAAGCTGCCATGTATTTACAGCTACATCTTCATTAAAAGCAAAGTTTACAAAAAAATCTTAGCAATAACATTGGCGCCCTAGTTTAAACTAAACAGCCCTTTATATTATTAGTTCTGTATAAACGATGCCATACCATGTTCGGGTAACAAGGACCTGAAATGACTCATTACGTAAGCATTCCATGTTGTCAAAATAGTAGTCATGTACATTTTCCCCCGAATTATTAGTCTTGTACGCAACAAAACAATATAACACAACAGCTTATCAACACATGTGTTTTTGATTTAATGTCTGCCGTTCATGTTAACAGCTCCTTGTCAGTGCCGCTGGGGTTATGATGCTGTCTAAGGTATTCCGTTTTCGCATTTCATAACATTTTGAGAGTAGATTCCACATTTGGTGTATCTGGCAGGTGTCCCATTGAAATGTGTGACCTATCAAATTCTGAAACCTGCTTTTGCCGTTCGGCATTTAAGAGGGAGACAAACGACCCTGATACAAATAACAGAATCCATTGTGGTGACCTACCCCATCCTCTCACCTTTTGGTACAGAAAGGCATTTTGGCGCCGGGGTGTCATGTACAGAAAATAGCGTCAGAGACTCGGAGAGGTCACACATCTCAGTGCCACACTCTCAGACAGCACACACCTCTCAAGCCGCTCTGATAAATTATCCGCAAGATCAAAGGATGGAGCCTTGTACACATCCGACAGCTCCAACTTCTTCCGGAAACCCTTCCTCAACAGCGGTGATGTCCACCTGCAGGAAGACCACAGGGCTACAATCAGATTTTACCGCGCAGTGAGAAAACTGTGGCGGGGTTTTCGTCTGGTATAAACAACATTGCCTGGTTGGAGGTTTTTTTCCGTGGTAATATTCATCACATTAGATGAGCATTGGAGTGTAGGACAGTCCGAACTGTAGGGCGGCATCTAATCTGCATCCTCTAAACTAGAACATGGTTTTCCGCGCTGGGAAAGAGTTGCAGGGGGGCTAGGAAGTGGCTGCACACCTGTCTAGCCTTTCCCGCAATAACAGTGGTGAAAAAGAGAAATAGTCTCAAAAACGATGGAAAAAAACTCCACGGGAGACAGTCTTGCAGATACGCAGCACTTTCTTTGTCCCAAAGGGACCTTCGTCAGAACATGTACTGCATAAAAGCAGCGGTTTTAGACAGGGACAACAAGTGACACCAATTGGATAATGGGCCGGGTGTCAGCCAATGCAAAAGTTGTCCAATGGAACACAGAGCATCCAACACATCATATCATAGACCTTTAAAACATCAACAGTCAAAGTTTCAACTCGAAAGGCTTCATAGAGACTGACCAACAGACATACCCCAGCATATTAATATTTACAATTAACAACATTACATTATATTATATATTAAGTCAATATTCATTGTCCCCCCCCACCCCCACAAAATATGTACGCTCACCCTCACAAATATAGTAAAGTTTATTTTTGTGATAAAATGTGCGCTGTTTATCAGCAAGATTTAAGATAAAAGTTTAAGATAAGTTAAGATATGTTTAGGATCAAACATTTGTGCAGCCTAATTGTGCACTCCACACAATCTACACAGTTGTTTCTTGCATGTTTGAAATAATAATAATTTACAATAAAAATAAAATAAAAACAATCCTTTGGCAGATCATAAAGAAAGTAATGTTTTCATTTTTTTCCTCTGCCAGTGTGCCAAGACCTCGCCATAAAAAAAAAGTCGTGGGAAGCCCTGGACTAGAACCGCCTGTTGTTTTAAAGCCCGGTGTGTGTTTGAGCACCGCGCAGACAGCGGCACAACAGCAGTGACCGGCAACAGTTCATTGAAAGATGGCATCATGTTGACGGGACACAATGACAGTATTTCTCGGTGACTCACTGGAGCCGAGGGAGAGCTGCTGTTATGTCCTTAAAGTAAAAAAAAAACAAAACATCAGACTGGGATGGACTGGGATGGATATTATTCCCTGGCATCGAGAGGGGTCGTTTAATAAGCTCGGTCGTGTTACACCGACTCTTGGTGGCTTCCAATAAGCAGTGAAAAGTGACGAAATAGGGATATGCAGCACGGTGCTGCAGAATTTAAAAAAAAGATATAGCAATTAATGTCGTATTATAGGCTCTGTAATATCAGGACACTGGATGTGACAAACACATGTCATACTTTAAGTACATCAAAGAGCAAATACTTTTACTTAAGTAATGATGTCATTGTGGTGATGGTTCACATTCACTCGAGCCAAAACGTACCATCTCTTACCAGAAGAAAAACTTGGAGATGAAGTTTGCGTCTTCCACAGGTGACCTCTGCATCCTTGGCGCGCTCCCGGTGTGGTTCCCCTGCACCTGCGTCGCTCACATTTGGGGGCCCTGCGCGCTCCCGCGCCGAGAGAGAGGGGCCTCTGGGAGCGATGTGACGTCACCGGTCAGCTCTGCGCCCTACAGTATCGATCGTCTGCCCGCCCCCCCCCCCTCCGCCAGAGACGGCGTATCCTCGGTGCTCTTGCGATGGCTGCGTTGTCCCGTCCCCGGCGGTGTCCTGATGCTCCTCCTCCCGGTCGCTCCCTCGGTGAGACGCGCAGTGGGAGCTCCGCGGGACGGCGCAGCGGCTTTTATCGGCTCCACGACGCTGCACGTCACCCGTGCACCGACCAGCCTCCGTGGGGGAAGCCACACAGGTCCAAATGGATCCCATGCTCTGGGAAGAGTCCAAAATATTACCCCACTATAATACTACTACTACTGATGATGATGATGATGATAATAAAGATAATAATAATAATAATAATAATAATAAGAAGAAGAAGAAGAAGAAGAAGAAGAAGAAGAAGAAGAAGAAGAAGAAGAAGAAGAAGAAGAAGAAGAAGAAGAAGAATTATTATTATCATTGTTATTATTATTATTATTATAACAATAATTTCCCCTTGGAGATTAATAAAGCATTAATTAATCATAGTAATAATACATTTAAGTTAGCCATTTGTTAAACAATAAATTGAGCAAAAAATATTTTGTAAAGATACATGTTTCTGAGCTGTTCTCAACTTGAAATTGAGAAATTCAGTTGCACTTAATTGCATTTAAATTCAGAACCCCCCCCCAGAAAAAAACCCCCACATTGAACAAGTTAAAGCATCAAAGGAATCTTTCAATTGAAAATAGATCACATTCTGATAAAAAAAAGTAGGAAATTTCACACGCTGCATGTTTATATATATATATAAAGGGTTACCACTTAAATAATTCCACCTTGCTTTTTTATGGGCCGTGATAATTAGAACATTTTGCAACATTACAAAAACGAACGTAGGCTACTGACTGAACAGATCACTGGAAAGAATCTGCATCAATTTGAACATCTTGCTTGTAACCCAGTGAACAGGACGTCTCCATGAACCAAAGTTTACCTTAGTGTGCAAATATGAAAAGGCGTCCCTATCGTTTACAAAATATCAGAAACATTTAATGACTGAATGAACTAGAGACTCTTTATCTGTTTCAGGTAACAGATAGTTTGGGGAATGGTGGTGGGGATCAAACGCTCCAGACATTCCCTTATAGGACAGAGATAAAAAACTGTCGGTAAAAGCAACATGCTCTTGGCTCCTACAAGCAAGTCAACACAAACAGAGCCTTATCTTGTATCTGCCCCCGTCGCTATCAGAAGAAGATCTACTACTGAGGCTTTGTGGAAAGATACTATTGTTGTGTGAGGTATCAGTGTAGTACACAGTGCACTACATCTGTAAAAAGCTGCAGTGCTGGTGAAAATGGCTGAAATATATTTAGGTCCCAAATGGGTCATTGCATTCAGATAAAAAATAAGTGGTAGTAAAATTAATAGTGTTAGAATCACATGTTTGAAATGTGCTTCCATAAAATGTCTGAGGTGACATGTAAATGGGTGAAGGACTTAAAAAAAAAAAAAAAAAAAAAAAAGGAACAGATGTGAATGCAATTCCTGCTCCTTGTAAAGTTTATTCTGATCCCCAGCTCTTTAATGAAATTGAGGGAGCAGGGGGAGTCACATGAAGCTAATCGGATGTTCTTTCAATCATTTTATGGAGCTGGTGTCTATAAGTTCAACGTCTGCACTTTACTCTCACCACAGGTTGCTTTATTATAGACTGAGACGCAAACTATAGGTTTTTTGTTGCGTCTGCGATCAATGACAATTCCAGGTTCTTGAGAAGTGATGGTAAAGTGTCCATGTGCACACTTGAACACTTGCCAAAGAACAAAATAAATCCTGAATAATGATGTTATTAGTATTATTGCTAACTAGGCTAAAAGTGGCAGCACTGGATGCATCATATTAGAATAAAGAGCAGAACCCATTTCTATACAAAGTGCAATGACCTCAAATCATGTGTCTATGTATATAAGGTTCATTGTAATATAGTATAATATAATTGGTACAACATCTTTACACAGCACATATTACTACACATGGAGCCATGACAAACAGTACTTTAGGCACGGTGCGATACACAGCCCACCTTACATATGCAAGTGTGTGTACAATCAAACTTTTAAATCACTAAAAGCAAAACGCCTTGAATGATTCAAGAACATTCCACTGACGTTGTGGATCGTGAGATCCCAGTTTAACTGATATTATTACTTCTGAATCCACGTCACAGGTCTCCCCGAGCTACTTTTGCCCCAATTCTTGCCCAAAATTTGAATTTGAATTACCCCAAATAGTAATTTCGGGTCAGCGTGTTGCTATTATCTAGAGCAGCACGCATTTCCACCAGCGGCAGTGACCAAGGAGTGACGACTCAACACCTCCACTCGACGCTTTACTCGGGAGCAACGTTGGCACCGCGCGTCTCGGCCGCCGCCGCCGCCCCGGGGCACCGACGCCGCTCTGCCAGAGGAGAGAGTGACACCTGGTGCACGCTCCAAGCTGCTCTCCAGGTGGTGAAGGCAATACATACAACTAGCCATTATTGCATAGTCATAGTGACTTTCTGTTATCTTCCTCAGCCTTAAATGTGTGTGTGTATATCTAATATATATATATATATATATATATATATATATATATATATATATATATATATATATATATATATATATATATATATATATATATATATATATACACATATATATATATATATATATATATATATATATTTTAAGGGGGTGTTTAAATTTAAATGAATACGAATCCCGTTTCTTCCACCTCTAGTATTAAATTAACCACAGGTGTCGCTGTCCCGTCAATTAACGTGTTTGTTTTGTCAACGCGCCTTTTCGCCTGCGGCAGCGGCTGCGCTAAACCGCGTTAGCCTTGTCGCTGTTGGCGCCAACTATGGCGGACAACGTTCACCACGCGTTCCCCGCGGGCTACGAGAGCGACGAGAGCCAAGACGAATGGGATGTCGGCTACTCTCCCACGACAGAGCCCCCCGGAGTGCAGGTAAATCAGGTCGAGGCAAGTCGCTCAAACGCTTGACATTTGTTTGGCGTGCCGCGTCCCTCCCCGTTGGATTCGAAAGTCAACGTTTGAAGTTTGCAGCCGTGTTAATCGGCCATAAAGGCATCCGCCCCTGCCAGAATTAGTGGTGGTCGGACGAAGGGCTAAATCATCGTACACATACGACAAGTATTGTAAATACGATAATAACTATCGTATTTGCACGATAGTTATCGTACATCTGGCGGCGCTGACTGGGAGGTTGGAGGTGGGTGGAGCCTAATTAATTGTATTTTTAATTAAATTATCTTAAGTTACTTTTGCTAATACAATTACTATATATTTATACGCTACATTTTGTGTTTTAATTATTGGTGCTCAGAAAAAATAAAATGTATAATAAATGTAATACTCCCTCTGGAATCTCGGGGTGGGTGGATCGATACCAAAGGTATCGATACTACCGATACTACGTCTCGTTTTGAAGATCGATCCTAGCGTCAATAGGATCGCTGAGGAAAATAAATAACCAAAAACAAAAAAACGGGATGGGTTTCTCCCTTTCGAAATCAGTGAAATAGCTTCTTCTCAAACGTTCTTCTGTGTCGTCACTTGCTCTCGCTCGGTGCCCGTCGCCGTGGCGGACGGGATCCCCTCCGCCCGCGCGTCGCGTACGTCGACGCCCACACGCCACACCCTGGTTGGAGTGAGTGCCCTGCGAAAATAAACACCGTCCGGTTCCTTTAGCACCGTCGCGATGGCGGATTCAACAGAGCGCTCCACATCAGCCACCCTGGATGTTAAGTCATGGTACCAAACCCGCCGGCCGGTTGGAAATGTGTCGGAATGGGAGGGTGGCTAGACGTATTCTGCAGAGCAAATAAAACATGAGCTGCAGATTCATCTCGTTCCGTGGCTGTTATTGTTGTGATTCCTGTTGAAATTTAATATGTATATCACTCATACGCACGCACGCACGCACGCACGCGGGGCGGTTGCGCGTGCATAGAATGTAATGTGATGCGGCAAACGCTGTCTCCCCGTTCCAGGATTTATTGCTTACAAGTAAAGTACTGACACAAAAACATCCATTTCATACTAATTAGATCCCATAGCAACTGGGAGACAGTGTGTCCCCTCTGTCCTTACAGGGGGACACACTGTTTTTTGGGGAAAGGAACGGGACAGTTGCTTAACTCAGTTGTGTTTTTAAAAATGTTGTTTCATACATGTAGGAAACAAACTAAAATAAGTCGATGCAAAATATTGACGGAAGCCTGTGCCCACCTCTGTCTGAAGGAGAAACAAAAAAATATATATTTGGCTACAGTTCTCTGAGTTGGGTTTACGTTTATAATTTTCAAACGAGTAAGAAACGAAGGAAACAAAATAAATCAAAATCTTTCTCTATGTTTTTTTTTTTTTGAGCACCTGCCCCTCTTTAATTCCCTGCACATGACTGTAGAGTGGGTAAGTGGGATCCGATCAACAGTAGTTTCTCGACAGCTCTGAGCGGAGAGGGCGAGAGCCTCCGCCCCTCTCCCTCTCTCTCTCTCTCTCTCTCTCCCTCCCCCTCCCTCATGTTTCAGAACACGGTAAACTGCATTTACACCGTTTCAATGCTTGGATTTTTCGTGGCGGATTAAGACAAAACAGAGGAAAAAAGTCGTCTGTCACTAATCGATTACAGATGATACAGACAAATGATTTAATCTTAAATCTGCCCCAAGCCTAGTAGGTCTGAAAAAATGTAGTACGTCCCATGACAGATTGTATGAAAAACCCTGTACTTTACTTTAAACACCGCCATTGTGACCCTCCCACTTTGATTCACAGGGCAGTGAGGCAGCAGCTGAGCTTGTGGAGGACGATGTGTCCAGGTTGAAACAAGCCATCAGCAGCAGCAATGTGTGTGCTGTTGAACAGCTGTTGGATAAAGGCAAGTATTCCTCTGTACATCTGTATAACAGGCAGTTATACTGACGTTTTAAATCATTTGACATGTTAACATTTCAAGATTCAAGATTCAAGATTCAAGATTTTTATTTGTCACATACATATACATACTTCCATACATATATGCAGTGAAATGTAATGCAACGCACCCGGTGATAGCACACAAGAAGTCCTAGGAAAAAGTACTAAAATAAAATAAAATAAAAAGTAGAAAATTACTTTCTAATAGACCGACTAACTGACTCCTAAAACGTAATACAGTAAGTGGAATACTTATAGAATAAGATAAAAAATATATAGAATAAAATACAATAAAAAATAAATTGAAATAAAATGGAATAGGTTGAAGGAATATGGCTATGTATATACAGATATGTGCATTTAAAGTGGCATGTGAATTAAAGTGGCATGTGAATGTGAATAGTGTGAGGTAGTGTTTGGGATAATACAGCACAGTATACAACAGTACGGCGCAGCAATACGGCATCACGAACAACCCTGAACAGTGATACAGTATGCGGTACAGTATGCTACATACAGTACAGTAGGTAGTGGAGCCTAGTGCATGGCTCAGTTAGGACCCCTGGTGAGGTCAGCATTGACAGTTCTGATGGCTTGAGGGAAGAAACTCCGTCTCAGTCTCTCTGTTCTCGCTGCGTGACTGCGGAGGCGCTTGCCTGACCGCAGCAGCTGAAACAGTCCGTTGTTGGGGTGATGAGGATCCTTCATGATCCTACGGGCTCTGCTACTACACCTCCTGGTGTATAACTCCTGCAAGGGGGGGAGGGTAGTTCCAGTGGTACGTTCAGCTGAACGCACCACCCTCTGCAGGGCCCGCCTGTCCTGGGCAGTACAGTTCCCAAACCAGGCAGTGATGTTGCCTGTCAGGATGCTCTCCACTGCTCCAGAATAGAAGGACTTGAGGATCCTCACCGAGACCCGGAATTTCCTCAGCTGCCTGAGGTGGTAGAGACGCTGCCTCGCCTTTCTCACCAGAGTGTCTGTGTGAACAGTCCATGTTAAGTCCTCAGTGATGTGGACTCCCAGATATCTGAAGCTGCTCACCCTATCGACAGAGGCCACATTCCAACTACACCCCGATTATTGCAGGTCATCATATTTTGGTGATGGCACCAAAGGTTCTAACTAAGGCATGATGACAAGGTTCAAACTAAGGCATTTTTTGACACAAACCTCAGTCTAAGTGGCCTCAATTCATAGCCAGGTTACTCTACTCGGAGGAGGATTTCACACAACCAGGTTCATATTGCAGTTATCGCTCTAAAAGGTTTTCTAAAATTTTTACTCCTTGCATTCATGAAATATTGATGTGCATCTGTGTATACTGTATGTTAAAACAAAATAGAAAACAAAATTAAATTTCAGTTATGCGGGCAAATTGTGGTCAATGGCACCTTGGTGAGTATATTGATGGTTGAGGTTCAGGTAGTCATATTCTTAGATTTTTTTGCTGTGGATAGGTGTGGATGTGGAGACCTGCCTTGGCTTTGGATGGACACCTCTGTTGTGTGCTGTCAACATGGCAAACTACAACATCGCCAAGCTGTTACTGGACAGAGGAGCCAGCGCCAACTTCAGCAAAGGTCAGACTGAGAGACCTTTGTGTAATTGATAGGGTTTGGTGTCAAGTACTGGTCACGAAATGTGGATTTGAAGATAAGTTTATCGACCCTGAGGATTAATTTGTTTTGTTTACTGTGCTCTCAACTTGTGTTGAGAAATTAGTATCAACATTGCTGATCGTGTATATTTTGTTACTCAGTTGCTTGGTTATGTGCGGCATCACTGCAGTGGTAACACAGAGGCTCGCCAATATGTGATGCAGGTACTCCTCACTTAACGAGTTCCGTTCCTAGGACCAGGTCGTTAAGCAAATTGGTCGATAAGTGAGGACCCGTGTTATTTCACGGTGGTGGCGTGTATATAGTAAATATAGTATATACATTGTTATTTCACGGTGAGGGGGTGTGTGTATATAGTATATATAGTGTTATTGCACAGTAAGGGGGTGTGTATATAGTATATATAGTGTATATAGTGTTATTTCACGGTGGGGGCATGAATATATAGTATATATAGTGTATATAGTGTTATTTCACGGTGGGGGCATGAATATATAGTTTATATAGTATATATAGTGTTATTTCACAGTAAGGGGGTGTGCATATAGTGTGTATAGTGTATATAGTGTATATAGTGTTATTTCACAGTAAGGGGGCGTGTATATTGTGTGTATATAGTGTATATAGTGTTAATTTCACAGTAAGGAGGCGTGGCGATTGCGAACACTAGTGTAGTGAATACTGACAGACTGCGGGGACGAGACTGAGAATGGTGATGATGTGTATATACAGTGTATATAGTATATACAGTTTAGTGTAAATAGTGTATTTAGCATATATAGTGTAAATAGTGTATATAGTGTAAATAGTATATATCGTGTATACAGTATATAAAGGGTGATGCGTGATGAGATGCTTCACGCTGAGACGTCATGGTATTGTACACAGCATGCAATACAGACTGGTCAGAGTGCTGGTCCCAACGGTCGTTAAACGGGTAGGTCCTTAAGTGAGGAGTATGTGTTTTTGCAAAAAATATTTAAATGCAAGGAGACAAAATCATATCAAATGCTGTCGTTGGCCTAATGTTTATCAAATTGAGGGCCCTTGAGGTGGAAAAAGATTGAGACTGCTCTAGATGACACAGTTTGTATAATGTGGCATAGTAGATAAAAGCCCGCCAGCAAATTTAATCAAACCAGTAATAGAATACACCAGAACGCAGGAAATGACATTGCAATAAAAAAAACAAAAACATTTCAAATGCTTCCTATGAAAGCTACATACAAATATGAAAACTCAGCTTGTGTCCGAGTCATAGAGAACTGCGGCGGACGGAACTGTGAAGCAGCAGCCACATCGCAGCGGGGACGTTCGGCCTCATGCATCATGCGGCAGTGGCTAATTGTGCTGGTGTCCCAGTTCTGCTTTGCTCTTCCTTCCGGCATCTTCTTTCAATTTCCCCGCCTGTCTCTGGCCAAAGGCTTGCGGCGCAGCTCGCACTCCGCATCGCTACGCCTCATCTGCCATTACTTAATGCAGATGACGTTGAAGAAAAACTGTAGCAGAAACAACGGCTCTGAACCGCCACTTTGTTTTTAGTTCGCCAGCCGTCCACCACAGGAGGAGAAATTGAAGGCATCTGTTGTGTCCTAGTCAGTCAGGGGAATGGGAACCCGAAGGTTTGTGTGTTAGGCACTTCCAAACCACTTTTAGGTTGAGGTGAAAGTCCACTCTCAGCCATTTCACTAGAAAGGTTAAATGAGGCTAGTGGTTCTAGCACGTTAAAAAAAACGGAGGAAGTCCAATATCTAGTCCAATTAGCTGTCCGGCTTACATTTTAAGAATAAATGCTGCATCATTCGTAAGTCATTAAATATATTTTCATGTGTTTTTATCGCTTACACCCGTTTACAAACAGTTAATTACTTCTCTTTTATTCTGGAGGTTGGAGTGGATGGAGGAAGAGTCGGTTCGGCTCTGAGTTTTAAATGGAATTCCCACAGGAATCATTTAATTCTGTCAAAATGATTTATTTTGGTGGAATGCAAAGTTTAAATCGGTCACATTTAATATGAATCACACCAAATGCCTGCATCCTTTTTTGCATTTGACTTTAATTAAGTCCTCACTAATACAGTGTTGTGTTTAGTGCCTCTAAGGCGATCTAATGCTGATCTGAAAGCTTGACCTCTGACCAATCACATTTGTTGATATAGAACTAAGCCCCGCCCCCTCCCCCGTGGACAGGTTGCGCTTGTAAACACAGTAAACACACACATAAGGAGCGGAGACAGAGCCGCAGGTTCTAGAACTATACGGAGAATCAGAGAGATGATGTGTCGTTGGGACACAATTCCATAGTGGAGGTTTTTTTTATATTTAAGTTCGGACCCAAAGCAGACGGTAAATATTCATTGTGTAAAATCTGTCGACGGGACGTCACGAAGAAGATGAACAACACCACACAATGTATTATTTATTTAGACCTACTTGCCATATTTATTTTGCTTTTGATTTGATCAAAATGTTATTTTAGTGAAATGTTAATTAAAGCAGCTGCACTTTTTACTTATTGAAATAGCTTGACTGATGGATTTTATTTTAAGTATTCAATTAAAAATATGATACATCTACATGCCTTGATGATTTCATTCTCTGTATAACCTGCATATCAATTGTCTTTAAGCTCAATAAACACATAATATTTGACCGGAATCGCTCCCATTTGTCCGGGAAATTGAAAGCTTCTGGGACACGTTGACCGGCACTAATGTTTTCTAATGGAAACTCTGGGCGGGGCTTATTTCTGTATCAACAAAGGTGATTGGTTAGAGGTGAAAGGTCAGCTTTAGATCATCCAAACTGACTGGTTTTCCATTGCAACTTGCCGAACGTGGACATTAGCAGATCTGCAGATTTATTTATTTTTTTTTTAATCAAAATGTGTTTAGTCTATGTTATTTCGACATTGGGGGGAATCTCGATTATTATTGTTAATATTTTATCGCCCAGCACTTATTAAAATTGTGCTTAGAGGGAATTATTTCTGCCGGACATTATGACTCGAGAGATTTAACTATGTCAAACTTCAACAGATCTTCCCGGTCAAAAACCGGCAATTACCGGATAATGGAAACTCTGGTTTAGTGATATATTGTATTCAAAAACGTTTTTTACTCTACTCTTACTTTACTGTACTCAACACAAGAGTACATACGGAATAGAATCCAAATTAGTCTTTCAAAGTGCATGTACTCATCATGAGCACTTGTGAAAGGCATTATTAATATTTATTTTGGGACAACATATAATCAAGACCTCAATCTTGATTGACGTCAACCAATCAATACAAAATAAATAACTACAACCTGGTAGGCTCAAGTAATCAAGCATGCTGTAAATTATGTATTCAGGAGTCAGTGTGGCAATGTTAATATCAACAAAAACAAAATTGAAGCATGGCTTTGTTTCCCCTCACATCCTTAGTAAATGTGTGTCCGTGGGTGCGTATCTGTGTATACGGGTGACTGACGACACATGGCGTCCGACACTGGAGGCAGGTGAAGGAAACGATTAAGCGCCTGAGAGGCATTTGGTCACTTCCTGTCGGCGAGGCGCAGGAATGCGTGAGGGATTGATCAGAGTCTCGTCGCCACGCTGTCGTCATTGCTCCAGACCAACACACAGCACTGCAGTTTATTTACCTCGGGCCTGGTTTACACACGTAAACACACACAAACAGACCTGGCACACACACATCATCGCATGCAGATAAGATGCATGCCGCGCGCACACACACACACACACACACACACACGTGTATACACACACAGTTGCATAGCCACAAATCGTTGTATGTGTGCACACAAGCGCACGCGGTCACAGTGCCACAAATACAAACATGGATACAGATGTGTGTGCAAAGGGTCCAAGTCATTGGCGAACCAAAACGAGCCGTGAAAGGATCGCTATCTTCTGCAGACTTCTCTGAAGACTACAACACTTCCTGATACCAGATAAAGGACTTTACCTCACAACCCTCCGGCTCAAACATGATGTAAGGCTATGCTGCATAACTGGTTAACAATCATAATTACTACGGTATAGTTTCTGCTCCCTATGACCACACTTAACAATTAATAGCTCTTATTTACACACACACACACACACACACACACACACTTGTATACCGACAGACAGCAAGGTGAGGATCGGCTCATTGTAAGCAGCTAGGGGTCAGGTGTTTTCTGCTTTACCTTATTAGCTACTCCTGTGACATATTTGACTAGATAAAAGATCACAGGGTTAAAAAAATAAAGATAAAAATTTAATCATTTACATATTTTGATTGAAGTTTGGTTATGTTTTTTGCGTCATTTCCTAGTTGAAACTTACAAGACATCCTGTGCTAGGCTGAGAAGAATGAAGTTGTTTATTCAATACCAAACCCGGTTGGTCCATTTGTAAACTTCACAAACATACAATAAGTGGTCATGGAAAGTAATATGAAACAATATCACTTCAACATTCCCCAATTGTTAGTGCCATGCAGAAATTAGATGCATATTTTTAGCATTTTCTCTGTGGGCCACTAGGGCCAGTCGCTCACCTTAATTTTTACTGGGCCCAAGCAAAATATGAAACATCTGTGTTTTCCACCCAGTGAAAGTGATGTTTAGACATATTCCATGATTTGCTTTGTATGTTGACGATATCCCACAAAAGCTGACCAGGCCAATTTGTTCTTCAATGGGATGGACGGTTGTTGATGTCCAGGATACGTGAAATAATTCTTACTCTTTGCCTTGCATGTTAAAGCTGCTCAATCTCCCTGTGGGAGTATACTGTACACCGATCAGCCACAACATTAAAACCAGTGACAGGTGAAGTGACATATAAACGGCTCTTTCCTGTAGGCTAGGCCTATGTGTTATGATGAAATGAGATTAATTGATGTGAATAACATATCTTTATTTAACTATTGAATTGTAAAAAGAAAAACCTTCAATCACGTAGGATATTGACTCATTGATTTAACTTCAAGCCTTGTAATTGTTTGAATCTGAAAATTAACATTCGAAAAATATCCAGTGTTTCAGCAGAAATGTGTTGTTTTTTATAAAAATGTTGTGCGTGCACGTCGACATACATCCTACAGCCATCCATACATCCTCTTGGTGCGCGCAAGTGAATGAGCTTTGTCCGAGCGCCGCACCGTGTGCTCAGGGACAGCTTCATGCCCATTAAATAAATACAAACAAACAGACACAGTGTTCTTCACTCTACACGTGTTCTGAGCTCTGCTAGCAACACACGGCCAGCACAGCGCACCGCGGGGGGGGGGTGTAAGAGAGTCCTGGAGAAAGTGTCCTATTATGCACGGTTTAGTTTGATAAGGAGACGTAAAATCAAAACACACTGTTCTGGTGCGCTGAGCGCGCGCAGCTTCGTCAACGTCGAGGAGGGACACAGGTGATCGCTCCCTCTCCGCACATGTTAGAATCTAATTGCGATCACCTGTGGGTGAATATTTAAAAAGACTAAGGATTCAGTCGTTGCATAAGAATCTTATTGTCAAGATTTACAGGTTCATGTATTAATATCAATGCATTTATATTATGTTATCTTATGTTTTTCAAAGCATATTTGACAAGCGCCCTTTCTAATTTCCAAACGCACCGATTGTTTTAATTTGCCAGCCACAAGCTGACAATGTTTTCGGGAGCATCAAGATGCCTTGATGTTTTCATTTACTGAAGGAGTCAAGGAGCAGCCAAACCTGAATCTCGGAATTGCTGGCCATTATGTTTTTTTTGTTTTTTTTTTGCTTGTTTTCTTGTCATTTGGATGTTACTTGATTGTGAAATATATTCATGAAATAGTTGCAACATTCTGTTTTTGTATAACATGTTTTCAATGATTTGCTGTCAAGGACACTTGTATATAAAATGACATACCTTGTATATTTTCGAACGTATAATTATTCAATCCAATTTCACACATATTCATGTTTGCGAACATACACACACACCAGTTGAAGCAGTTGGGAAACATTAGGTGATTGCTCTGTAGGCACAATTTAACTCAAAATGCCACCTCTACAGCGCCATGCAGACATTGTAAGGACTTTGGTAATGTGCTCTGTATGTCAAATTGATAGTGTTCCAGAAGTAGAGCAATAATGCATACAGTAAGGTGTTTTATTTATATAAATATACAGTATAATTTTAAAAAATGTCAAAAGACAAATTTAAAAAAACATTAAAAAAGAAAGTGTGTTTAAAAAAAACAAAACATACAATTGATTTACTTTTTTCCGTCCCCTAAAGTTCTCGATCATTTTGTCTGAAGACTGAATGACATTTTGCTATATGTTCCCAGACCAGTGCACCACACTGATGGGGGCCTGCATGGCATCTGGCAGTGAAGACGCCATCATCCGCTGTGTGGAACTTCTACTCTCTAGGCATGCTGATTCCAACATGGTGGACCGGTGAGAGGACACACACACACACTCACACACACACACACACACACACACATACACACACACACACACACATACTTTCTCACATGCACAAACACAATCACACCCAAGCAGAAACAGTCCACCCAGATCTGGAACCAAAGGCTGGAGACGCAGAGGACGCTGTATGGCATTTCCCGTGCTGTGTCTCATTATGTTTGACGGCCATGTGGTAGCGTTGTGGGCCGCGGTGCTACGTGTGGTGTGTATATTTGTGTGTTTGCCGTGGAATGTCCTGTTATGGCATGTGCATGTTTCGGACTGGTATCAGACTAACGGACAAACAAACAGGAGTGTAAACAGGGGTTGGGACAGGGATGTGTGGTGACCTGCCACCGGCTAAACGCTGAAGCATTCCCAATGCGACGACTCTCCACTCCACCGTTGATTTGGGAAGGTGACGAGCAAGGATTTTGTTCTAAATATACTCAGGGGCATATTATCCTAGTTACAAGTGATGCTAGTTAAAATTATTTATTAATCGCTTACATCACAAGTAAGAAAAAAATAAGAAGTGAAAATAGATACATCTGAAGTATCGCTTTAATTGCGGATGAGATGGAAGGAGGTCAATACACTTCCTTTGCATCTGTAAATGTTTCTGATGACTAACTGAGAATTCAGTTTCCATTGCACTACAATAAATCTAATTAATCTCTTGCCAAGTCAGGAAGTGTTGAACAAAAATGGTAAGCTGTTTTAGCTAATTTCCAGATTGCTCTTTGAACATTTTTGACATCCTTATTTAGGTACGATGCATTGTGTAATAGATTGAACACAGTTTTTACCAGATGCAAAAGATATAGAGGATATTCTTTTTTTTTTTGTTTGTTTAATAGAATACAGAAGAGATGAAATAACACATTTTATGACTTGTTAAAGATGGAGATTTGTTTTTTTGCAGCATAGCTGCCAGTTTACTGGTGTAAAACCTACCACACAGAGTATGAAGACAGCACATGCCCACACGGACACATTGAGCTTTTAGGATATGTATTGTTTCCTCTTCAGACATAATATTTGAAGAACGTTAACGAGAGACAGGGGGGACGTGCGCGAGGGCGGACAGGCGAGACGAGAGGAGCTGAGGCGTTGATGGAGCCTTTGAGCCAGAGGAGAACATAAAGGCAAAGTGGCTTCATGTTGGAAATAAACCTCCTCTTCCTCTGCCCTCGTTCCCTGCTTACGTCTGAATATCAAACCAACAATTAACACCAGATGTGTGTACTTCCATTGGACTGTAAACACACCATGTCATCTCTCTATTGGTCTGCGGGAACCATATGTGGGGTCCGCTTTCTGTACCTGCTCCACAGTTCTTCATTGTCTTCACCGTGTTCAGTAATCTACACTGGGCCTCTTCTAAATCCTTAAAACATTCCAGATATGTGGTGTCGTCATTAGGTTTCAACTTAAACATAATTCAAGATTTTAACCGTTTTTATGAATTAATTTTTATTAATAAATTTTTATTTTTTTATTTTACAAAATAAATAGTGCAGTAACCCACAGTGGTTGGTGCACAAATGGCTTTGATGTGGAAGGCACACATCACAGTTGGAAGTGGTGTTTCAAAATAAAAGTTCTCCAGTACACTTTAAAAATATATGTATACATCATATGGACATACTGTATATGCCCGCGGTCCACCCGAAATAGTCAGTCAGTACCCACTAGAGCCACTGCACAATAGGATACAGACTTATTTTTGTCCCTTTCTCTGCCTTAATGTTCCCTTGTTGTAATTTTTCTTTGCTGGTTAAATAATCCCACACTAGTGGAAGATGACACAACAGATGCACATTGAGGAACACCTTAGGTACAGCTCTTCCTCAGAGCCTCAGAGGACAATTCATAGTGGGGAGCGAAACTCAAAATGAAGTGGGATTATTTCTTGGCAGTGCTCACTGTTTTCATTATGTGTAACCAGAACAATGGAGTGCCCCGTCCCAGTGACTTGCTAAAACAATGAGTCTGTTTCTTTTTTTTATCTTTCAATCAATCATCCTTAAAGCCATCTTGTTTACCTTGGATTGTCTGCAAACTGATCTTTTGTCTATTTGGGAACTCGCCAAAACGAGTCATCTCAAGCACACACACACACACACACACACACACACACACACACACACACACACACACAATATTACATGACCTTGTACCCTGGCTTACAGTGATACCAGGCTCTTGGGAACATAGAGCAGCAAGAGCCGCTGAAGCACACGAGTGACGCTCCCTCCACCCGAGTAAAAGAGGATGTAAACAGTCCAAAGGCTCTGTGGAAGGAGGAAGCATTAAACCCTTCGCTGTCGTTAATAACTGCCGCACTACAAAAGCCTGAGAAACTGTTCATGCGTTTGATCTCTCCACAGATTGCCGTGTTGCTGACATTTATATTGTTAGATGAAAATTGTTATAAATTGCTTGACATCCCACCTGTAACTAGATAATGTTTATGGTGAGCCAACAAGGACCTCATCAGGCTGCACTCCTAATTCCATACAAATGACATACCTGTTTCTTTGGTACTTTCTTATTTCATCATGAACATGTTCCTCGTTAACAAAAACAAAAATATATCTTTATATCTTAGTTCAATACCAGGCTAAAGAACAGGGACTTTATTGACACATTTTGGGTGTATCTAGCCTAGGAAGTCAAAGTCTTCACTGTCCGGACTCAGGATTGGTCGATACTTTGATTAATCCCCAGTAAAAACCCAATTCCAATCTCTCTCGGCACAGTGTTGAACAATTGAGGTGCCAATGGTCATGGTAATAACTCCTTGTCCGTCACCATGTTATTTCCCCATCTTTCTTTTTTACAGACACAAACATCCTTTATCTTTATATCTGAACCTCCCCCCTTTGCTCTCTCTGACATACATCCCCAGTCTTCCTGGGAACACGTCGGGTGGAGTGATTAATAGACCCACATCTTCCCCACCTCTCTAGATTGATAAACACCTTCTGTGTTTGAGTCACAGGTAATAAATGACTACCAGTGGTTGTTTACGCCCTGGCTGACGTGGAACCCAACACAGTCGTCACAGGGCACAAGTGAATGCCTATGAACGTTGTTCTGCCAAAGGTTTAAAATTTAACTTACTTGGTATTTTAGCCAATACTCTTGTCAAAGTAATGCACAAGGAATGACAAGGCTCCGGGTGTGGAAGGTTGCTCAAAAACACCTCGACACAAAGGCTGACTGTCAAGCTCATATATAGTTATTAAAATAACTAGGCTATTGTGGATTTTTTTTTATATTGTTCAGCAAATGAGTTCTTAATGTAAAGCGTGCTGGGGATGGAGAAGGCACGTCAGTACCTTCAACCCAATTGGATAAAAAAACAAAAACAACACCAGTTTTAAATAGGGCTGCCCCCTGGAAGTCGACGAGTCGAATCATCAGTCGGAAACCCCGTCAGTCGACTGAGATTCTTCAAGTCGAGCAGGTTTTGTTTTGTTTTGTTTTTTTTGTAGGTCAGTGTGCATTACAGTAACAGGATAAAACGGAAAGAAACTTTCACATTTCACAGGGATAACATTTCAATGAGGAATTATAAATAAGGGAAATCGTAAATATATTTTGTGTTCTGAACATTGCTCTCCATGCGCTCCGATTGCTGTACCCCGCTCCTCCAAATAAAACAACTAAAAACAGTATGTTTTCAGTTGGTTACGAGTAGGGGGAGTGATCGCTAAGATTTAGCGACTTATAGATACCGGTTATTGACCCGGTACTTAAAAGGTACTCTTATTGTTTTTTTTTTTTGTTTTTTTTTACAGAAACATTAAAGCAAATGAAGAGCATAATAACGCTGCTTTATTTTCTGCGCATTAGGCATGGAGAGGGGGCGACCGCGGCGCAAAATGCGCCCTCGACTCCTCGTGCGTGCGTGAGGCAGGCAGAGGAAGCCAGCCCCGCCCCACTCGCACATATCTCCATATCTCCGGAGATGGAGCGGGAGAAGTGTCTCTTCTGATAATAGCAAAAATGCTTCTTAGACAAATATCTTAATCTTATTGCAAGTAAGAAACGGGTTTTATGTCCTTAAAAAAAACATAAAATCAATTTTCTTTATTTCTCCAATACCCTTAACAGTGCCGGCTACGTCGGAACTTATCGATACTACAGTCTTCAGTAATTTAACTCTGGGGCCTGTATAATACCGGATCTCCATACCCAACCCTAGGCATTCCATTCCAGACAAATGGGTCGTTCTTTTTTTCGACAAATCTTGTTCTGTTTCTTTTCATCATTTGCACCAAAGTTTACAAGTCGTAAACTCAGTGAAAGGTCATTTGTAACATTTTTCTGCCTCATCTTTGGAATATGTCATTTCAGCCCATCTCACTGGTAATCCCAGCATGCGTAGCGCGAATGTGTAAACAAATTTGTGTCTACCACACACAACATTAAGTGCTAGAGTGTCTTCCCTGCGAGGCTGCGCTGAGTAGATCTAAACTCATTGCATCATGTGGAATGCATAGTGACCATGTCCTTTGGCGGCCGCGGGTGCTCCATTGTACTACATATTTTTAGAGCTTTACACATTGCAGACCATAGACCCCTTTTGGACTCTGTTTGGAAAGCCTTATATGTCGATTTTTTTTTTTATTCCTTTCATTTTTATATTTGAAGAGCATATGACATCACAAAAAAATTGTTTACACCATGCGTGTAATTTGAATTTCCTATCAGTTGGTGGCTTGTGTAGCAAACTGTTTTAAATGATTGCCTCACAGATGAGTCATGTTGTGCATAGGAGTGGTGCACAAAATACTTGTTCCTAAGTATACAATAGTCATTTTAACTTTTTTTTTTTAAATTTGGTACATGTTAAATATTTATCCAAGGAACAATGATGCCCCCCCTCCCCCATCCACTCCCATTAGATGAATCACACGTTTGATTCATCTATTTGCAATATTATAACAATTTAATGACTGAATGTGGCTACCTGTTGCTCTCTTCGGTTGGTCTCTCTTATGCCCCCCAGTTTGAAACCAAGGGAGCTTGAATACACTTTGGCACAAATTGTGCATGTGAAGGACACACGTGAACCGATATGAACTGTGGAGTCTTCGATGCAACAATGCGTTCCCTCCTCTATTATCCGAATACTCAACACACGGCTGGGTCTGTGTCGCCCCCTTGTGGATACCCATGCCCCTGATGATATTTTCTCTAAAAATCTATTCCTCCGCTTTTGTCCACTCTGCCTCAATCATAACCACATGTTCGGTCACCTCCCCTTCTTTTCTCCTTTAACATGGGAATCTCCTCTCTCCAGCGAAGGCATGACCTGTCTGATGCTAGCAGCCAGGAAGGGCTACAGTAAGCTCATCAACCTGCTGGTGTCTCACGGGGCTCGGATCAATGTCCAGAACTTCAATGGATACACAGTGCGTCATCACATTACACTAGCACAGACATGAGAAGAAAGTGAGAATATGAACCATATGTGTGTCATTAAAGTGGTAATTGTTGCCTGATTGCCTGATTTATTGTTAGAATCATGGCGACATGATGGTATTTAAACAAATAACAAAAAATACAAATCATTTCACCAGTCACAATGGGAGGTTACACTATACCACTGTGAGGGAGAGTTGGGTGTATTTTGAATATTTATTTATATGTCACTTAATGTCAGTAGTAATACTTTGGTTTTGGACTGTTGCAGAGTGGGGCTGAGTGACATGAAAGGATTTATTTTTTGCACAATGTCCTTATATCTCAATGCATGATGCATGTGCGTATATGACAATAGAATGTTATTCATTCAGAATCCCACATTACATCCACTAACACTCTTTTAATTGGTTTATACAATAAATGCCTTTTATATGGTAAGGTATGACATTCAGTTCCTTCAAGTAGAATTTCTGGCCTCATTGTGAGAAATTGTATGTGACCTCGTTGTCATCATTAAGACTTTTTAAGATATTTTTCAGCCAGCCGTACTGTGTGGTTGATGCTAGCGTGTGTTCTGCAGGCTCTCTCTGTAGCAGTACAGTATGGCAGAGAGGAGGCAGTGCTGAAGCTTCTCCAGCTGGGAGCTGATAAGAGCATCAGGACCAAGGATGGCAAGAGTCCTGCACAACTGGCTCTGATCCTCAAGCATACACCGGTATCTGGAAGTCATGGACTACACAGTTATTAACCGTTTATAATGACGTATTATTTAAAGCTACATGTTTTTGTAAACTGTGTTTTCACGACCCATCTCGACCCTTTTCACGACCCTTCATGTTCTAGGCTGGACACATTTTAAGACCCATGTCTGTCAATTTTGTCAAGATTATTTACTTGTGCTCTTTATCACAATTACGGTCTCAAAAGTCTTTACTAGCCCACATTCCTGACACAGTTTAACTGAACTCCTTAGTGTTGGACAGGCAACGAGTGTCTCCGCATCATGGATGTTAAACATTCAAAACCACAGTGTATTTCAATTGCTGTGCCCCGCAGATAACCAGGATCCTTGCCGCTCCAGTCCTGACCACCTCCAGCCTCAAGGCGAACGCCCCTTCCAATGCACTGGAGAACGACTCTGAGCTCCCCACTTCCAGCGAGAGGTGAGAACAGCACAGAGACGTGTCCTTTGCACGCCTCTAGTCTAACCCCTCGGGTAGATCACTACTTGCAGAAGTGGACTTGTGACATTACATTTCCTCATTTAGCAGACGCTTTTATCCAAAGCGACTTACAATTATTCAAACACCGACGGACGCAGCCATCAGGAGCAATGAGGGGTTAAGTGTCTTGCTCAAGGACACTACAGCATGATAGCAGGAGGAGCCTGGGATCGAACCAGCAACCATTAGATTACTAGACGACCAGCTCTACCTCCTGAGCTACCGTCCCCTCCACTTAAATGTTCTCACTGTCTCATGTCAGCAATGTCAGGAATGTCTTTAAATGCTGACAGTGATGTAATTGGGTTTTCTTTATTTTGTAGAACCTACTCTGGTGCGTGCCAGTTGTCCTCAGAAGCGTATATATTTATGACGTTTAATACGCTGCGCTCTGTTTAATCCAATTGTCTTCTGGTAATACTTGAACTTTATTTTTTTCAAACATAATAAAGGTTAATAGTGATAAAATAATACCTGGCACTTATGATTAAGAGGTTGTATCTTATATTTCTTAGTTAAAATCCAATTGCGACTATATAGGTCACATGATCTCTGAACTCCGTCCACTTGCGCATGCGTGCTGTGCGTGGCGCCATCTTGGTGTGGTGGCAATTGTTGATCACAAACTCCATGCACAATACTGAACCGCCGATCTGGATGTCACTTGAAGGACGCCATGTTCGAACTGCCCTGAATACAAATCTGATTCAGATTATCTGTGGGTTTGGCGGATGCATGACATCCATTAAGTCCTGTCATCAATTACATCTGCGCGTGCCACCATCTTGGTGTGGTCCTGCTTGTTGGCCAATCACTAGACTGGAATGCTATCATGTGACCTTTGCGCGCCGTCATTTGCACATGCGGGCACTTTTACTTAATTATTCCACGATAAATTACCGATCTGGATCAAACTTGGATGACGGCATGTCGGAACTGCCCTGAATACACATTTTATTCGGGGCTGGACCCCTAATAATGCATTTTGAAAAGGTGCAATCTTTAAAAAAAAAAAAAGGATGTGCTACAGGTCTTACATAGTGGAACTCATGCTAAGCTCAGGCTCACGTGTGGTTGAAAGGTCAGTGATTATAACTGGAAGCCAAACTCATATAAACCTTAAAGTCTATTACTATTATTTTTAAATCTGTTCTAAAGTGAACAGGTAACCAATGTGGTGATGGTAAAATCTGAATGATGTTTTCTCTTCTATTTGATCTACTGAGGCTGCCCCCAACAAGCCCCCTGGGACCGCGATAAAGGACTGTACCAAAACTGTTATTTGACTCCACTCTTTGTTGCCCTCTGTTGGATAGTTTGTAAATGGGTGCATTTGAGCAGGTATTCTGGAGCCATTGTTCTACCAGACATAAACAACAATAAACATCCCCCATGAGTGTTTAGTCCCACCCAGGGGCTGCTGGGTAATTAATGTTTCGGTCAACACTGTGTCAAAGCTCATCCTCCTCCAGCGGCTGCAGCCTGGTGGTCCTGCCTGGCTCTCATGTCATCTGAAAAGAAATTCAAACTTTGGCTGAATATTTCCGATTTAACATATTTTTAAAGCGTCAATGTGAGCAGAAAAGTATGTGCGTTCATTTTTATCCACATATGTGGATGTGTTGATTATTCAGTGAATAGACCTAAAGACCTTATTTACACAGTTTTATAATCGAGATCAATGTTGATCAGTTCTGGGTCATAGATCAATATGACCCAGACTTTGACATAATACAAGGTCAGAGATATTTTAGGGAGTTTTGTTCTGATAAAATTGCCATACAGTTAAATGTGATGAAGACCAGTTTGATTAATCTATTCTCTTGATTACATAAACTAAGCTAGTAAACTTTATTGTATAATTTTCCGCAGATTAATTGTGAAGTCTTGCGTGTCTTTCTGTCCTCGCTCAGTCATTCAAAGCTGGGAGACATTGCGCTTTTCCTGCACGGACTCAACCTGGGCTACCTCACTGATGTCATGATTGTAAGTAGACAAATGTTCTATCCTCTTAGAGTTTTGGAAACTATTTTAGAAATTTAATGGCAATAACGTGTATTTTTTTTTATTTATCACGACAGGCATAACATTTTGTGAAAATGAAAGACAAATTCATCAGTTATTTGAAATTCATATCCAAAATTATTTTGCCGTTTCTTTTAAAATTTTTGTCTACATTACTATGTGATTTATAGGACTGGCTATGGGGCAGCTTGGAAATTAATAAAAATTTAGAAAAATATTGTGACTGTTTCAAATAAACCAGCAATGGCTATGATGCAAAGTGAAATGTGTAGAACTGACCAGCGTTCCAGGTCAAAGTTTACCCTGAGGGATGAGATGATATACAGATGTTTACCTCTACCAAATGTAAAATTGTGAAATGTTCTCAAAAAATGTAATAACTCACTACCATGCTTTAGATTTCTTGTCTATATCGAGGCCTTCAAAATGTTTTAGTTTGACATATCTAATATAACAATAGACTTCTTTATTAGATCCCAATTTTAAGATTGTATTTTATATAATGTGGATTACCACTGAGAACGGGTATTTTACAAACTTTTCCAAAATTGTTTTCAGTCATCTTGTTACAACTTTTATAACAATATATTAATATTATAACAATAACAATATAGAATTTGTCCTTTTAAACCGGCTTTATTTAAACGCACAACTCTCACTTGGTTCCCATCTGAGACGTTGTGATGTTTTGCATGATGGTGAGAGGAGATAGCAGGCGTTCCCTGTGTGATACAGTATTAGATCTGTGGGTGAGGTACACTGATCCCTGACGCGCTGGATTTCACACAGCTGCGAAATCGACATCATGACATGTGTTTGATATGGGAACAGGTCACGGATGGTGTGGTTTACATATTTTGCCTGCCAGTTTATAATGGGCCCAGTGTGCCGGTCTGGCTCGCCGTGGGTTGTGTGAGAACTGTGCCCCTGGAGGCTGCCTGATTGATGAGGAGCAGGTTCGACGGCTGCAGGTACATGTAGATTGTTTTGGCCATATGGTTAATCCTTATGCAGGTACATCTGCTTCAGGTGGAGGGGGGTCAGCACCACAAATGAGAGTTTTGATTTGGTGAATGCTGAGTGACACTTTCTCACCGCCTCCCCACCCCATCTTTTTTTTTTTTTTTTCTTTGACTGTAATTTCCACATGCAAACATGCAGGAAAATGACATCACCTGGAGCTGCCTTTTGACCATGGAGAAAGAGGACTTGGACAAGGTAGATGATGACTCTTTCATCCATCCGTCTGTCTGTCAGCTTTCAAGGTGACCCAGAAAGAGTCACTGCAGCTTCTGATAACATTTGAAGAAAATAATTCCACCGAATGGTATCGCACCATATTATTGCTAATGTTCAGTAGATGAAAATTAATTAAAACTGGTATCCAAAATATATCCTGTTTTTAAGAATATTAGGCCTAGTAATGCTGCTGTTGGTTCCTAATTAATTTTTATGCTGATTTAAAATCTTTATTGACATGTGCTTTATGTTCATTTTATTAAACCATGCAGGTGAATTTTGACAGGAATGACCTTGTTGAAAGGGCAATTCAGGAACGGGAGGCAACAATGTGAAATGGGTGTACAGCGAAAATAAAATGATATGCCCTAAAATAAAACATGTTCTTCCTGTCAGATTGGTATCACGAAGCCAGAGGACCAGCTGAAGGTGTTGAAGGCTGTCCAGGAGATGCATGTGGACGGCACAGATCTGGAGATCCTGAGCCAGCTAGACGGCGTAGATAGTGGGTAGGCTACCATACTAACTGCTGACACAAAGCTGGCTAGCCATGGAAAATGGCAGTGACTTACCTTGGTTTTGGGATGCAGCCATTGGTCAGTAAGTAACTAACAAACGACTAAATGGGGGAGACATCCACATCCAATAATTGATATACAAACTGACTTAAAAAATTTTCAAAGGTGTGCAGTTGTCACTTAAAAATGCTTCTATAACAGTACAGTATGTGTATTCAGCCCACCATAGAATGACATTACAGCAATGCAAATCACTGTATTTTTATTTTTATTTTAACACAAACCTGAGGTGATTGTCAGGTTTTTGCTGAAGTCTTGCGGTTGGTGCTCTCTTCTTTTTTATTTAATTTTAGTTTTTTTTAGCGTGAGGGATTTTCCCATTCACTACTAATTGGGTGCTTCCTCTCCCTAACCACAACACACTGATAACAAGTAGGTGACTAGACGTGTAGATTGTGGTTAAGGTATCATAACACTGTTTTAAGAATATATAGATGCTGTTACAAAATGTTTTTATTTTACTATTGCTTCAAATACTGGTGTAAAGCACAATTTTATTATTTTTTTTAAATGCAGAATGCAAAAATAAAGTTATTACCAAATTAGCTGGCAGACTAGGACAATTATTACTAACATGTAACTAACTAAATGGCATAGAAATTGGGTAGGCTATCACAGCTACTAAGAACGCTATTTGAAAATTGTCTTTAATAGGGTTAGGCTTTAAAATAATTCTGCTGCTAAATCCTGTCTTAAGAGTAAACATATGCAGCGTATGTGTCTAACAAGACAGATTTTGTATTACTAGACAACATACATTTGTCTAAAAATACTGACCTCCAGATGGTAGCAAAAGAAAATCTCAACAGTTGTCAGCAAACCAAAGCAGGACCCCTTCCAGCACTGCACCATTCACCAACCCCATCCCATCTTCATCTATCCCAAATTTCTCCATCTGTCCTCCTACACTGGAAGTCATCCATCACCCCTGTAAGCATCCCACTGCCGCCCACCTCCTTCACCCCGTAGCCTGGCGATGCACAGGGGTCTTAATGGTTAAAGTGGAGCCGTAATGATTTGTAAGGTGAATGGAGATGAACGGTCGGGCTGAGCGATAGAAGCCCAAACAGAGCCGTCCCGCCCGCGCTCCGTCACTTCATGAATCCTCCGTTACACAGAGCTGGTACCCTGGCTGTGGGACTCAAAACCCAGCCTGGGTCCGTTCTCCGGCCATCACGGCTGCTGGAACGACCAAGTACAACAAAAACAAACACGGGAAAAAGTATCGTCAACTCATTCACTCATAAACCTTTTCTTTTTTTTTCTTTTTTGGACTTGACCGAGACAATTTGAATCCCATTGAAGCCTGCCTGTGACAGGACTCTGTGTCCCGTAATAAACAGATGCTATAATAAGCAACTGAATTGTAGTGATATAGTGGAGAAAAATCCTGGTGATCTTTGACGGATCAAATTTCTTGTTGCTCTAGCTTTTTGCTCTTAATAGAAGCTGTATTTTACTCTAAACTTTCAGTTGGTTTGGAATATAACCAGTTGAGGACACTACAACTTGTAGACCAGCTATTTTCAAGCATATGTCACATAAGCACATGACACCGCCTGCATTGTGGGGTAAAAGAATGTAGGCTTGTGACTGGGAGGTTGACGGTCAGAATTCCAGGACCGGCTTGACAAACCCGGGGACGGCCCTGCAAGGTGGCCAGCGGTGCAAAACTAGCCTTGTAGTCCATCTCCCAGGGGGCTAATGCGCGGGGCCTACGTGCATGGGGAAACGGGGTGATGCTTTGGCAATACGACTTCATCAATAGAAATTGGATCAATAAAGGTTTAAAAACGTGCACCCTTGAATTCGCTCCCCCCCGGCCGGGGATTGATAATGTGTTATCTTAACGTGTCTCCCGAGTTTACCGCGCAACATTCTATCCCATCTCAAACAGGTCAGGCTCCTCTAAGTACCCTGCTAGGGGGCCTCGGCATCGCTCTCCCCTTGTTTGATAAACTAACAGCAGGGAGAAGGGAGGACTGACACTGTTTACAAGCCTCTGACAGAGTGTGAGCAAGGCTGTAGCGGCTGGCTGAGTGCTCCTCCCGCCAGGGGAAATGTAACATTAAGATAAGAGCAATCAATATCCACCCCACCCCTTACCCTGGGCCGGGGGAGGGAAGTAGGCAGATATAAAGAGGTAATCATTTGAGGATGATTAATTGGTCGTAGGGAGGACAGTTTGGGTTAGCGTGGTGGGGGTTAGGATAAGCGCGGATGGCCACCTGTTTGCTTGTCTATGTGGTTTGCTGAAGGAGAAGTCCATGGAGAAGGCCAACAGCAAGTTTGGTCCAAATCATCAATCTGTCTGACCTGTCGCACACGGGGGCATCTCTTAACGGGCTGTTGTCTTGTCTTGTAGATGTCGAAGGCTGAGCTCGGCACTTATTCTTTGTGTAAATCAGACTGACCGTTGGGTTGATGGAGCTCTTCACCTTTCATCTGTATGCCAAAACACGGTTTGCGTGATTGGTCGGATGAACACCGCGTTCTCGCCAGTTCTCCCTGCAAAAATGTTAATATTTTGTTGAAGACAATCTAAATATACCGAAAACACTGGATGGCATCTGTGTAGCCCAGTTACAGCTTGAAAAACAATATACAGTTGGAAAAACACTATAATGAAAGTGGTGATCCGTGAGCTTATTTAGTGTTCGATAACCTTTTTTTTTTATTTTATTTTTTTAGCTGGCACTTTTTAAGGAACAGCCATTCCATTTTATTTGCGATATGCATTTGCTCCCCCTACAGTATATGCTGTTTCTATTGTTGGCGGCAGGGTCCACTTGTTGGAATTCATGTTGACACTATGATATTGTATCTGAAATATTGTACTCTCCAAAGATAACATCTTAATTTTCTTTGCCTTTATATGTCGTGTGTGATGGAGTGAGGAGCTGCATAACTTTCTGATCAGCCTACATCAGCAGTGCTGCTACCTGACCGAAACCGTTCAGGATGTCATCAGACGCTTCCCACAGAGGACCTCGGAGGTAGGATTTGTCTGTCTTTATATAGTCGTGTATTTTTGTCTGTCTGTATACGTCTGCCTGATCAGACAGACCGAATGTTATATATTTCTCTAATTCACTCTGTCAGCTTCTATTGCCATCGCTCTATACGTGTCTAGATGTTTGTCGGTGTCTATCTATATACAGCTTACGCTACTGTGTGTCTGCAGCCTTCTGTCTCTAGCAAATTTTTGTCACTCTGCCCGGTACCGGCATGCCCATTTTTTATTTTTTTTATCCGCACAGGGCGTCTGTTAATGTACGCCAGGGCTGTGGGTGAGTGTAAGGACGCCCCAACACCAATTCAGGTGTCACTTCTCATACCTGTTGTAATGTCTCGATCGGAGAACATGAAGACAGTTATGTGTGGGCAATCCCTGCAGAAGTAAACAGCTGAAAAACGGTTGTCAAGAGATTCAAGATTCAAGAGGTTTATTCGTCACATACATATACATACTTTCATACATATATGCAGTGAAATGTAATGCAACGCACCCGGTGATAACACACAATATGTCCTAGGAAAAATTTCTTTCTAATAGACCAACTAACTGACTACTAAAACGTAATACAGTAAGTCGAATACTTATAGAATAAAATAAAAATATATAGAATAAAATACAATAAAATAAAATGAAATAAATAGAAATAGATAGAGGGAATATGCTTATGTATATGGAATAGGCAATTATGTATATACAGATATGTGCATTAAAGTGGCATGTGAATAAAGTGAGGTAGGGTTTGGATAATACAGCAGAGTATACAACAGTACGGCGCAGCAATACGGCATCACGAACAACCCTGAACAGTGACACAGTATGTGGTACAGTATGCTACATATAGTACAGTAAGGTAGTGGAGCCTATGTGTGTGGCTTAGTGAGGACCCCTGGTGAGGTCAGCATTGACAGTTCTAATGGTTTGCGGGAAGAAACTCCGTCTCAGTCTCTCTGTTCTCACTGTGTGACTGCGGAGGCGCTTGCCCGACCGCAGCAGCTGAAACAGTCCGTTGTTGGGGTGATGAGGATCCTTCATGATCCTGCGGGCTCTGCTACTACACCTCCTGGTGTATAACTCCTGCAAGGGGGGGAGGGTAGTTCCAGTGGTACGTTCAGCTGCACGCACCACCCTCTGCAGGGCCCGCCTGTCCTGAGCAGTACAGTTCCCAAACCAGGCAGTGATGTTGCCTGTCAGGATGTTGTCTGTCATTCATTTACAGCATTTTTCCAACATAGATGCATGTAAATGCCATAAGATAAAAGCTGATTTGTCTTTTGTCTCATATTCATCAGTATACTGAAAAAATAACAAATTAGACTCTCCTAATACTTTTGATCGACACTGTGTATATATACTCACAGCAGCTTCAGTTCATGTTCACATCGACCACCAGAATGGGGGAAAAAATGTGATCTCGGTGTATTCGACCATGGCATGATTGTTGGTGCCAGACGGGCTGGTTTGAGTATTTCTGTAACTGCTGATCTCCTGGGATTTTCACGCACAACAGCCTCTAGAGCAGGGGTCTCAAACTCAACTTACCTGGGGGCCGCTGGGGGTGGAGTCTGGGTGAGGCTGGGCCGCATCAAGTATTCCACAAAGAAAGGGTTTCAAGTATTCCAAAAAAAAGTACAATTTCTTTTCCCTTTCCTATTGCAACACTATGCTGTCTTTATTAGGTCACTGATTACTCTTGTTGAGTCCGCCCACTTCCTAAGTCCGCTGTACCTTGGGTGCAGGATATATTTTCCTTCCACTTAGTGTCACTCCGGAATCACGTTTCAACCAAGTGACTAACGCGTTGGCTAACATGTCAACAAACACCACCGGAAGCTGTCACGAGCCTGAGCTATGGTAGCCCATAAGTGATAAAAAAAATATAAAACGCCCAGGGCAACGACTCGGCAAAAAGGTGCGTGTGAGAAAAACGCGCGGGCCGCACTAACACTAAACTTTAATGTCAAGTAGGGGGCCACAAAATATTGTCCCGCGGGCCTCAATTGGTCCGCGGGCCGCCAGTTTGAGACCCCTGCTCGAGAGTTTACTCAGAATGGTGCGAAAAAACCCCCAAAAAACATCCAGTGAGCGGCAGTGATGCAGACAGAAACGACTTGTTGGTGAGAGTGGTCAATGGAGAATGACCAGAGCAAAAGGCTACTGTCACTCAGATAACCACTCACAATCGTGGTGAGCAGAAAAAGCCTCTCAGAATGTACAACACGTGGAACCTTGAGGCGGACGGGCTACAACAGCAGAAGACCAGGTCGAGTTCCACTTCTGTCAGCCAAGAACAGAAAGCTGAGGCTGCAGCGGGCACAGGCACACCAAAACTGGACAGTTGAAGACTGGAAAAACCTAGCCTGGTAAGATGAATCTTCATTTCTTGATTTGCTGAGGCGCGCAGATGGTAGGGTCAGGATTTGGCAGCAACAGCATGAGTCCATGGACCCAACCTGCCTTGTGTCAACAGTCCAGGCTAGTGGTGGTGGTGTCAGGGTGTGGGGAATTTGTTATGGAATTTTGGCACGTTATTACCAATCCGTCGTTGCTTGAATGCCACAGGGTATTTGAGAATTTTTGCTGACCTTGTGCTTCATGGCCAAAATTTCCCATCTTCTCATGGCTACTTCCAGCATGATAATGCAGCATGTCACGAAGCAAACGTCGTCTCAAGCTGGTTTCATGAACGTGACAATGAGTTCAGTGTTCTTCAGTTTCCTTCCCAGTCACCGGATCTGAATCCAACACCTTTGGGATGTGATACAACGGGAGATTCGCAGCATGAATGTGCAGCTGACAAATTTGCAGGAATTGCGTGATGCCATCAACATGGACCAGAATCTCAAAAGAATCTTTCCAACATCTTGTGGAGTCCATGTCAAGTAGAATTTAGGCCGTTTTGAGAGCCAAGGGAGGCCCTGCCCTGTATTAGTGTAGTGTTCCGTAAAAAGTGCTCATTGAGTGTATATTTCCGGGCATATATGTCCACTCTGGTCTCTTTCCCAAACGTCCCTTCACTCCAGACCGTTGTAAGATCTGGGTGAAGTGCGGCTCCGTCTTTGCTGTTGGTCTGGAGCTGCTGCCCTCCTCTGTGTGTAGGTGGTGTTTTCCCTGGACCCCAAGAAGGAAGCCCAGACCGTCTGCAACCAGCTGGTGGTTCAGACTGGAGACCTGCAGCGAGAGATCACCTGCCTCCGCAACCTGCTGTCCCAGGTCAGCGCACACACACACACACACACACACACACACACTAACTACAGGATGTAGATGATTGGAGATGTGTAAATCGTTCTTTCTGTTCGTGATTGCGCCTTTAATTCTGCCATAGTATTTATTTGATGCTGCAATTATTTAAAGGTTAGTGGAGAGGACAAGACAAAGAGACAAAATGGCAATAATGCACTTTGTATGTCATATGTATGGACAGTGCCCTCATCGTTCTGCTGTAAACAACAGGTGCAGAGGTGTGGGAGTATAAAAAGTTAAAAATGGTGTCCTACAAAATAAGAGGAGATTTTGTTGTTGGTTAATCTTATTTGTGGTTTAAATAGTTGAATTACATTTTTTTTTAATTGGCTTTATTTTCATACTGTTGTCCATTTTTTACATCACTGTATTTAAAATCACACTGTATATCATATTACTCCAGTAATGTGTGCATGCTGGTCCAGTCTCAGTTATGTAGAAGTGTGTGTACAGTATATTGTTTACGTGTGTGTGTGTGTGTGTGTGTGTGTGTGTGTGTGTGTGTGTGTGTGTGTGTGTGTGTGTGTGTGTGTGTGTGTGTGTGTGTGTGTGTGTGGAGTGTTTTCTGACCAGGCTGAATCCTCAGTGGTTCAGCAGCTCTGTGATTCTGAGCTGTCAGCATACAGACTGCGGGGGGGGGGGGGGGGGGGCGACTAAAATCAGATTTATATTTCTCCGTCCACTGCGTGTCATATGGAGACGTGCACAAGCGTACTTGCCAACATACCTGCACGTAGCGTTTGCATGCGCACGAGGGGCTAAGGTTGATTTTCCTCAATCCAAACTGAGCAAAAGTAGATGAAGCAGAAACTGATGAAGAGTTGTGTTTTGAAGAATGAAGAGAGCACAAACAGGCGCACATCAGTAATTCTACATAACGGGCACAGGTTCTCTGGAAAGGGGACCCTCATCAGAGATGAGACCTGACTTATCCCCAGGGGGGAATTCAGGTGTTACAGCAGCAGATGTTGACAGAACAGTGCAAGAGTTAAAATACACATATACTATCAACAGAATGTAACAGGGAGCAGCATTTAAAGCTGGCTATGCTAACTTGTGAGTCCAATATGGACAGGTGGCGGGTATGCTGAAGTATCAGTAATCAAATGGAAATGGCGAAATGTTCCCATTTAAAAGCACTCCTGGAGGCTTTTTTTTGATTTAAAGAACTTTGTTTAAGGTCACATTGTGATGCATCAACACAAAGGTGTTTGTATCTTTTGAATTTTTTCAGCCAGTCGAACTCCCCCAATCGCTCCATTTCTCAGAGGTGTGGAGGTCAGCTGTGAGCTTCTGCGACTGTTTACCTAGAAAATCCTGAGATTCCTACTTCCAGAGTGGCCATAATGTTTATGGGAAAACATTGAAGTCCTTTTCAGCTTTAGAGGGGGCCTACTATGCTCTTTTTTACACAAGTTAATATAGGTCTCTGAGGTCCACAAAACATGTTTTTGAATTTTTTTTGCTGAAAATACCACTAAGTCTATGCATTCGAGCCATTCCAACATCCCTCGGTAGCATTCTGTTCCAAAACGGGCTGTTTTTTGTGGGAGGAGCCACCATCTGGACGCCCACAGTTCTGTGAGCCAATGGCGTTTGAGCATGGCTTCCGGGTTTCGTTGTATTGACTCTGAAACTTTCACTGATTTCACACTGGCCTGATTTAAAAGTTTGTACCAACTTTTGTTTCCGTTCCGCAAGCTTGTTGGAGACACTGACACCGCGCCGGGACTCTTGGACGCAGGGATTTCTTGTTTCATGTAAACGTCGGAAAATAAAACAAATAAATACGTCTACAATTAAAAAAAACATACTATTTTTATTGGTTGGTTGTTATTGTTTGTAGAAACCTACAGCGCAATTATCATCATCTGAAGTTTCTTCATGAACGGTATATCAATTCCTCCTTCTTTTAAAATATATTTTTTGTTGAGTTAACTCAGGTGGAGGGCGATTCTTATTAGAATGACTGACGTCAATCACGACAGCAAGGCTGAACGGCTTGTTTCAGGACGTGTTTTCCGAAACACTCACTAACACACAGTTTGTGTGTTAGTGAGTGAGGTGCCCACTAGTCGTGAACAGTAATTCACTCGTCAGCAAAGCAATGTGAAAATTTGTGAAAAAAAAAAGTCTGTAATTTGTTCTTTCCTTTGTTTTATTTCATCCATGGAAATGTCCGGCACAGGTACTGTACATAAATGAACGCATGCCAGAATGATCACACGTTTATTCATCCGGGGTTCTCCGCTGTGGCGCGCCGCTTCAAGTGAGTGGGGGGGTTGCCATGTATGAAGATTACTGTCGACAAAACTCTGGTGGCTGAACTGGCAACCCTACATCATCAAGGCCGTGAGATAGTTGAGGATGTGGACGCATTTTAAACAACTTTCTTTCTAACATGAGAGATCTGTTGCTTACAGCTCAGCTTTCGTTATCTGCAAGGTGTATTTCCCCAATTCCACAGGTTAGTTGACCCCCCCCGCAGCCTCGCTTCGCACAGTCATATCATTGGTTGTTAAACAGTCGGAAGGTGCCGCCCATTTCATATTGATTTACTCATGTCTGAATTTGAAAGCCCGGAATCAGTTTCCATACATCAGATGGAATCAGTTGATGGTCGAGCTGGGCGTCTGCTGTTTGGGAAACGCCTGACTGTCCCCCTTCCTTCGGAGTAAGCTCGCCTTTGCTTCCCTCAGATGGGCCAAGCCGACGCCTTCCGTGAGGCTCGTCTGCCCCGTTCCCACGGCAACCGGAGGAGGCTCCTTCAGACCGGCGTCCTACTGAGCGTGCTTGGGGCCGGTGTCCTCTTCCTCTTCTCCAGAGGCAGGCTTCACCTGCTGGCTGATGGGAGCAACCACTAATCACCGGACAGTTAGGCCAGTTAATATTTAAGTTACTAGACCTGCCATTTTGGTCGTCTTTACCTGAGTTGTGAGATGTTTTTCGCTCTGAATTTTCATGGTTTCTGTTCTCTTAACTTTGCTGTGAGTCTAAATTTTGCTTTTATTGTGTTTTTGTGGTGATTTTGTTAAAATAAAAGTTATTTAAGTTACACATGGATACTCAACGTTTAAAAAAATAACCTTGTTTTTCTTAACTTTCTTAACTTAAAGATTGTATCCATGTATCATTTATTTTTTATTGAATGTAATATTTTATCTGTGTAGTTTTAAAATGTTGCACAACAAATTGAATTCGGACAAACTATAATTAATTAACAGGAATATTATTTTTATTTGAGACTAATTAGTTATGTTTACCAACATATGTTGAGCACAATATTAATCTGAACTAATATAAAAACAATTAGGCGGGAAATAAACAAGTTTGAATTCTCCCATTTGAGTGAACTTCAAAACTATATTCTTATATAAGATGGCAGTGCATTTATTTTGTAAATTTAATAACTATTCTACAACTTAACGTTAGATCAGGATTTATCTTCTGTTGATTGAATGACTAACGTGCACAGTGGCTTTTTTTTACAACTGTTTCTTCATTCAAATTGGTGGTTGCAAAAATGTTCTTAATAAACTTCAAATTTGTTGTGTTCACCGGACTTCCAATGCAGGGAGACCACAAACCGCTGTTCTCCATAAGGAGGGTGTAACTTCATTCCAGGGAGACGGGGGCGGTCTTAGTGCTTTGGAGGCACCAGGCAGGACCAATGTCAGGCACATCTCCACCTCACTTAATGGAAGCATGGCTAGTAAACAAAAATGATTTAGAGAGCGATGATTTCAGTGAGCAAAGCTAAATGAGAATTCTAACGGAACCATCCCAAGGCTCTTCAATCAGTTTGAAGAGGTCGATGGGACAAGGTTATGAATATATTAAACACTATATTAAATGACTCGGGAGTCAGGCGCCACATCAGCAAAAGGGTCACTTGCTCCTTTTGTTCACGACTCAAACTGCACTGACTCACGGGCTGAACTGAGACCCCAATTTGGAACGGAGAGAGCCCCGAGTCCCAAACAGAGGCGATAACACCTGAACCGTGAGCCGCTGAAGGGATCTCTATACCGGACGGAGAGTGTTCAAACCCTTTTCTTTAAAATTGTATTGATGCTGTTAGTATTCCTACATGTAGATACAAATTGATTTATTTGAATAGAAAACAGTGTAACACTAGTTTCTTTAACCTCATAATTCCAAATAGAATGAAGGCCTTTTATTCAAGATTATAGACTCGGACACAATTTACATATGACGGAGTTGACATGATAGAATAAAACCACGAGGTGTTTCAATGTCTTTTGTTTTCCTTCTTGTTTGTTTATTTTTATTTATGTTATTGTACATCTTTCATCGACAATTTTCACTTTGTACCTGACTTGGTACACAGTATATACCATATGAAGTAGACCGGTAATGGTCAAATTCCTTCACTCATTCACAAAACGTGTGTGTGTGTGTGTGTCGACCTTTTCATTCAGTAACAGTACCCTGACATAAAATAACTAGTGCAGTGGTGTGCACAGAACATTTCAGGGACAGGGGGCTTTAAATGCGCACTTGTGTTGTCAGCTTTCAAAAGGCTCACCTGGCATTGAACCCTCAAGTCCTCCAACATTAGAGTTCTCATCCAATGACTTATGAGTCTACTATGAGCACCATGAGTCTAATAAAGGTTTGTTGTGTCCTCCAATCAGACTTGGATGGGGAAAAAAAAACCAAGACTCGATCCTGTGATGGCAGCATCACTTCTCAGCCGACAATCTCATTGAGCCAAACATTTGATTCGAGGAACAGGACTTGAACCTGTGACGGCGGCGTGAACCGTCATGCAACCAGGTCACCTTCAGGCTGAGCCCTGGTCTCTGGTCGTTTCAGGAGATCACCTGGAATCTAACCCTCAAGCCCTCCAGCACTGAAGTCCTCCTCCTCCTCCTCCGACTTGTCTCTTTGGGCCACTGGGTCTTAGGAATGTCTCCTCCAATCATTTGATTCAAGGAACAGGACTCGGGTGGAAAAATCAGGACTTGAACCAGTGACGGTTTTAGGCTTTAGTCTAAAACACTTTTTTGGGTATTGTGTTCGATATGTCTGTTTTGGGACTATATTTGATCACGGCGATTGTTATGAAATTATATGTAATTTTATATAATATCAAGAACAATATTTAATCAGTACTTTAGAAAATCCCCCATATTTAACGGTATAATAATATAACTGATCGGACCATGTTCTGTACGGATGATAACCCTCGGAGCGCCGCGGAACAAGTTTATTGTTATTTTGCTCCTTCACCTGTTTGACTGATCTCGTGTAATGAATTCGGGAGTCCGGGTTCTCCATATTAATCTCATCTCGTCAGGGGACCCCGGACCTCCTCCACGACGACAGATCAAAGCTGGAGGAAAGCCCATGTGACAGGGTGACTTCAAAAGCAAAGTGGATAATCCGATGGAAATGGACACGTCGCCTCTGGGCGCCACGTCGGGGACAATCGGACCCCGTTTCATTCCGTCACTCCCCGCTTCTCAGACTCGGGAGCGGGGACGGTGCGCGACCCCCTGGCACCGGGCTCGGGATTCCTCCTTCCTCCTTCCCAACACGTCGGACTGATTGTTTTTGTAGAGGAGGCGCGCCGCGGCGTTCGGAGGCTCCGCACCGGAGCACATTCTACACCTTGCCGCTTGGAGACGGGCCAAGTTTGTGTCTGGTGCCGAGCCAGTCTGAACAGATACTTCGAGACATCTAATTTCTTCACCTCATTCCTGGGAGGGACTGGGTGCCCACCCCTTGTGTAAGCAATTTAAAGCTGACAGCAGATCATCTCCACACAGCAGCCCAACCCCTTTCACGGGCCGTGCGCTTTTACGCACAGGAGACTCTGCTGGTTCCCTTTCAATTATCTGTTTTTTAATCCGGGAGATTTTTTTTTTTTTCCTTTTTTTTGTGTGGTGTGGGGAGGATGGGGGGGTTGGTATTTGGGATATCGTGGACCTTTTTAATACCGCTGTCCGACCTTGCGCTTCTCTTTCTGGTAGCTATTCCACCCATGGAAATGTTCAGTGCAGGTGCGTAAACGAACGTGCTCCGACCCATGCACCGTGCGGTACTATGAACTTATTTCCACCGGGGATATGTTTCCGTTTCTCTGCGGTGATGTGCTGGATGACCTGCCAGGTCGGTGCGTCTTGGTGGTGAGTATTTCCTACGATAAGATCCGTCATTGTTTTGTTATGGATCCGTAAGATGTTGTGTTGTTATTGGCCACTATCGATCGTCCACGTGGTTTATACATAAACGTGGAAATCAGCGGATAAGTTAGTCCATTCATTTCAAAGTCCATAAACGTAAAAATCGAATTAGATGCGTTTCCATCTTGCGGGTTTGAGGACATTTCACCGTCGAATGTTCATGTTCAAATGTTAAATGCCAACGGATGACTCTTCTGCAGGTAGACATGTATTATTACAGCATTAATAAAATAACAGTGGCATCAACAGCAACTTTTGCAATTGCATTACTATTGATGTAATTTGGAGTCAGTCGTTACGTTAGATTATAGATAGATATGTCTACACTTCTATTTGGGGATTTTGATCCATGCACCCCATGCATGCAGGTACATGGGCAGCCTCGGGTCCCGGGTGATGTGCGACAACATACCGGGTCTGGTGCAGCAGCAGCGGCAGCTGTGCCGCCAGCACCCCGGCGCTATGCAGGCGATCGGTGCGGGGATGCAGCACTGGGTGTCGGAGTGCCAGCACCAGTTCCACCAGCACCGCTGGAACTGCAACACCATGGAGAGGGAGCACAGGCTGTTCGGGCGGATCCTGCTGCGGAGTGAGTCCAAAGCTTCATTTCTTTGGTCATCCGTGCGTGTTGAGCTGCGCTCAGTTAAGGATTAAAAAATATAATTTATGACTAGCTGGAGGAATATATTGGAATGTGAAAATATTGGAGTCCAGAGATTATTTGTGGAAACAAAAACAGAATTTTGAATTCAAAATCAGAATCCAGATTTTTCTCAGAATCTTGATCTCACATGGCAGTAAATATATTTTTTATTCGGCCCTAATCCTCTTTGTAGTCTATATGACAAGTCAGACAAGGCTCGTGCAATCGGCCAACAACTGCATGTTTACAATTTAGCTTGTTTTGATGCTTGCAGGTTGCACTTTGCACCAATTGCGTACTGCCGTCATCCATGCTGCTGCAACTCCCCACTTGAATGAGTCCAGCAGGACCCACAGACAGGAGGCCTACCTAACTTGGTTCCCCTGCAGATGTCTCTTCCCCCTTCGCGCTTGCTTCGCATTCCACACATTGTCTCATTTTTCAGTCCCACATCTATCAAGCTGACGGAGAGCAGATCGGTATCTCTGTAGACGCGCTTTCTCTCCCCGAAAACTGTTCGTCACACTCGACGACAATGTCAACTCTGGGGAGGAGGGAGCTGTCAAATTATTAGACACGACGCGTCACTGTTCTTTCCGTTCCGTAATGAGCCCCACATCTCGTCCAACGACAGGTTAAAACAGGACTAATCTCTTTTTTAATACCGCTGGAAGATGTTCCTCTCCCAGGCCCTGAGAATTAACTTCTCAACCTGTCCGTTTCATCTGGGCCCCCTGATCAGCCGGCTGGGATTTGGACCTCCGTGCCTGGCCCGGCTTGTGGAAGCTCCTTACTGTCAATGTCAGTGGGCTAATTTCAAACAATTACACAGGAATCTCCACCACCCAACCACCCACCCCCACCCCCCACTGGTGTCGTGCTCTCTTAGTTTTACCCCCATTAACCTCTTTAGACGCGCTCACCTTACCTCCTGGATTCACACACACACACACACACACACACACACACACACACACACACACACACACACACACACACACACACACACACACACACACACAGACACACGATTTTCCCAGAAACCCCATATCTAATATAAAACGTCCCTGTGTTCGTGTGTGTGTTCGTGTCATGTCGGAAATAAAATGGACGCACACACACGCACGCACACACACGCGCACGCGCTTCAAAGACTTTGATCACCTTCAGATCCCATCGGGTGAAAAGGAGATAAGGACGTCTCATGAGGGCGCTGCTGGTGAATGGAAGCGGCATATCTACTTGAAAGAACAAACTCAAGTCCTGTCCTGGTTTGAGAGTCTTAAAGTTCATTACGGCAAAGCCTGTGCCTCACCATGGAGGTATTTGAGATATCGAATACCGTCCATAGAATTGTACATCATCTTATATTTAAAGGGCCTATTTTTATCCCGATGTTGCTCATTGGGCCCAGGGTCACTGTGCGGGCCCCTGGGGGTCGTTAATTTAGTCAGCTTATTTGATTGTGTCCCTAAATGGGTGCATTTGAAACCCTTTTTAAACCGTAAAAAATGTTCGCAAATGTCTGAAAGTGATGTGTTGGAATGTCCTTTATGCATGTGCTTTCCAGCCTAATATTTCAGTTTAATATTTTACGCTGTTTAACTGAAGATCAGTACTGACGCTGACCGATAGATTCCCAATGAGCCTCCTGAGTTTGTTCAGAAAAACCAGTGCAGAGTGATCTGGGCATGTGCTAGACGACGGTTGACTTCAAAGGTCAGTTTGTTTTCCACGACCCCGGTAGTTGTATTACTCCATTGTCTGTTGTTTTAACCGCTGTGGTAAGCTGTTGCAGAGGGGCGGTGCTCGCCCAGCGTCTCTTGCCAGTTCTTTGGTTTCTTTGGCTGTGATATGGGGTGAACGCCGTTGTTGAAACTCCTTTGCAGACGGTGGGAGTGTGTCCTCAGAGTTGGAGGCGTCATCCACATTTTGTAAAGAATGTTGTTTTCGAGCGACTACTACAGCAGTCATACGTGTAGAGCGTGAATAACATCGGTGAAAGGACTGAAACCAGTGGCGAACCAGTAGATATGGCCATTATTGGCTGTTGTCGGTATTGAACCCACTGAGGTTGAGTTCAGCATTTTTAACGGTGCCAGTAAGATGTGTGGCTGGTCGGTCAAAACAGAAAGGCATGTCAGTGTACCTGGTTGCAGGTCATTTGTATAAACCCTCCCCTAGAAACTGCATCGTTCTGAGTGGCACCTTGCTGCGCGAGGAAACCGGCAGGAGACGCAAATGGCTCTGTCGCTTTAGCCGGACAAAACGGCCCCGACCAGCCGTCAAGTAGACTTGGCGGAACGACATAAAGCCGCCGAAAATGGGAGAATATGGCAGCTTTAACGGCCCGTCCTCTCCTCCCACGCAGGCAGTCGAGAGGCGGCGTTTGTCTACGCCCTCTCCTCGGCGGGCGTGGTGTACACGCTTGCGCGCGCCTGCAGCCAGGGCCAGCTGGACTCGTGCTCCTGCGACCCCACCAAGAAGGGCTCATCCCAGGACGACCGGGGCTCCTTCAACTGGGGCGGCTGCAGCGACCACGTGGAGCACGCCGTGCGCTTCAGCCAGGCCTTCGTGGACGCCAAGGAGAGGGAGGGGCGGGACGCCCGGGCGCTCATGAACCTCCACAACAACCGCGCGGGCCGGAAGGTGAGGTGCCGCTCCCAGAGCGAGGCGGGTGGGGCGGCGTTGAAAGATCATCCGAGCCGATTTTCAGACGGAGCTCGGGGTCGCGAGAAGGATTTGACCGGCACATGGACGTAGCACATTAGGAAAACTAACATTGAGGCGATAACAGGTGCCATCTTTCCTTCTCCCCTCATCTCCCCCCACGCCTTCTCCCTTTTCCTCCTTTATTTCCGTCCAACGCTCCTCTCCCCCGCAGGCGGTGAAGCGCTTCATGACTCTGGAGTGTAAGTGCCACGGCGTGAGCGGCTCCTGCAGCCTGAGGACCTGCTGGCTGGCCATGGGCGACTTCCGCCGCACCGGCGACCACCTGAGGCGGCGCTACAACGGCGCCGTGCAGGTGGCCGTCAATCAGTACGGCACGGGCTTCACGGCCGCCCACGCCCACTTCAAGCGACCCAGCAAGAACGACCTGGTCTACTTCGAGGACTCGCCCGACTACTGCATCCGAGACCACGAGTCGGGTAAGCGCCCATTGTGTCGGCGGCGCCGGTAGCCCCGACGGGTTTAGAGGGGGATCGGTGGGTCGGGGCTTACAATCACCGCTCTGGATGTAAAACCATTACAGACGTCGATGATGGTATGCGATGTGTACGTAGGTCCATCTTGGATTGTCATTGGTGGCATCAGAACAAGACTTCTGGGCGGCGTGTTCCTGCAGATCCATCCCACCCCCAGAGCCACACATACCTTTCCCTCCGCTCCCATCTTCAGCAACTACTGATAGACTTGGCTCCAACACGAACCAGTGTTACTACTTTTATGCCAAATATGTATAGATTGATGCCGGCTCTTTTTTTGGGGGGGGGATAATTTTGTTAATGTCTCGCTGCCAGACCAAGCCCATTAATCATCAGCAGGTAGGTGGGGACGTTCCAGGCGGGATTTTCACCGCGGTGAAAAAAGACCCAAAGAAATCTGGGCGGACGGGGAATGGGGCTTGATCTGTTCCCCTGCTCCCGTCCCGGTGGAGGGAAGTCGTCTACGCGGTGGAATGAGGAGCCGCAGGCACAATGCCTGTGATGCAATTACAATTCCCGGCGTGGGGATCTCATCCTAAATCCGGACACAGCATTATATTAAGTAGAACGTTTTAGCTTTTGGCTTTCAACGGTCAGGCCGCCCTGGTTCTATTTTTTTTCATTGTGGCCTTTTGGATGGATCAATACAAATCAGTATATCCTCACAACCATGGTATAGCAGGTAATGATATAAGATGGTTTATTACAAGTACAAGGATATTTAAGATGGAATATTGTTTGTGTATGAGAAACTGAAAAGAGTGTGTGTGTGTGTGTCCCAGAACATTGGTTGAGAGTGGAGGAAAGAGGAGTGTGAGCGAAAGAGATCACACGTGACCATGAGTGTGTGTGTGTGTGTGTGTGTGTGTGTGTGTGTGTGTGTGTGTGTGTGTGTGTGTGTGTGTGTGTGTGTGTGTGTCCCTGTGCGTCCCTGTGCATGATTATGTGTGTGTGTGTGTGTGTGTGTGCGCGCGCTTGCATGTCTGTCAGGGAGCACAGCATCTGTGGTTATCAGGTGTCATTGAATTTAAGACCCATTACACACTTCTGTAGACTGTAACCTGAGCGCGCACACACACACACACACACACACACACACACACACACACCTATAAATCAACCAGGTGGAGTCACACACACACACACACACACACACACACACTTTACAGAGCCCTGAGGGTAGGACTGGCCTGAAAAGAGGCAGATTTAGGGGCAGGTTGAATCTCTGCTCTTTATTCAGTCACTAACACACAGGCAGACTTGCCCAACTACAAGGTTCTTATTCATCTGGACGGTGGTGAAGCGTTAAGCAGCACAGAGCTGCACGTACGACAGGCAGGGAGACGTATTTATTTATCATTTTTTATCATTCTTCAACAAGATTATACCTATTCCTCAGTCGGTGGCAGTGTGTGGAATATGAATTATACATTGAATCTGACATTGATCACACTCATGTGCATGTCTTTCCTGCATTTCAATGGAAAAAATGGACTTTGGGACGTTGTGAGAAAATGTACAAAAATTAAAAAAAAAAAAAAAAAAAAAGCAAATTTTTGGGTGAACCTAAAATGGAACTGCTTGCAAAATAACTCCCACAATTTTCGGACCCGCAGCGTCCCCGGAGCTGTCCATAAATACCACCTCTTCCTGTCGCTCTGCCTTCAACGGCTGCACCGTCTGTGTCACGGCCGCCCAAAACATCCAGCACGTCCCATGAGAGCTTCCCAGTTACATAGAACCACCCGCTTGGATGGATCTCACACACACACACGCACGCACGCACGCACACACACACACAGGGTTTGTGTGAGAATACCTTTCCCACCAGAAGCACGCTCACAAACGTCACGCCTATGACACACATAAACTTTACAGAACTCCCTGTCTCCCTCTCGCTCACTGCCCTCCCCACACACACCTTCCAGAGCACGCAAACCCATCCTCAATCACTTCTCAGACACTCCACACACACACACACACACACACACACACACACACACACACACACACACACACACACACACACACACACAGTGAGACAGTCACTGTGTGTCTCTTGTTAAAGTGTGAAATCAGTTTCTCCACAGACTCAGGTGCTAAACTCATCTGAGCTCTGATGCAGATGGAGGGAGGGGTGGAGTACACGTGGGAGTTTTCAATTAGCGAAAAATGATTCCCCTGCGTATTGAAGCATAGACGACAGTTTTGGATATGGCATCATCTCCCCGCTTTGGCAATACAAGCGTGATCGTCTGGCGAAGAAGCACCGCGGCTTTTAAGTTCCAGAGGCCGGCAGAGCGATGGAGACCGAGGGGTCGACGCTGGGGGGGGGGGGGTGGAGGGGGGGCTGGGGGAGGTGGCCGTGATGTCACCCCTAGCAGCGCAGCATACCGCGGAGGATGATCGGGCCCGTTGCCAAAACGGCGGGGCTTAAATCATGCCCAGACATATGGGAGGGAGAGAGGGAGAACAGACACGGAACTACGACATAAACGTTCGGCAAATTCCAACCATATTTAAATGGTGACTTTGATGCCTGGCGCTGAGCCGCGGAGGAGTCCAGGAGCCGGTTCCACCGCCCTGTTCATCCTGAGGCTTCAGTGAGTCCGGGGTTTGTCTTCAGTGAAACCCAGGCCCAAACACACAGCCAACCAAAACAGATAAACAAACACCAAAGGTCCGTGGCACTTTGGACTTCATGGCTCCACTAGGAGTACAACTCGGTACTTATACTGTGCCATAGTCCAGCGTGGGCCCCCTCAGGTTGATGCGCATCGAACGACATGTGACAGAACATCGAGAGCGTTTGTATTTCATCAGTGAAACTGTGCTCAAAACCGCCATGACTGTACATTCTCGGTGCTGTCGTCTTGTAAATTAAATGAATGGTGAGGTTGAACTATTAACCATTTAAGCTTAGGACCCCGTGGAACCCATTAAAGGACCCCTGAGGTGCCCCCGGACCCCTTGTTGAGAACCACTGCTACAGTGTAGACAGTCACAGTACGTTCTACAGCACAGTACTGATACTGTACTACAGCACCAGGCACTGTGTGTGTGAATGCCTGTACAGTATCAGTAGGGTGCATCTCCAGGTGTGTGTGTGTGCGTGTGTGTGTGCGTGTGTGTGTGCGCGCGGAGACAGGCGTCTGATATGAAATGACCACCTGATGAAGTGTGGAGTGTGGGCTGACAGCTCCTATCATCAATCTCTCATCTTTCCTGCGCCCAGCGTTCAACCCCCTGCCCTCTCCTCCACCTCCCCACCTTCCTCTCCCTCTCCTCCACCTCCCCACCTCCCTCCCTCTCTTTCTCTCTCTCTCTCTCTCTCTCTCATTGCATCTAGTGTCGTCTGGTCTCCCGCTGGTATTTTAATTCCCTTTGTTCCCGTTTGGCCTTTTGGCTTTGGTTTGGCCGTTTGCTGGTGCAAGATAGAGTGAGACAGGTGGTCGCTCCAGTGCATGTTCACCAACTGTTGTCGTGTGTTATTTTTAGCTGCTGGTCAGAATCAGCGGCTACGCAACGATGCTCTATGTTCCAAAACGCCGAGCTCTTTGCTCAGATACTAAAGTAAACTCGTCTTATTCCAGTTCCTAACAGCAATTCAGAGGAAAAAACTCATTGCATGGAGATTAAAAAAAACGTGGATAAATAACATGACGTTGAAATCTCTCTCCCCCCCCCCCCCCCCCCAGGCTCCATGGGGACGGCCGGTCGCGTGTGCAACAGGACGTCCCGCGGCGTGGACAGCTGCGAGGTGATGTGCTGCGGGCGGGGCTACGACACCTCCCGCGTCAGCCGCACCACCAAGTGCGAGTGCAAGTTCCACTGGTGCTGCGCCGTGCACTGCCGGGACTGCCAGCTGCAGGTGGACGTGCACACCTGCAAGGGCCAGACGTGACCGCCGGCCGCCCTGAAGCGCGGCCCCACCGCGCGTCTCCTCCGGGGGGCCGCAGTTCGCCGTCTTCCCAAGTAGCGGCTCCCTAATCACAGCCGCACTGTTTATACTCACGCTAGCTGAGGTTTGTTTATCCACCCGCTGCCCCCAACGCTGGGACCCTCAACAAGTAGACAATATTGATTATTTTAGTCTCAAACGTCAATATCTCTATATACAGTAATATCACCATCGCACATTAAATTCTTGACACAAGGTGAATTTTGGGCAGAGGGATGTCGCTCCGTGTGAGGTGGGACGATTGTCCCGCACGTCCAGGTCAACACTCCTGACGTCACGACGACCCCTGGACTGGTTCAGTTTCGGGAACGTTCCCGACGGATCTGAAGGACGCGCCACGTGGGGAGCTTACCGGCGGTGAGCAGCGACGGGCCGCCGCGTGGCGAGGGCGAGACCGGGGAGAGGTGAAACGTGTTTTTCCGCTTGAAGGCTTCCGCTCGCTTTTCTTTTTTTCCATCCAAAAAAAAAAAAAAAAAAAAAAAGAATAATGTAACGACACAAAATCATATCGGAAAATTTGTATTTTCACTTTCCTCTGGGAAATTGGCCCAAACGTCAGGTGCGTCCCTGGTGTCTCAACATGGCCGCCTGTCCCTCGTTACCCTCAGAAACCAAACTCTGAATATTCCGTCTCCCGGGTCTCCCTCTTGTACCAAACAGTTCTGATACGAGTAGAAGGTTGGATGCGTTTCCAAAACACCCGATTCTGATGCCAGGTTCTGAAACGTGCTGAATGCTCCATCCTAACTTGCTAGATTTGGGCGCGTTTCACTTTCCAAGAGGGTTTGTCTCTACCTGGAAACCGAGAATACTCCAGAGACTCGTATCAAGCGGCGGCAGGACGAAGAGGACGTGACCGCGCCCACGAGGTTCTGCGTACGTTCACGGACGCCCCCAAAGACTCTGAACGAAAGCGTGAAGAGGCACCGCAAGGCATCGAACCGTCTACCAGCCAGAAGCGGCGTTTGATCGCAGCGACACACACACACACACACACACACACACACACACCCTCAAGGTAACTTTCCTCCATCGCGTCGCCGCGGTGTTTGTTTCCCGAGCCTGTAAGAGGATCCGTCGTCCTATGTGGTCCGACGGTGCAAATCCTGTGTCATTTGTTTCGTTCCATTCTATTTATTTACCCCCGAGTGTGTGTGCGGGGAAAGATGTTTATTCAGAGTGTATTCCCAAGCCCCGTTTGCAGAGCTGGCATTTAAAAACAGAGCAAAAGGAATTTGTGGGAATGTTTTCAGTGAGTTACTCACCGGCGGCAACTAGTGACGAGACAACAGAATCTGTAGGACGTGTCAAGATTAAGAGTCGAGTGTTTGTGTTGATTGCCAATGACTTTATTGACAATCAGCATCAAACACTCTCAGTAATCCGATCAGAGCTTTATTTGTATGTGAATATGGAACCAGGAACTAACCAATGGCAGTTTGGACATGAAATGTAGCTGCAATCCAAGGCTTTCTGAAGCCGTGCCAGCCAATCACGGTGCAGCATTTTGCCAACCTCAAGAGTTTCGGACCCGGCGAGCAGGGCAAAAACAAAACGCACCCCCCCAGCGGAAGCTTCCCGTCGCACCCAAATATCAAGGAAGCATCGGCCGATGGTTTGACCGAGTGGGTCGACGCTCCCGGAATCCATTGCGACGGCAGTTTGCGGCAAATGTCTGCGCCCAAAGCACACGGGTCCACCCCCGGCAAGAACGATGCGCTTAACGAGAATTCAATACAACGTTCATTCACGTTTGTCACCGTGCGGCAACCTGGTGCAGCCACAGCGCAGCACAGCACGTCAGCAGACGGGTCCTTCCCAAACCAGCTCCCCGTCGGGGCGTGGGGTGGACGTGACGCGTGACTGCAGCGTTAAGAGCACTACGTTTCCCAGAATCCACTGCAGCTGAATTTCAGCGGCGGATGAACGTGAACCAGCTCGTGGTTATTTTTTGATCCGACGTCGGAAAAGCGTCTCGCTCTGCTGGGCTGTCGTGTCCTGTGCACAGAATCAAAATGGTGGCCAAGAAGCTGGCTTGCAGCAATACACAAAAAGTCCTTTATTGTATTTTTTGTCTTTTTTTGTTTTTTTTTTTAATGATGGCAACTGATCACCTTTGTTCAAAAAAAAAAACAAAACAAAAAACAAAACCAAACAAAATAAAAAAAACGGCTTTACATGATGAGATTGAAAACCTCCCCCCAAAAAATGCAAACATATCAAATAAAAGTGAAAACCGATTCAGAATTCCTTTGATTTTTTTTTTTTTTTATTTGTTTTCTTTTTTTTAATCCCTTATCTTCCCTCCAGCTGTGGCTCGGTCTCCTCTCTGTTGGCACAAAGTGTGTGTGTGTGTCAGTCCAGGATCAGTGTCGCTGTGTCCGCTCGGAGGCTTGGCACCGGTCCGAGCCGCTCTAGATGCGGGTGAGCTGGTGCCACAGGCTGGATGGAAGGATGCTCTCCACCTTCTCCATGATGAAGTTGAGCGGAGCGAATAACGTACTGAGGAACTGGGGAGGGAGGGTGAGACAGGCAGGCGGGGTAAGAAAACAGCCGGAGATCCCGAGCGACGCTCTGCATTTAAAAGCTCCATTAGGAGTAGAAGTCCCTCACAGGGCGGAGCCGCCAGGTTTTATCGACCCCGACCTCCTTAAAACGTGGCCCCCGCCATCTGCAACGTGCCACTCTGCTGCAGCTGCTCGCTGCTCTTGAACGCAGCGCAGTGGGGCAAACGTTCGAGAGCTTTCTTCCCAAAAACGTGAAGCTCACATGGTCGGACAGTTTTTATGCTACACCGATTAAAAAACAAAACAAAAAACAAAGCTGCAATCCATGCATTTCGGCTACATACGTGCGAACAGAGACTAGAAACAGGAAGTTGTGCCACTTCCTACTGACACCTACTGTAGCCAGTGTTGAAAAGAAGGTGTTGTGTGTTTTTTTTTTTTGGAGACTTAAACATTTGCCCGTTTGGAGTTTGAGGAGCTGCAGCAGAGCGGTGAGTTTATCGACAGTAAAGTGTTCAGTGAGGTTGTGCCGTGAACAATACCGTCTTTGTCAATCTTTTAACATTGACAAGGTTCTCTGTGTGCTTGTGTGGCTTTGGCAACAGCCGCTGTAGTTGATAGGGGCCGTGTTGTGGGAAACATGGAGGATGGGAGGAGAGAGAGAGAGAGAGAGAAGCGCTGTTTACAGTCAGCGCCTCTCGCCCGCTGCCCCTTCTATGTAACTACACTCCGATAAGATGATTGTCATCATACGCCGGGACTTCAAAGTGCGTTTGAACGGTGACACCGACCTCTGAACACCCTGCACGCCAGCCATACGACGCTGTTGCAGAGGTGTGTGCGCACGCGTGTGTGCGTGTGTGTGTGTGCGCGTGTGTGTGTGTGCGCGTCTCTCACAGCTTTAGCGAAGACCCCCATGAGCTCAGGGAACTGGTGTGTGAGCAGGGCCAACATGGCGGTGAAGGAGCAGAGTCCTGCTGTGAAGAGGATGAAGAACGGCAGCTCCTTCTTGGGATACACCGACACCTCGTGGAATACTGCTTACAGAGAGAGAGACAGGGGGACGGGGGGGACAGGGGGGGTGGGGGGAGACAGGGGGAGACGGGGAGGGGACGGCTCAGAGAGAGAGACAGGAGGAAAAAACAAAAAAACAAGTCAAAAGGTTAGATGCTTCTTATAATGACAGAATAAAAAAGTTTCAATTTGTTTTGATTTAACTCCAGAGTGTGTGTGTGTGTGTGTGTGTGTGTCTTACTTGGTAGCAGCTCTCTGTCTGCGGTCTCTGTGCAGATGGGGTAGGGGTAGAACAGGTGACCCTTCTCCAGGGGGTACGGGATCATCCTGAACGCTACACACACACACACACACACACACACACACACACACACACACACACACACACACACACACACACACACACACACACACACACACAAGACAGGTTTCTTTAATTACTGGCAACACACACGTACGACCCTTCCTGTCTGTGTGTGTGTGTGTGTGTGTGTGTGTGTGTGTGTGTACGTACTGCCCTCCCAGGTGCAGTGCAGCAGGTTGAGCGCTCCCTCCACTCTCTTCCAGTGCTGCAGGTGGAAGAAGGCGTAGGCGATGGCCTCGCTGTCGCCTCGCTTCAGGATGTGTTCAGGAGGAAGAATGAGACTCTTCATCTCCAGTAGATACTGCAGAGAGAGAGAGAGGAACGTCAGTACTGATCACACAGAACCAGTACAGTCTATAAGAACCAGTACGGTGTATATGAACCAGTACAGTCTATAAGAACCAGTACAGTCTATATAAACCAGTACAGTCTATATTAACCAGTAGTCTATATGAACCAGTACAGTCTGTAAGAACCAGTACAGTCTATAGGAACCAGTAGTCTATATCAACCAGTACAGTCTATATAAACCAGTAAAGTCTATACGAACCAGTACTGTCTGTAAGAACCAGTACAGTCTATAGGAACCAGTACAGTCTATATAAACCAGTACAGTCCAGGTGTTGTGACTCACTTTGGGGACATGGGGGTTGAACTCCACTGCTCTGTGAATGGCTTCTACAGCGTTCATCTCCGCTGTGCTCAGCCCTCGTCTGGAAGCTGCTTCTGGAGAGAACCTGGACACACGCACACGTTTCATTCTATTTAGCGCGTGCGCGAAGTCACTAATATCCCTGGAGCCTGAGGCAGCCTTCGGGAGCCGTCCAACAAGACAAAAACAGTTTGTAATAACACACAAACTCTCCTGGGGGGCCCATTACTGCGAGCCACCGCCGCCAGGATGCCAACCACCCTGGTGAGAACCAAGTGACTGCTCAGCCTTCAGTGTGAAATGCAGATGGAGTCGTGTCATCACACACTTTTATATTGACCCGTATTTACGAGTGTTGTGGTTTGACATCATACTTCTCCGATCAGTTCAATGAAGCCAAATGGGTTCATTCAGACATGACTGACATCAGGCTCATGTGACCGCTTGGACGCCCGCCCCTCACAGGTGAAAGGACATACTCACTTGTCGGACACTGCCCTGGCCTTGAGCAAGGCAGCTGTGTAACATATTGTTGCAGATTTAGGTAAGCTGATATCTGTGGAGGAGAAACAGAGGGTGGAGGTTTGTGGAGAGCGCGGCGCTTTGACACGTGCGTAAACACAGAGACACAAAATAAAAAAAAAATTTAAAAAGCTGCACACGCTCCTGGCGGCTGCGCCGCGCACGCCGGGCGCGATGAGGTGCGCGGTGAACGACGACATGTGACTGTTATGTCATGATTTACGGTCCCTGCAGGAGCAGAAAGCACCTGTCAGCTCTCCCTCCGGGGAGAGGAGGGGTTTGGAAACAGAGATACTGAGGAGAGACTTTGTCAAGTTTGGGTTTCACAGCTCCGGGGTGTGGTGTGTGTGTGTGTGTGTGTGTGTGTGTGTGTGTGTGTGTGTATTGTGTATACAAGGAGTTGTGAAACAGCGGAGTAGGAGTACTATATATTTGTTTCAGGATCAGGTGGAAATAGGGTATTTATGAACTGGATCATTATGTGAAACGTTACTATAACCGTTTCCTTCGGGAACTGGAATAAATCCAGGCAGCAGCTTTCAGACAGGCAGGTGCAAGGATTTTTCAAGAATTAAAGTGTAAAGTGAGTTTGCTTCCTCTAGGACAGGTGGGGAAGTAGGTAAGTGTGAAGGGAAGTAGTAGGTTTAGGCTTTTACTGCATAACTTAATAAGTGGATAAATACAATCAGACAAAACGCTCACGTCGAAATGAAGACCACATTTTTCATCTCCACAGAGCTTTAAACACAACGCTGCTCTGTCGGGTTATAAAAAAAAAAAAAAAAAAAATGAGGAGCAGCACACAGACTCCGCCCACTACGTCCATACTACTGATGGGTGTAGCGCGGGGGGGTGTGTGTGTGTCTCACCGTCGTATTTGGCCAGAACAGCCTGGACGTCGGCGTAGTTCTGGAGCTCCAGCAGAGACTCCAGCAGGTTCTCATGGATGTTGAACATACTGAGAAGAGGGAACTCCTTCATTAACTGGAAAACACACAACTGTTGTTACATGTAATACCAGACAGGGGGCGACACCAACACAGTCAGAACACACGCGCGCGCGGCTGGCATTACTAACATGTTAAAATGGGTTTACAGGTTTAATTAAAAGATTCAAGTTCACTTTTTACAAGTTGACATGTTTAAAATAAAGGCTTGTACGCGATACATTTGTGCTTAGAAACTTTACACAATATCGTACATAACGCAATGTCTGCAATATAAACATGTGCGATACATCTACATACAAAGAAATAATTGTGACGATGATGTGTGCGAGTGTGTGTGCGTTCTTTTCTTACGTCTCTCATCATTTTGACGGCTTCTCGTGTTCTTCCTAGCTTCCTAGAACACATAGCCAGTCTCCTCTTAATGTACACCAACACGTTGGTGTCCCGTCCTGGAAACGCATAAACAATGTTATATATATATATATATATATAGACACACACACACACACACACACACACACACACACACACACACACACACACACACACACACACACACACACACACACACACACACACACACACACACACACACACACACACACACACACACACACTATACCGTGTGCTGGATGAAAACTATTTTGATCGACTGGAGGACTGTCCATTATAATCAGATAATGTCACCTCGTGTTAAAGTATGTTGTTGTTGTTGTTGTTGATGTTATTGTTGTTGTTGTTAAGGTTGCTCCTATGGGGTAGAGCAGCATATCCAATGCATGTCACCTGTTAACTCCGGTATTTGACCCATGTTCGTACTCAGGGAAAAGAGTGCAGAAGTGCAGAAATAATGTGCTTTGTGTATATAAAGTCCCTGCAACACGTTATTTTCCATGTTTTCCGTGCGTGTGTGCGTGCGCACAGAGGTCCGTACTCACTGTGCTGGGCTTCGTACTGTGTTCCGTGGTGCTGTAGCTGGTGGCTGCGTCTGTAGCAGCCCTCCCCGGCTTTGAGAGCCTGTTTAAATAAGCGCTCGGCCTCCATGATGGTGGTGGCTTCTTCTTCTGCGAGCAGGATGTACGCCGTCGCACAGCTGCAGAGGGGAAAACGTTTGGAAAAAGGCAAACTGAGCAAATTTCTCATTTGAAATACGCTTATGCAGAGACTTTAGGAAACTCTGACACAGGATGAACTCACTACAGTGTATATCCTGGTTAGGCTCCGTTATTTGGCCACGCTGAACAGTGTAGGACGTCCCATAAGACAAGCCTTTTTGTAAATGTAGTCGTTGTCTATATTACATTTAGGTCATCAGTCTGTTTACGCTTCAGTTGTTGTCAGCCTGTTGATTTGAAACCTTTTCGACAAATGTGGTTTTTTTTTTTTTTTTTTAAATGCTCCTCAACTGACGTGTTGAGATCTTTTGAACATCTTTGCGGTCTCTCTAAACACAACAACTGGTTCAAACCAAGTATATGATTTAACGTTTACGGCGTCACTATTTTGTAGACACATTCTCGGACAAGCAACACACAGATCAGAGAGACAGACAGGATCGTGGAGGGATAATCTTACTCCTCCAACTCCAGAGCTTCATGTGCAGCAGAGATGCGGGCCTGAGGATTCCTCTCTCGCCACGCCTTCTGCATGACTGGACACACACACGACGAACAGAAAACGTATTGGGTAAGATAACCAGTCCTCAAATAAGATGTTCATGTCCTCAGCAACACATCACCTTGAAATCTTTATCATGTTCGACAAACCATTCCTGAACAATTTCTGCCGTGTGGCAGGGCATATTATCCTGCTTGGAGCGCCTTTGGTAGGTACTAACCACTGCACACCGGGAACACCCCACAAGACCTGTGGTTTTGGAGATGCTCTGACCCGGTCGTCTAGCATCACAATGTGGTCCTTGTCAAAGTGGCTCAGATCCTTACGCTTGCCCATTTTTCCTGCTTCCATCACATCAACTTCAACAACTGACTGTTCACTTGCTGCCTCATATATCCCACCCCTTGACAGGTGCTATTGAAACGAGACGACCAATGTCATTCACTTCCCCGGTCAGTGGTTTTAATGTTGTGGCTGTGGCTGTTGCGGCTGATCTGTGTACGTACACAATAATAGCACAATTAACCTGGCAAAAGGGTAAAAATATAATAGTTATTTATTCATCTTAATTGTTGTTTGCCATTGCAATAACTGCTTTTTAACTCAATAATGTACAGCCTATTTAGAAGTAAACGATAACATTGTGGTGGATTCCACGCAGGATCAGCACTCCCCCTAGTGGTCACGGAAGGTTACTGGCACTTACCGATAACGTAAATGTCCAATAACCACATTTATTGGGAAATATAATGATATGGATCATCATCCTACAGCAAGTATAAAGTACATATTTGTTCAAAAGTGCATATGTGCTTACTGGCATCTGCTGGTCTGAGGTGATCGGAGTCGCAGGTAAAGAAGGTTTGGTGATCCTGAGCCGAGAGGTTCATGTCGTAGTAGGTCAACGGCTCCCGACCGGTGACCCAGGTGTACCTAAAAAAAAAAACCCACATACACACACACAGTTACAGACCCATGAATTACCCATGACGTCCCTTCATGTTCATTGTACTTCCCTAACACACACACACACACACGCACACACCTTTAAATAAAGTTTAATAGCTTTAATAAAGTTCAATATGAATTCATCCAGTGATCCATCCAGAAATATTCTCGGTAACGGTGTGTGAAGGTCTTGTCAGTGGAGACGCACTCCTTCACACTTACGCCACTTCAATAAAACATGTTTTGATCAAGCAGCGTGAAAATAATTGCGAAGCCGATGAGAGAAGAACACGAGCGGAACGGAGGAGCCTGAATGAACGTGAACGAGAGGAGACAGCGAACAAAAAATGGAACGACGCGATATAAGAGACAGCGACGTCGGACTGGAAGAGGAGACTAAATGATCAAAATGAGAGAAGGAAGGAAGGAAGGAAGGAAGGAAGGAAGGAAAGGGGAATTAACGGAGAGAGAGAATGAGTCATTCCGACAGATCAAAAACCGACGTGGGCCTCGAGGACAGAGCCTCTTCAGACGCCGTCACTCACCTGTTATACTCTGCACCGCGGAATAGATTCAGCGGATTTCGCCATACTTTACATTCTAGAGAGAGGGAGGAGAGCGAGAGAATCCAATCTTGTCATTTGGCTTCAAAGGGGATTGATAAAAACCCCTCAGGGATAAGACAAACATCCGGACTCACCTTTGGAAAGTGTCACCGCCCTTCGAGCTCGCTGCCGCCGCCGCCCCATGGCTGGGCTTTTCAGGGGCCGCGCCCCAAATGTATATTTATTGTTTATCACGTTTTAAGAGTTACCTTACGATTTTGTTTATTTTAAATGAAAGGAATTCCCAAAGGGTCACAACTTCAAACCACTCAAACACAACTGGAAAAAGAGGAACGAATACTACACAGCACCAATTATTAAGTGTATTGTGACATAGGTATCGCATCAGGGTGGGGGTTGGAGTGGATGCACAGAGTAGATCCTGGAGTGGAGTGGACTCTCACCACGGCGGACGCTAACGTTGGGAAACGTGCTGGCGTCACAAAATAGTCCGAAAACATCATCTTGAAAAATTTGCCAAAGGCACATTGTTATAACTGTACAGTGCAGCCATGTTGGAGACTGTAACAAAGAGCAAACAGCACTTTGTGGTACAATCCGCCACAGTGAGAGTCCACTCCAGGATCCACTCCAACCCCAAAGTGAGGGTCCCCTCCACTCCATGATCCAGGTCAGGGTCCAGTCCAACCCCATAGTGAGAGTCCGCTCCAGGATACCACCGTGTGCATCTGCTTCAAGCTCCCCCACATGAATCGCCATAACAATTATGCATACAATGCATAATGCGGTAATGAAATGGAACAAGTCGCAAGCCGCCAAAAAAAAAAAATCCCAAACAATAACATGTGAAAATATATTTAATAACAATAAATGAAATTTAAAAAAAATATGTTTCCATTTTTGGCATTTAAAAGTTATGAACACAGATTTGTGGATTGTAAACTGTAATCAACTTTTTCCATTTGTATTAATTTTCTGATACATATTTGTGAATTGTGACAGAATTCCAGCCATAGAGAAGCTAATGATAGACTATAAGGCAATGTTATTACTTAAAGACAAATAATAATGAACGTCATTTGCACTCAGTGTGGTTGCCTCTGACGGCGTCAAGAAGAATTTTCAGTGTAGGATCCAAGAATCCAACATACATCTAACTTAACCGCAGGAGGAAAATGTTGCGACTGTTATGACTTCTGTGGTAATTCATAAATCCTCATCCGCGTCCTCCTCCATCATTAGGGCAGGAAGTAAAGCTTACTACAACTATTGCACAGTTCTTATTATTTCCTTTGGCGCTAGGCTGTGGGAACTACACATGATCCAGACGTTCATATACTTTAACGATCGAACAATCAAAATAACAACAGCAATTTCTCATGAGAAAAAGAGCCAGGGTGTGCCATAGGAATAGCTAAAGCCTAACACATTGCACATTAGTGAATGTGTGGCTTACTTAATTAGGAATACAGAATGAATTAGGAAGATTATGAAAATAATGTAGAAATGCTCCATAGTTCAGTCTGTTTTCAGTTAAAACGTCGCCATTAAATAATATTAGATTTAGAATAAACTTTGTGATTTAGTGATTCATTTGGTGACCTTATGTTGAAACGTCGATGATTACAAACCTCGGTCTTCAGGAAAAAAAGCCACAACAATGCGTTTCCTTCCGATTATCATGATAAATTTAAATCTCTTCTTGTTTATGTCCATAACATGCCTCTCATCCAGCGCCGTCGTTAGGATGCGACAGCGCAGACACAGGAGAATGGAAGTGTTCTTACCGGAAACACTTTGTCGATTGGTGTCGGCCTCCCCGTTACTGGTGTTGGAGTTGGTGGGGGTGCTGCTGTCCACTCCGCCCAGCAGGGGGCGCAGGTGGCTCACGGAAACCTGCTCTATGAAGGAGGTGCCATACTTCCTGAAGTACCACCACTCAAAGATCTGCGAAGCGGGGACACACACACACACACACACACACACACACACACACACACACACACACACACACACACACACACACACACACACACACACACACACACACACACACACCATCAGTCTGACTCACGCAAAATTCACGTTAAAAAGCTTAAAAGGATTTGTTTTCCAATTCCAATAAAGTCCAGGGAAAGGAAGAAAAAAAATCCACAAGATGCCGAGAACAACCTTTTAGTACCCCCTAAAATATGAATAACAACAATGCACAGCTGACTGGATGTTGAAAGGGGGAGACTGACAAATGAGTTTGATATTTTCATGCGAGTGACACTTTTCACTCCCACATCACTAGAACATGAGTAATGTCAGATTAGGGGGCTTTTCCAGCAAAATAAACAACTGTTTGGAGAAGATTAGAGTTATTGTCTCCTCGGGGTCATTTGCCTTGGACTCCAGCGTCGCTGCATTAACAAACAACATCAGGTCATCACACACACACAACAGGTACAAGCATTCATTCGGTACAGAAATACATACTGTACATACAAATGCATGCATGGTGCCATCAGTGAAAGCTTAAAGCAACCTACAATATAACAAACCTCAGTACATCTATTGCAATCTAATAATTCACTCAATTTAAAACAAATTGCATAAAAATATCCAAGTATATGATCACACGAGGTGTCAACATCACTGTGTATACACAAGTCTTTGTCTCATGCATCTGTTCTCCATGTCCACTGCTCTTGTATAAGTAGAGACATTACAAGATTTTATGTTATTATTATTATTATTATTATTATTAATAATAATAATAATAATAATAATAATAATAATAAACCTGGACAGGGTTGAGGTTCAAGTTTCATCCATAGCGATCCACATTCTGACCAGGCATGTGTGAAAAAGCGATTAAATTTGACCGGAAGCAGCGGCAGGTTCGTGCATCGCCCACAGGCCAATGTTCAGGTGGTGGAGCGGGATGAGGCTGTGGAGTAAGACACTTTGTGACATCATCTCCCAATTTGCTATATATGTGCAGGCTGTGGCTACGGACGCATGGAGCTGCGTGGCGTGGACTCCATCGCTCTGTCGTGGTTGCAAATTGTGCGTGTGTGTGTGTGTGTGTGTGTATGTGTATGTTCCATGGGAACTCGAAAATTTGCAATTGGTCTCAGTAATTGGACCCCGTGTTTTGCAGCCTGCATTTATTATTCTTTTTTGTTATTATTATTTTTTCCTCCGAGTGAAATTCCTCGTATGCTCACAATCTTATCTAATGGGTTTATTTCAGAAACACCTTCCAAACAAAGACAACTCCGTTCCCTTCACCTGCCTGGAATGAACCAGCTCCGCTTCTGCCCCCTCAGCGTGTTCATGGAACAAGTACCAGCCTGGAGCGGTTTCTAAGCCACCCACGCAAATTTAGACAATAGCCCCCGGGTGGAAGAGCGTTCATAAAGAGAGGTGTCGTTTCTTTTCTTTAATAACAGGCCAAGTGCTGCGGCTTGGGTTGCTTGTTTGAAACACACACATGAAAAGAGGGAGGAACCATAAAAGAAGCTGCTGCCGATGAGAGGGCTTTCAACATGGCTTCCATTTCCTCATTCATCCTATTTGATCCGAATACTCACATGTTTAACGATGTGTGGCGAGTAGCAATCCGCTATATTATTTTTAGCTGAATATCATGGAGTAAAAAATGTTCGCTTGGGATCAACAGAATATAATGTTTGACGTGTAATCCATTTTTTTCCATTAGCTCGTAATGGGGTAATCTCAAATACCCAATTATTTAATTATTGCCTGACCTTAGTTATTTGAGCGGACCGCTATCATTTTGTAAAACCATTGAGATTCTCCAATCATGCACATTTTGTGGGAATTTTGAGCCAATGTTACAAATGTCCCAATAAATAGAACGTTTTAATCCGTTGGTTTGAAGCAAATTAATGATCTGACCACATTTTTCTGTTCCAATATTCATGGATTTCTTTCCTAAGGCCGGATGGTTATGTATTATTACGCTGTTATGGCGGCATAAAATGAACATAAAAGACAATTAAATTGTTAATCACACTTATTTATATGACAATTAATGGCCAACTAAAATTCCATGACCATGACAGCCCTACAGTAAAACCCGGTATGAGTGCATCCCTAGCATCAGATCATTATTTTCCCACATTTCCCACTGGGGACTTGGAAGCACCACAGCCCACTGCCACGTTCCCCTGAGCAGCTCCACGAGAGGTTCCAGATGGTTAGGAAATGCCCGACGGCATATCAACAGGGCCAGTGTCGGAAGAGGAAGAGGAAGTCATGTTTTTATCTCCCCGAGAGCAGCGTTCTCCAGGGGGTTGACACCAGCATCCTCTCTTGAGATGGCCTCCCTCACCATCGGGCTGCCGCTGGAAACTACAAACACTGGATCCACTCCCAGCAGTCCACAGCAGAACAGAGGAAAAACTACCAAGAGGGTAGCCAACACAAAAACAACAATTTCTCAGGCAAAAAAAGTGTACCAAGAAGTGTTGCATTATGAGATATATGTCAGGATCAAATGTGATCACAACCCAGGAGTGAAGGTAAATAAGGAGTCTGTGAATTTCTGGTTTCTAAAATGGTTCTCTAGTAAAGTGCTTCAGCCCGCCGATTTATCAATGGACGCGGATTCTAAACCGGCACTTTCTTCATCGACAACCTGATGAGTCAATTAACTCAGCCTCCCTGTTTAATAAACCCATATTTTTACCGACTTTGTGAAATTTGATGTAGAATGAGTAGAAAAATCGCTTTGTTTCCTTGATTTCAAAGCAGCCAAAAGAAATGAATGAAAGTGAGATAAGTCACGTTGGTCCGACAGCATTCCGATGGCTAGAGAACGGTCAGAAAGGGAAGTGCTGATGTTCTTAGCTACACGTTGGGAGATGTCATACCATTAGTAAGATCAACGTCAGTATCTGCGTTGCTGTGACCTCACAAATTGGTAAATATCAAGTTCAAGTTTAAGAGATTATTTGTCAGGATCCACGTCAGTGCGGGTCTTACCAGGATCAGCCCTGATATGAGGGACGAGGTGCCCGTCAAAGCCACGTAGAACTTGGGCGTCAGGGTGTTGAGAAACATGCTTACTGTGGAGGAGACACAAAGAAGAGGAGAGGCATGAGCATTTTCCTGCCAAATAACTCCAGCGGGTTTTCACCACAGGTTATACACTCAACGTATGAATTATTATCACCACCATGTAGCTAAACAGGAAGAGCATCAGTCGGATTCTTTAACATCGATTCTTGATTCATAGACTGTGACATTTATCATATTGAGGAACATATTAAGAGTCATGCGGCCTGTAAACCAAAAAATAAGTTTACAATACAGCCCTCGCAGCGGGTTTCCCCACGGTGGCTTTTCAGCCTGCAAGCACGGCCATGACAGCTGAAGGGCACCGTGGGAACATTCCGAAAAGTGTTTTTGTACAATTCCTGTTCCAAGTCAGCCATGTTTAACCACACATAAAAGATAGATACGCTATCAACTCAAACTGCACAGCAGAGACTGAACATTTACTTCAACAAAGATTTGCTCGAGGCATCAACAGGTGCATGACTTGTAAGTCACCCTCTCTCAAATGGGAGACACGGGGAATTTGGGGCATTTTGACACTGGATGTGGACTTCACCACATAACCGGGCGTCCCAAAACAAAACCGTATTGCCAGTAATGAACCTAGCTGTGGTTGTCCTACCACAGCCTCTACAGGAATACCTGGCCGCCAATCCCCCCCAGTTTAAAAAAAAAGGATCAAACGTTCACTTCGCTGGAGCACAGCATTACAACTTTTGCACGTTTCCTTATTTTACCCACAAAATGTTTTTCCCCTCGCATCATCATCAAAAAGGGTCGCAGCGCTGCTGGCAGCCTGGAAGTCGCTCACTGTCTGTGTTTTTGGTGTTTATCATTCTTCTTCAGCAGCATCCCACCCCCCCACGCCCACCAAGAGCATTTCTCAGGGAGCGGCTGCACTATTCTCGCCATTGATAGCGACGAGGAGACTCATCACAGGTGGACCGAGTGGGACAGAAGCCATTGGGACGAGGTCCTCCATCTCCGCCGTGCAGGCCTGCCCAGGGCTGCAGCCGGGTCGCCACTCAGCGCTGCGGAGTGAGCGCTCTCGTCTTGGAGAGAGGAGGTCTTTGTGCGGGGCGGCAGCGGGCCAGGCCGACAGCTGCCGCCGCTCTGGACCAATGAGAGGCCACTATCGTATGTCTGGCGAGGGGACTGCGAGCAGATGACTAGCGCGGTCATTAAGAAACATTCACGTCAAGGGATATCAAATTTTTTATTTTTTTTTTTAAATAAGCATCTCCTTTCTCTGCACAGATACTGATAATGGTATTGGATGGAGCGCATAAAAGGCCAACATTTGGTGACCCTAAATCTGATTCCAACTATTAAACATCTCAGTTGTCAAAAAGTGATTTTCCTACTTTTTGACTGAAGCTTTTTGATTGATAGAAAGTCAACGACATGTCAGTGATTACTTTCTGATGACCTTGAATTGAAAGGTTCATCGCTTAATTGCTTTTTCATTCATCACATTTCCTCTCTCATCATTACACAACACATAAGCGCTGGATTCTTGCCATTGTCACTCACTCCAGCTGGAAATTTACCAACAGCTACAACCCACATTTTGTCTTTTGCCGACAACCAACCCCTTAGAAAGGTCACCAACTGCCACCTGTTGGTATTTTTGTTTTCTATTCTGAGAAACAGGCTGTAGCAGGCTAACAGGCGGTTTATAATAAGACTGTAAGAGGATGACACATTTTTAAATGAGTATCCACTGTGGCTGGTGAACAGAAAAAAGGGTGAGTTCAACTGCGTCTATAATTATGAGGACGGAGGGCAGCCCCGGAGTTGTTGTGATCACATGACCATGAGCATATGACCAGATCACATCAGCGGAGCTTTCCGAGCCGTGCCACGTGGGGAAACTGGAGTTTTAATGATCATATTTGACAGCTATAATTCTCAGCAAGGCTGGGTATTGGGCACAATTACATTTCAGTACAAAAAGGGTCACAATTTGATTCAATATCGATGAAATGACTCATAATATGATGCTCTATTGATATAGTGACATTTTATACATAATGAGAATTGCTGCTCACTGTTCAGTGTACAATCTGACTGGCATTACCAATGACAAAATGAATAACAAAAATAACTCAGAACAAATTCAGTCCAATACAGAAATGTAATATTTCAATTAATTTGTGACACATTTGGTGGTATTTAATTTGAAAAGTGTCAGTTAGCCAACAATACAACTAAAAGGGAGAAGACCATAATTAGTTTGGCATTTCTTTAAAGCTAGGCAGAGAAGTCATTTATTTAACAGTAGCAAAATTACCTTTAACTCACCATTTATTAGTGTAAAAACAAAAGAAGATTTGTTTCAAAGAAAGCGTCATTTAGGTTCAGAGGGTCAGGCAATGATCCCGCACTGACACAGCCCCCTGGCCTAAATGTCAGCATGAACAAGAAGGGAGACCCTTACTTAGAGACACACACACACACACACACACGTATGTATATGTATGTGACAAATAATCTCTTGAACTTGAACTTGAACACACACACACACACACACACACACACACACACACACACACACACACACACACACACACACACACACACACACACACACACACACACACACACACACACACACACCTTTAAATAAAGTTTAATAGCTTTAATCAAGTTCAATATGAATTCATCCAGTTTGTTGCACAGTGAACGGGTATTGGAGAGAAATATTCCCGGCAACGGTATGTGAAGGCCATGTCAGTGGAGACGCACTCCCTCTCCTCCACCGTTTCATTGTGTGTACAAGGAAGAGTGCGTCCTTCACCAGAACGTCCAGTAATCCCATAGATGTGGCGATGAAAGTGGGAGATAAACCCGACCATCACCGAGGGAGTGTCCTCTAGCGCAGAGGTTCCTAACCACTGGCTCGCGGACTGCGCCGGACCACGCGGGGACATTTGCCACCGGGCCATGAGACCGCAGGCGGGATTTTTTTCAGGTAGCAACGTGCAGCAGAGTTTTTAATAGAGTTTTAATTTGCTCTCAACTGTTTAGGTGTGTTTAAATATTCTCATATCTTTATTATATATAATTTTTAATATTCAAATAAGTTATTTATTGAGAAACAAGTGTTTTTCTTTAACAATCTTAGACTCTATAGTCCAACAATGGCGAAGCAGTCAGTGCTGAAAATTAAAAAAAACATATGTTTAAATCAGAAGATCGAATGGAATCATGATCTTAAAATCTAAAATCAAATTGAATTGTGGATTTGGAGAATCCTGACAACCCTAGTATCTGTTGTTGTAATGTGACTTAATGTATATTGTGTTTTTGAAGAAAACTCAACTCATTAAAGCAAATCTGCAGTATATCCTTTTATTAAAGGGGACCTATTATGAAAAACTCACCTTTTCACTCTGTGCACACACATTTGTGTCTCCTGAACGTCCTTAAACAACCATTGAGATTTCCGTACCCTTCGTACGTCACAGGGCCCGCAGCAGAATTAGAACCACCCCCCATCTGAGTAACTCAATCAACAAAGACTTTTAAAAACAAAGAGGAATCAATACCAATTGTCCATGAAGAAACTGCTGACAATGGAAATGTAAATATTTTAAAAATAATTCTGCTGTGTTTCTTTCTAAAAGTAAAAAATAAAAGTATGCGGTAGAAGACTGTCGGCTGCGGTGCGCTATCCGTTGTGCGTTTCTCCAAACAAAGCAAATTTAAATAGTGTTTTTATTGTAGATGTATTTATATATTTTATTTTACGATGTTTACATGAAACAAAAAAATGCCGGCGCTCGAGAGACCCAGTGCAATGTCAGGCCTGCCAACCTTGGGAAATACCACAATAGTGTAACAGGGAGTCTCTGTGGCTCTGCAGCTATTACTCCATCAGTTATTCACACCGAGGCCCTCTCGTAACGAGGCTCGTCACATCGTATGCTCGCATGAGAGCTACTACGGCTAACTATACACAGTATACAAATTAATCTCATTAGCATATACCCCTTGAAATGCATCCTCTCGTTAAGTTACCGAACATGTTTACCAACTAGAGATGCACCGATGGCAATTTTCTTGGCCGATTCCTATTTCCTATTCCTATTTTTCTTCAAGTCCCGTGATCACGATCATGTGATAGGATAGCTGCACATATGGACTACCCCTGCAATTTTCAGTTACCACAATGGTGAGATTGCTGATTTTGACACTGTTTATTATTGTTCATTATTCACTATGGAATAATAAAAGAACATGAAACTGTCTCTGAGTTCCAATAAAATAGAATATAGGACTGTCACCATGTTTCAGTATAATTCAACCTGTAACTCACTGTGTTTTTGTAGGACCCAGCGTATAAATAACGTGGAAATAATAATAATAAAAAAATAATAAATAAAATATAAATAAATGGCGGACTCTTCTTGCTCGTTCACTGGAAGTCCTCCTTCCCACACTGTGCATCAAACCAACTGAATCAAATCGAATGACTTGTTTTACCGAGTGACTTGTCAAGAACCGAGTCTCAAAAAAAAAAGAGTAAAACCTTTCATCACGAGCGGAGCTCCGTTGTGACAGCGATACAGCGGATTTAATTGTAATAAGTACCCAGTCTCAGGTTCAATTTCTCATGTTTATAAAAAACTAATTTCCACGAAAACACGTTCAGAATAAAGCAAATTACAGTCGATTTTGTAAAGAAGTCTGCATCTTAAGATGCACATTGTTGTTTACTCGCGGATCTTGACCCCTCCAATATGGTGCACACACAGACGCATAGTGGTGACATACAGCAGCTTATCCACAAGATCAAAGTAGCAGCAACACAGCGCAACGTACTGTAAACGTCACGGCGCTTCAGAGTAAAACACAGCACGCATCTGTCTGGTCTATCTTCTTTTCACTGCAGCTCTGCACCAACATTTATGGAATTATTACTTTGAAAAGCAACAGAAAAACTGTATTTCACTACGATTCCATTTTGCAATTGATCCCACTAAGCCACTAATATATGCAATATATTCATTATAATTTACACAATATTTTTTCTGACTTTTAGACTAGTCTAAGTTTAAAGTTCCATTTAAACATCAGGGAAATTAGTCGTTAGGAACATCCCTATTCTGAATGTGTCGGAACAACCAGCAAGGGGGCTGAACATTTTTAATTTATCAGTAACACCAACAGAATAACTTATAAGCAGCCTTTAAAATAAACATTTAATTTACAAGCGCTGCGCAGCGTGCACACATGAAGCGAGCCACCTGTTAATTAACGGCAAAAGCCACTCGTCAGTTTTTTCCTGCGACCAACCGACCAATGAAAAACTTGGTCAACTAAGACTCTTCTTGTTGACTAACATTTGGTCGACTATCTGGGGTAGCCCTAGTTAGAATGCATAATCTGAGTGGTATTTCCAGCAAAAAACATGTTTTGGGGACATTGACTAGGATGGGTATAATGCAGAGAAATGCATTTAGTTGCCTCAGTATGTGTACTCTGTGCAATGACAACTAGTTTAATCTTATCTAATACATTTGTGTAAAAAGGAACATAATAGGTTTCTTTTACCAGTACTGCAGTGTGCTTTTATTAGGGCTGGGAATTGCTAAATTTTTTTTACGATACTAGTACCATACCGGTTCCCTTAAAGTGATAGTGATACCAACAGAGTACTTCAGTCGATACCTTTTTTTCCTGCTATACCTATCATGTGAATGGAAGCATTCAGTTGCCTAAAATGCCACCACTCCAACACAACCGAATGACCTTTACACAAATACATCTTGAAGGTGTTCAAATTATTGAAATATTTATTAAATAACTGTACAAAACTGTACAGTGACATTTTTGGGCAGTGTCTTTTTAAACAATAGCCAGCACAGGAGGAATGATTGCAGCGAGGAAAACCTCTTTCACTGTTCCTACTGTATGGACACCTGACTGCTGTTTTAAGAGAGACTTGTGAACGTATGTTTTAACAGACTGTTGTAGCTGCCGTTGCGGTCGTGAGCCAATCACACGTCGCACCAAATCAAAATACGCTTGCGATGATTGGCTGCGAGCAAAACCATAAAAATAATCATGTATTTCTAGATCTGGGCACATAAGGATTGAATGCAGGTATTGTTTGACTGGAGAGTGGAGACGTTTTGATACTATTTGGTATTGGGTTATTTCAATCCCAGCCCTGGTAGTTATATACTGAAGATTGATTGCTGCATCGTGAGTATTGTATAAGAAACTAGGTACACAATTGTACCTAGTTTCTTGCCAATACACCGCCCTACAAATCTGAGACAGACGTTTGGAATAACAATTTGTGGATCCATACAAACAAGAGCCCTTTTTGTCTTTGTTGAGGTGTGAATTAAAAAAAAAAAAAGAAGCAAATCCATTTTACAGCCTCCAACCTCTAAACCCTTTATTCTCTGACCTGAGATTTGGTATCACCATCTCCTGTGCAACAGTGTGAAAGTCGCTGTTGACGCCTATTTACTGTAACAATATCTCAACCGTATCTGCAGCCATGGCCGTGCTCTCCACCGTAAATGTTGATGAGTTGTGAACACGGCACCGCAGTGGCAGCTTTCAATTCCACACATCAATAAATGACCCCCGTTTATGGACCATTTGGGTATAAAAGCTCTTGCGAAGTCTGTGCTAGGCACCCCTGAAAGGACCACGAGAATTAATTTTGAACGAGGGTTCTTGGAGATTGAAGACAGAGCGCCTCCATTACAGATTTGTGAGCAACAAGGGCTGACTCTGGTTCCGCCAGGCGGCCTGCTCCGAGTTGTACGTCACTCTTGCTCCACTGCTCATGGCTGACAACTTTGCAGGCAGGCAGCGATTAGAGCGCACGTTGTGTCACGGCTCGTATAGCTGGCAGTGAGTGATGGGACACTAGCGGAGCCCATCTGGGATTAAGCATCTCCCCTGACCTCCGAGCCGGACGGGAAGGAGGCAGCGTCTGTCAAAGCTACGGCAGTGTGTATGTCTGTGTTAGTGTGTTTTAGGTACTGCAGGTGTACAGTAGCGATATGGGCACGGGTACGTTCATGCACATGCTTTATTTGAAGTATATTCATGTGTGCATCTATATAAGTGTGTGTGTGTGCGTCAGCAGAGGAAAGGACGTGGAATGTCCTACAGCCACTCATGTTTCACATGAGTGGCTGTAGGAACATTATTGATAGATCCTTCACCGTTCAGCACCACCCACACACTTAAGTTATATTTGTTGTGATGCTGTATGACTCAAGTACAACAGAGAGAGAGATACAATTTATATAAGTAGTATCTTGCATATACTGTATTTTATTTTCTATTATTATCTATTTGTTTTCAATTTGTCAAAGCAATTGGACAAGAAAAAATGTGAAATGGGTGAAAAAATAAAAATACGACGCAAGAAAATGTTTTTTTCCCCCCTATTTTTTCTTGACAGCTGAAAGTAATAACCTCATGTTTTGATATTATATTTCAATTTTCAACACAATGATTTGATGTGGCACAATCATCTCATCACAAAACCTGCTATCAAACACTGTTCCACGAAAGTAGCCTGAAAAATTTGCTTCAACAATACCAATAAAAAATACAGTTGTATTGTTTCTATTATGTCTCAGATACATCAAAACAAATGGGGTGTTTTAAAGTTATATGTAGGCCTATGTACTTAATTTCTCTGAAGTGCATTAAGATGTGGTCTGTATTGTTTTGCTCTTACAACTCCCTGTACAACTTAAATGTACCAAACCCTCGGGCTGTTTTCGTTATAAATCTGATTACAGTTAGTTTGCTGTTAACGATATGGATCGCAATTTGGACGTTGCATTCATTGACTGAAACTAGGCAGGACACAGAACCAGATCGCCACAGCACCAGAAATCAATACCAATATCAGTGAAATTCCACAACTGGTAATACACAATTATACCACGGAAAATAAAAACAAATATTAATGACATGTACTACAGCAGTGGTCCGAAAACTTTACAGTCCGCTACCCCTGAACACGTTCAACCCCCTCCAGCACCAGGGTGAGTGCACCACACACACACACGCACGCACGCGCACGCACACACACTATAAGATACATATTACAGCCTAGAAAAGACCGTGCGATTTATCGACAATTTTGCTCTTTATTAAGCCATCTCACGTATAAAACCCAATTTGCACACCAGCAAGCGTCTTAAATAATTTTCTCCTCAGTTCAGATTGCGTTCAATCAGGCTAGAAAAACATCCCCCAGTTCAAAATTTAAATAGACTGGGTCAGAATAGCTCCAGGCTAAGAGAACATTTTAACCGTTCCAAAGTAAACATGGATTGTCCAAAATGTTAAACGTTGTTTCTTCACATTGTGGTTAGTTCATGAGTAAATTATAATTAGCTAAAGTCATCCACAGTGATTCTTGGCATAAATGCAAGACAATTCAAAGGATTAGGAAATAAACAATTGTAGTCTTATATAAATATCTGCTTTCACGCGTGCGTGTTGACTGAAAGCACACTCTCTTTTACCAATATAGATCAAGGCTGGACCAATTAGATGACAATAAAAATCACTGACATTCAAATTCATTTATTTTGCTTGTAATTATAATTATACTACTTTATGTAAGGCAGCATGTTAACAGTTTGTGTTAAGACTGACAGGCCACCTGCAGCCGCACGGAAATCAGTGATGCAGCGAAGGGAATCGTCAGGAAGCCTAAAAACAAAAAAAGAAAAAAGAAAAAGAGTCGAACCTGTTATCACCAGCTACACTTGCGCACTCTCTCTACAAACAGCCAACCACTGTAGTCACATTTATAAATGCTCACTCTGCACAATTTGTCATTTGCCAGTTGACGGCAAATTAATTGTTTTGTTACAATTTTTTAAAAAGGTTTTTTTTTTTTTAATTATTATTAATGTGTCATGGTCAAGAGTTAGTCTCAAGCCCTGGACTGTTTGAAAAAGTAAATCACAATTTTCTTTGCCATACGCCCTATGTTGCCAGTTTGGGAATCGCTGTACTACAGTATGGAACAGTTTTATCTAGAACAGGGGTATATATTTAACAGGAAACAAAATTGTGCTTCCATTAATAAATCTATCATCTATTGACAGCTCCAGTAGTCTTATTATACTGGTACAGTTTGGTTATCCTTTCAGTAGTTAGATTTACTCAAATAAAATTGTGTTGAAAATGAACACAAGCAAACCTCCACAGTGTAAACTGACAAGGATAAGTCCATTACTATAGAAATTATTTTTAAAAAGCTAATGCTATATTTTGATGAGACAATCACATACGGCTTAAACATTTGTATTGAACAATGTTGGTTGTATATGACTAAAACAATGGCAGCATGTATTTCATAACAAGACATCTGCTGATACGTTACAATTATTTAATAGAACATTAATCTGAATAGAGATGCAAGAAAAGAAAGAGTATGACTCCTGGGAAAAAAAAGAGAACTTCAATAATCCCCATCTTTAAACACACACACAGAGCTAGTGGCTTGAGCTGGTGTCTCCCAAGCACACTGAAAACAAACATATAAGACGACAAGTGCACACTGACCAACGTTTGAACACACACACGCACGCACGCACGCACGCACAGACGCGAGCAGGCTCCGGCCCACGCACTGAGCAGACGCTGACCTGATGAATAACAACATGAATGTACAGGGCCACCTGCCGTACAAAAACACAAAAGCCGTTTGAACATGGGGCAGCGAGTAGCCACAGCACCATCATGCATCATAGATGACAGAATGTATTGTTCATACAGCTAACAGCACTGCAGCCGAGAACCAAGGATAATACTCCAAAATATCAGCATGTGTATGTCAAAATATCATTGTGCAATAAAAAAATATATATATATATACGCACACAACGGTGCTGAGGATGTGTAAATGAATATAGACGTTTTAGTAGGCTTGTTGATGGGGAGTCTGAACAACTTCACTAGTCTGTGTGCCCATCAAAACATTTAGATTTTGAGCGCAACAACCACTCAGTCTACACAACAAACAAACAAACAATAAGGCCGAAAGGTCTTTTAGGCAAGTACAGCCGAAAACAGACAAACGAAACGATAGTCCCTTTGTATCAAAATCAAAATTGTGAGATCCCGCCCAATACCCAGCTCTACAATTTTTTTTTTAAATACAAATGAAAGATTATTCAACCAGTTGGGCACGGACCCACCACACCCAAAGTCTCTAGAATATACAAAAAGATAAGAGAGCGACTCACCCTCCCTCCACTGCAGCCGCTGTATTGACAGCCAGAGAGCTACGGTGGAGCGCGGCCACAGCGGGTCCTTGAAATGCCTGTGATTGGCTACCGGCTGTAGCAGCTCTGAGCTCAGATCTGTCTGAATTGGAGGGTTTTTGCCGTCAGTGTACCAGGACAGCGCTAAGATTCAACATGCCTGCTGGCTACACACACACAGTACATTACAAGCTAGCGGGGCACCAGATCCTGATAGCAACAGTGCAAAACAAACACTGCTTTTTCCTCCGGTAACAGAGGAAGAGGCGGGGGCTGTGGTAATCAGCGCAGCCAATCAATACCTTAGAATTTAATGAGACGGGGGGGGTCTCTTCCTGTGAAGGTAACCACGACAACCCCGCAATGACACTACAGCAGATTGTATGAAGGAGTCTCCTCAGCGAATATTCCACAGAAAGGCTAGCTAAATGGAGGCGTTCACAACGTGACGATTTTTCTGAGGCCTTTGACCACCCAGCGAAGGCCTTCACCGAGCACGCATGCTCTTTCTCAGTTAAGACACACAGACCCCGGCGCTGGCTTTTCCCTGTAGCCCGCTGGGAGCAGCTTCTGTTCAATCACTGCCTATTAGTGTTGGTCAACGGCCAGCTCAGGCCATGTTGATGATGGTTATTTAAAAAAGAGATCTGGGGATTTGAACTGACATCATTCAAGTCCTGAGCACAAAGACTTTCCTTTGTTCCGGTCAGAGCCATGGGAAGGGTAGCGGACATAGGCCGGGGTAATTAAATGGCTGATGAGGTTGAGACGCATCTGTATCTGATGGTGTAGGAACATGATGATGACGAATGTGGGGGATTTCCTCAACAAGCGATTAGATTATCAGGAGCAGCATGCTCCAGGACGCACTCCCCTTGGGTTGGTTAGGGAGGAGAGCGGGCGGGGTGTGCTTTTACATGACCAGCCTCTTGCACCCCAACATTAATTTATTTATTTAATTGCAATTTCAACATTGCAACACATCATTCTCTCACACAGCATAATGATGATGCTGTGAGAGAAAACGGCAATGAGGATTGAGGATGCGGTTGTGTATTCATCCCACACACACACAAAAAAATGCTAATTCATGTTCTGTGATGCATTCATGTAACACCATGCACGCGCAATGTGTGTGTACAAACACTCCCAGTTTGATCAGAAAGGCTGCCTTCATAAAGTGGAGGGAGTGAGCGAATGACATCAACACACAAATCAACCAATTTCAAAAGGTGTAATAGTGTAGAGTAGGGCTGCAAGAATGACATTTGAAATTCAAATAGAATTTGAATATTAAAAAAGTTGACTATTTGAATGCTGAAATTGCCATTCGATTGTGTATTTTTTTTTTTTTATAAATAAAATAACATGATAAATGTTTTGGCTAACGTCAGCGAATCAATTCACATGTGATGAGCATTAAGTTCAATATAAGTTCATCTAGTTTGTTACACAGTGAACGCACATGAGCGAGAAATATTCCTGTAACGGTGTGCCAAGCCTGTGTCAGTGCGCCAATGACCAGAATGTCCAGATATGCCACAGATGTAGCAGTGAAATTGGGAAATAGACACGACCATCATCAACAGAATGTCCTCTAGTACAGAGGTTCCCAACCGCCGGCTTGCTAACCGTGCCGGGCCGCGGGGCATTTGGGGCCGGGCCGGGCCTCGGGGCCGTGAGAACACGGCAGGAATTTTTTCAGAAACAGAGTAAATTAAATACATATTTTTTTATTTGCTTTGTTTGGGGAAAAGATTGCCCCCCCGCATTACGCACGGTCCCGCAGCAGCGCCGAGCTACTGAATTTGAGCATTAAAAATTTGAATATATTTGAACATTAAAAACATTAAAGCATACAAATTACAATGGGATAATAGAGGAATATCGGCGGCCCTAGAACAGAGATACTCTAGCTTCCAGATAAGAGTGAATCTGCAGCTTTAGTTATTTATTTAGTAAACACCACAAAATGAGGGAAAACAAAAAAATGTGAATCCTAGTCGACTTATAGACGTTCCCTCTGTTAAGTCAATGAGGAAAATACATTTTGTGGCAACTTCTGCCCCTTGTTACCAATATTCTTTTTACACCAAAATTAGCGGGTTTATAAAATCCGGGTAAACCTGCTAAAAATAGGCGATTGACACCTTTCCCATTGCCCGGAGAAATGCCATCTTTTTCTGGTGTGTCACGTTTGACGTCACAAACGCCTCGGAGAAGGGGCGTGTCATGGTTCCAGTGTGATGGGGAACAGCTTATCACCCAGTGAGACTCTGTTCTCTTCGTTCCTGCAAAAGAGCCGTTCAAAATAATCGGATCGTTTGTGAATGACCCAACACTACAGTAGAAGCAGCGCGGAGTATCCACCCGTAAACCGGCAGCGCCCGATGCGCCCCCACGCTCCGCCACACGTGGAGTTCTCTGGAGTGATCCCCACACTCAAAACATCTCATGGTCCCCCATGCTGCAAAAAAGTCATTAACTTCTGATTTTGGATTCTAAATGGGATATGAAATGTTCGAATGATACACGGATATTCCTGACTATTAACGTGCCAGCGTCCAAAACTTCATAGAGCCGGCAAAGCGGCCGCAATTAGCTGGTCAACCCGGTTGTCCTGTTTACATCAGAGCCGATCGGATGTGGAGCTGATAAAAACCTCTGTCTATTGCAGGGTCATTTGACCCGGGATTTTCCTTTCCCACTAACGACAAATGCCGGATGTACGCGGTTATTTCCGGGTTTTTGGTGCAGTGGGAAAGGGTTATAATAGTAACCACTCCCTAACCATTCTGGCAAGCTTCTATAATCACCCAATTAGATTTGGGTGAGTTGTGTGCATCCCTGACGCAAATCAGACTCAACCTCATTTCTCTTGCTGCCTCCAAAACTACTCAACCTCTAACCTCACATACTGTAATGATGAGGACTTTGTGCAATTTGGCAGTGCGACATTACAAATTATTATTATTATTATTTTTTCCCCCCATCAATAGTAAACCAGACCATACTGGTTCCTTGCTGTGGTACTGACTTCATATGCAGTGGAAAGTTTTATGACCAGATGAGATTAAATGGACTGTGAAACACGGAAAATGCTTGGAGCTCCAAGATACTGTTGGCCATTCTCGTACAAATAAATAAATTCATAAATAAATAAATAAATAAAGGAGCCCTCCCTTACTAAACTGAGTCGAGACGGCAAATCTAAACTAGATAAGTAGAAAGCCCAGTGTTTCCCATACATCCATTTATTTGTGGTGGCCGCCACAATAGGCGTTTTCGCACCGCAGGAACTTTTTCATAGTTCTAAGAACATCTGGAGGAACCGTCCCTTTTGTTGTGTCCGCACTGCCAGACCTAGGAGCGTTCGTAGTTCTTAGAACGCCATTTTGAGGGACTTTTTTTTAGCTCCTACTGCAGGGCAGGGACTACCTGGCACAAGAGGAGCCTTCAGTGACGTAAGTGTACAGTGATTGGTCCAGACGCAAGTGCACGGTCCCTCGGACTGTCTGCCTGGGTGAGTCGCATCGCTCTGTGGGGACCAGCCCACGTATACTCAGAGGTAATGAAAACAAACAAACTTCATTTCATTTTCCGAAGGAAATTGAATGAAATAAAAACAATGGCAGTGCGAATGCATTCTTTACAATGTAAATGGCAAAAAAAAGTATTAGCACCAGAGAACGCATCAAACATTGTTGGTGACATTGCAGACCCATTGATCTATACTATATAAGAGAGTGACCCGATGGGCATTTATCAATTCCAAAAAAATATATATATAATATATATATATATCTATATATATCAACTCCCTTGAGTTCCACCCCTCAAACTGTTGATGGGTGAAAGTGAATGATGGGACGATTAAGATTACCAAGTCATCAACCGATGCAGACTCCATACTTTAGGCAGAGTAGAGCATACTTTGGTATTTTAAAGATTACTCGTATTCCCATATCTGAATTACTGTATGGAGGTGTGGGGTAACACGTACAAAAGCACATTACATGAATTATGCAGACTACAAAAAAGAGCCATAAGGAAAGGTAACAATGTAGGATCTTGTGAACACACTAACAGGCTGTTTTTTAAAGTCACTTACTTTGAAGTTCATGGATCTGGTAGAATTTAAAACTGCACAAATAATATATAAAGCAGGAAAACATTAACTTCCGGGTAACATACGAAAAAAAATGTTCTTGGATAGAGAAGGGGGTTATCATTTAAGAGGAAAGTTTAAGAAAAAGATATATACTGTATTCGTACCACCATGAAGAGCATGTGAGTATCAATTTGTGGGGTGAAATTGTGAAATGTTTTGGCTATAGATCTCAAGCAAAGTCCAAATATAAATTAATTCAAGAAGACGTACAATAAAATATTTTGTAAGAGGTACAGGGATGAGGAAGGGTTGGGAGGATGAACGCTGAGGTAATGGTTTATAGTTCTATCTGATTGACACTGGGTGGATATTTGGGTTGTACATAGTAGCACAGGGGTAGTTGTTTGTGAGTTGTATATATGATAAATATTTCATTAATTGTTTGAGTTATGGAGAAGGGGTAGGACCATACAAGTGTATATTTTTCCTACACCTTTTCAGATGAGAATTTATTTGAAAGTTTGCTGTATGTTTATTGTTCATTTTAATTGCTATTCTTGTTTTGTTTGTTGTTTTTGTTTTTTGTGCTTATTGTTACATGTGCGAAATAAATACACATCAATCAATCAAAGATTCTTCAAGTGAATTAAAGTTTGGAAGAAAACTTGGACCATCAAGAAAGTTCACAACAACAAAAGCACACACCGTCAATGTTTATGCCACACTCTAGTTACTATCACAGGAAATGGATTTAGGCATGGACAAGTCAGAGCATGTCCACGCATTGGAATACATGCTAAGCAGTTTAATTGTTCTAAGCACAATGACAAAGATCTAATCCAATCGTATCCAGGAACTTTCATACATGTTAAATCCAGGATCAAATCAAGCAAGATCTTGAATCCAACTGACTAGCGATATTATGACTGGAGCACTCTGATCCGCTTGTAACTGAACAAAGGATGTTCAGGATATTACTTAGATGTCATTGGAAAAAAATAACCCAAACAAACTAAAACCTAAATCCCAACTTCATAGTAACTACATCCAAGACTGGGCAGTCGAGCCTTCCCCAAAGGGACATGTCCTTGCCCAGCTCCAGAGATATCCACACAATGACCTCACATTACCGCCACCCTGCCAAGTCTGCTGTCATTAAAAACCACCCTCTCAGCTTTGTTACTGGTGGCATGGGACTGCCAGCGCTGAAGGTTTTGGTTGGATGGCAGCAATAGATCAGAACTCCTGGGAAAGCGATCCCATTTGTCCAACAGCTTCAAAACCACAACCACAAACATATTTGGGATTTGCCAAAGTGCCATTTTTAATCCTAGTCTATTGGTGGGTGAAAGGTGAATACCAAAGTCAATGTTTAAGATAATTGTGGGCTGTAGATATAACATCAAATATCAAACAATGACGAACACTAATGAAAAAGCAGCTGCAGAAACTTCACATTTGACTTGACAACACAACCACTACAACTGCTATGTCTGAATAATAGATATAAGAAACACTTAGCCTGAAACGTATCTTTACAAACAACAACTTAACCATTCAAATATTTTGGCAGATGATTAATCCCTATTAACAACTATGGTTTAATATGGGGAATTCCAGTGAAATGGCCTTTAGATTATATCAAGAACAACCACTTCCTTGGTTGGTTTATTTACCCCCGAAAAGATTTTGTTCAAATTGCTACATGGCTGAGCTAAGCCCACTATGAATCATCAAATCACTCCAGCTGCAGACTTTCAGTCTGTTATTCTTAAGAACAACAAAATAACTTCTTATACAAGAGGACTGGCCGTTAGGTGTTAAGTGAGTAAAATAATAATAATAAGAAAAAGAAAAAGAAGGCAGTAGATAATCACACAGCCATTATCCACATGCTCCAATGCCAGTAGAAGTCGTCCTCATAGCGTTTACTCACTCAGTTGAACAATCTGGTTTCTCAAGAAAGGAAAAAAATGACAATCTTGCATACGCAAGATATTTTAATTAACTTTCAATGAGATGACAGGAGGTAAAAAACCTGGATTGATTTTAATTAAAAGACGGTAATTTAGGCTGAAACTAATGGTAGAAAATAACTTCATATTTTGCCTGCTGTAAAAATAGCCGTAACAGATTTTTGGTAAGCACCAAATTAGATCAAAAAGCCAATGTCAATTGGTCAATGCAGTTGGTCAACATCCAACATCGAATTTCTCCAAAGGGGAATCAATAACATGCCATGTTATATTTTGTACTATCCATCAGTATACACAGAGAGCACATGAAATAGATCCCCAATCCCTGAACGTCAGAATGGAACTCTCCATCCATTTAGCTTTGCGGAACATGACATTAACTTCTAAATTTGTTGATGCAGCTAAAAGTTTAGACAAACTTTATGGAGATGATTACGGGCTGTGGGTAACCGTCCACATAAATACTCCGCCACTGAGCTCTGTTCAGCTTTTCGTGGGTGAAAGTACATTTTGGATGGCTCTATATCTTCAATGAACCATCTTCTGTTTCGGTGGCGTACCAGCAACTATCTGAGCTCATGAGACAAAAATAGCCATAGTCAGCAGTAACCACAGAAACCCCAATCCTAGTGTTACCACGGAAACAGAGGCAGCTGCTCTCTGTCACAGTGCTGTTTGGCTTTTTATCAAATGGCCATTCTCAGCAGCACCTGGCACTACGCATCCATCTACCTGGACCCCAACAATTCACTCAGGCATGCATTTCACAATCACAAGCCAATCAATACGGCTGTGAAATCAAAACAATTTATCGGATATGATATGAAGTACAATAAAATGGGATTTGATTCAATGTACACTACAATTAATAAAGTCATACATTTCAATTTCAATAAGTTAATTGTCTTAAAATTATACACTGCTTTCATATAGTCCAACTCAATCATGAGTTAGTGCTACACAACGCATCAAGCTGGTCAATATGATCATATTTTCATTTAAATTGCAAATAGACAACTTCTTTGCTTTAACTTATCATTACGAAGTAAATGTTGATTTCACAGTGTAATGGCTATAGAATAATGACACTATCAGCAATTAGATTGGTTCCCTATAAGCCTTGCTTTCAGTACGCAATTCTGTCTGCCACCAGGTACGATCTCACGGGAAATTGAAGGCTCAATTTATGGAAAAAAGGAAGTGCCTCAACCACTGCACGTTCAAAAGAGGAAGCGGATAGCGCTCCCAATCACTGTCCCAAAACATTGAATCACACAAAAAAAACAACTTGTTACTTTGTTTAAACGGCTATCTCTAAATGAACACGATATATAAATTAACCGGATGTAATCCGTCGCGATTTTGAGGGTCCAAGTCCCAAGTGCCACACAACTTACTTTTCATTCAATATGTGACAAATAACCTCTCGAACTTGAACTTGAATATAAAATTGTAGTTGACCTCTTCAGTGAACATGCTTTCTTCTCTCTTATTTCCAAAGTGGTGTTGATCATTTCCTCACGGTGCTAAGCTCTGAGGACAACGTAAAGCGATTCGGTTGTCTTTGCGACAGCGGCACAAACAGTAATAACAATGAACAGTAAGACAATAATCATGCGTCTGCAAAGATACACGTAAAGTTCTTTGCATATGTAGGCAGAAAGGGTTTTCTGTGTCACTCACAGAGGAGCAGGCATGCACACTTTTGAAATCTCACGTTAGCGCTACACATACTGGTGGTGCTGTGAGTCAAACAAGAGCTGCTAGTTCTCGGACTACTCCAGTGGGCTGCCCTCTGTACAGCACAGTTGGCTCTAACACAGTTAATGGCTATAACGCTCATAATGTTAGGACTCCTTTTGACTGAAGGGTATTTCACAACACGCCAAAACCAACTCCAAAAATGTGTGTTGCCTCGTGTCAAATAAATAGTATGCCTATTATTGCCTATTTTTAACTAAAGAGGTTACAGAGAATTCTGAAATCTCTGCCTGCACTGCAAAAAACATAATTGTATTTTCCCCCCACTCTTATTATGTGGGAAAGCTGTATTTTAAAGCAAGCACGTTCCCCATGCTCCTTTCTTAGCTTGTGAGGAGACCCTGAAACCAAACTTGCCTTTAATAATGCCCTTCCTTTCATGAACCAGTTGGACATGGAGTAAAAGTAGCTCTTGCAGTCAGTTTGGTTTTGATTTGCATATGCAGGGCAATGTAATGCCAAGCATGTCGCTGTCAGCAACGGTTATTTAAGACTATAAATTAAAAGGCTGTTTAAGTGCATATTCCCCCAATTATTTTCTGCGATAGCAGATATGTAAGAGGTTGCAACGAACAGATTCTTGACAGCCAGTATTCATTTTTAAATTTATAAAACCAGCAACACTTACATTGTTATTAAGAAATCTTTATTTGATTATGGCAACATGATTCGTACCTTGTGTTGTTGCATTCGTATAAGCAATTTGCGGATGCAGGCTGGTCCCCTATCAACTAATCACTGTGGGCATAGTAAGTATGCATGTTATTTAAATACCACCTCAGCCATCACATCAAGGTCAATGTATGTCCTTTCTCCTCCCTTAAGATCTCCCGATTCCTTAGTAGAAGTTGCTCTCAGCAGCTTTGTGAATAGGGTCAGAGCCAACTCTTAGCTGAAAAGTTTCAGTGCTCTTTAGATGAGGTCTTAGTAGGGGGTTTGGTTGGTTTGCAGTAATTCGTATATAGTGCAAATTCATTACATTAGAAATGACATATTTTTTAACAGTTGAACCATATCAAACATAATTTAATCAAACAAAGTATGGCATCAAATTAAGGCCACACTACCCTACAATGATGACAATGTGGGAACGCTTTGCCAGCTCTCAGCCAGCATCGCGATAATGTGACGACAAGGATGAGTTTGAAATATTCAACACCGAAGCTACAACTTGCATTTATCTTCCTTTGCTAGTCTCATTGCTGTGACCCCGTCCTTTGATGAATGTACTGTGGTCAATTTGATAATCATCCAATACAACCTAATACAGTAAAGAGGCTGGTGCTTAGCTCTCAACCAGAAAATGGGGACAAATGCCCGCGCCAGTTCAGAAATGAAACCATCAATGCAGCTCTCGGGAAAACAGAACTCATACAATAACACACCCAGCCTCCTAGAGGATTGCTGTACGAAAGACCGAGTGCAATGCATTTAGCCAGTAGGATGTCTAAATCAAGTCTCTTGTATTTGTCATGGCAATAGCATGTTGGTTTGTTGAAAGACCTGATCACCATAGAAACACATCAGTCCATGAGACGTGCCTACAAAAACACCAATTTACAGAAAACAGAACATGAAAACCACTCTCCCTTAACTTAAGGCTAAATTAAATATGCAATATCAATAATAGCACCAACCAAAGGCTAATATATGGAGGATTATGAAACCTTCCATTCCTCAATATTGTTTTTAATCCGTTGATTTAATCCTCACAGAAACCTCTAAGTTGTTATTTTACGAATTTGATGTTTGGGAGAAGGGCAACAAGGATTTATTTTTTCCCTTTGTGAGGGAGTCTTTCCTCTCACTGCTCCCTGTTTCTCTGAGGGAGTCTTTCCTCTCACTGCTCCTGGATTCTCTGTTTGCTCAGCTATTGCTCAGAGTTTCTATTTTGTCCAAACAATCAGTGTCTAGTTGATGCGTGAAAGATCGGGAACATTTTGACGTGCTGCTAATTGTTGGGAAGTTTGCATGTCAGAGCAGAGGTCTTGCGTGCCACTGCAGCTCAAATTAACCCCTTGATCAAGGTCATAACTGGGCCAGGATTAAAGTACCTTTGATTATTTAAGGTGATTTTTTTTTAACCTGAGGCTCATTATTTAATACTCATAATGCATCTCTAAAAATCTACTAGATCAAGTCAGAAGATGGTTAAAGTTTAAATCATTTCATCCACCAGGGAATTTAGACACATACCATACTTTGAAAAGTTTCTAAACGTATATACTAAAATACTTTATAAGACTTTCCCTAAATGGTAAATTAATCCATGACAATATTTTAGTTTTTGTTGCCGCCTTGTTGCACTGCGTTGAGAGATTGCAACTTTTATTTTTTGACTATAGTCGGTATAACATTATGGTGAGGATGCTGAGCAAAAACTGATATTCAAGATAAATCAGCTAATGGTCCATGTTTTACTCAGATGCCTTTTATTCCAAAGAAAAGAGTCTAATTACTACAGAAACTAGAGAAAAGCCAACATTAAACACAGACCTGAAAAGCGAATTCTGCAAAATTTGATAAACATTTAAAAGTGGTTCCCTCTACATTTGAAAGCAAACAAATAGATCCAAATTGTTGCTAAAGCATCATTTTGGTGGGATTCTTTCTTTTCACATAACTCAATGATAACCTACAATGAATAGTTCCATCTTAAAAAACAAATACAATTGAACCTTTGCTTAAAATAACTACAATCAAGCTGTATGATGACCCCCGGGCCACAACAGAAGCGACATCGTCAGCGACACGTCAGCAACCAGAAAGCATCGCGTCATTTGACGACCCGTCAAATTCTTCCGGGTCCGTCTTCACTCAGTCTATGACACGCTGGCGTAGCAACATACTGTATAAGACTTTAAACTTCAAATTGCGAAATTTCTGAATTTTCAATGGCAAAGTGAATTAACTGATTTTAATGTTGTAATGTCACGATTTGATTTTCCATTTAAACATTTTTTTTCCAGCACTGACGCCTATGCTTATTGTCAGGATGATTTGTAAAGAAACACTTGTTTCTCAATAACTAACTTTAATTTGAATATTAAAAAATACAAATTATAGAGAGCTTTAGCAAAACAAGACTTTAGAATTATAAACAATAAGTTATTTATTACACTACTTTTAAGTTACTCACCAAAATAGGCGCGGCAAAATTGATACTATTTTTGCCAGAGGGGAATGCTAGTATTAAAAGGCAAATTAGTACCTGCAGCTCCAATCAGAGCGATCTTTTCTCCAAACAAAGCAAATAAAAACTCTAGACATATTTAATTTACTCTGTTTCCTGCTGCTGATCTGCTGTGGAGCAGATTGCAAATAACTGCACACATTGCAAAGGACTGCACATCGGCAACTTAATATGTGTGTGTGGTGTGCGGGTGGTGCGGTTTAAGCTGCCACACCTGTCTTCGGTCTAGGTATTTGGGCCCGGGATCAGGGTGGCTGTACACGTGTTGCTTGTCAGCGCAATAAACGAGCAAAAGGCAAATCACCCACACCCACACAAAGAGCGTCTGTCATGATAATGTTCCATCTGCTCCTGGTTTGTTACATCGTGCCACTCTATACAATAAACTGGTGTATTTGCAACATCTCTGCCCGTGTCTGTATGCCGGAGGGCCCTGGAAGCCACTCTTGGGTGGCGGGTGGCAGACGCGGCTGCCATGGTGGCGCCCGTACAGAGATTCTCCAGCACGGGAAAGGGACACGGAAGGGCGATTCGAAGACGCACTGAGCCACCAGCGGGTTAACAGGCGGCTACAGCACCAGCCCTTTCCAACTGGCCGCAGCAGCACCCAGGATGTCCAGCGGAGGACAGGGAGAGAAGCAACCGCAGCAACCACCGTGGGGAACCGCCCGCAGCAAGCTGCTCGGCCCAGCAGCACCCGCCAGAACCATCCAGTAGCCCAGCAGCCAAGCCACCCTTCCAAACAGCCCCTGCAACAGCCAAGCCCAGCTACACCAACAGCCAGCACAGCAGTCCGAGGCCCCACGCTCCGGAAGGGAGAAAAGGGTAGTCTGTAGGTAAGTAGCGGGGGTCAGGAGAGGTAAGTTTCGGCCAGAGATTCTCCCTGGCCTCAGTTTGGTGTTGGGGATATGTGGTGTGGTTTAAGCAGCCACACCTGTCTTGGGTCTAGGTAATTGGGCCCAGGATCAGGGTGGCTGGGCACCTGTTGCTCGCCAGAGCAATCAACAGGTAAATCTCACACACACACACACACACACACACACACACACACACACACACACACACACACACACACACACACACACACACACACACACACACACACACACACACACACACACACACACACACACAGGGAGAACCTTTGTCATGACACGTGTCCATCTGCTTCCGGCTTGTTACATCTTGCCACTCTCTCCAATAAACTGGTGCGTTTGCAACATGTCTGCCTGTGTCTCTGTGCCAGAGGGCCCTGGAAACGCCACTCAGGTGGCGGTTGGCAGACAAAACTGCGACGATGTGGTTGATGCACACCAGGTTTGGTAATTAAATATTTTCACTGAACATCTTTAGAATGGACCTCTATGGGAATCCTTACTCCAGTTTGCACTTTGCGCAGGGAAAATAGAGCCAAGGCGTAAAAAAAGGCAAGAGGGGTTTAGGATCCGAATGGCATGCTGCTTTTGCTACTCTGACGCTTCTGCTTTGTGTAACCTTTCATACTGATTAAAACGGCAGTGTATCTGAAGTGTTGTTGTGCTGCTTTCGCGACGCGTTGCTTCTGGTGTGGCCCAGGGGTTATTTCTATCTAAAAATGTATTGAATTTGCTACAATCAAGTGTGCATTTCAATCACATTCCCACTATGTTAATGTGAAAACCCATAATGAGCGCCGTTGTAAATGGAGGAGGAGCCAATCCGTTAAGTTCTTTCATCTAAAATTAGTTGATGATTAAAAGTTTGCAGCAAGACTTTTGAAACCCAAACTCATCGAGTAGATTGTAGTATGCTGGGGCTTGCTTATACTTCGATCATTTGTATTAAATACCATTGCTTGAAAACATTATAATTAGGTTGCACATTAAATGTGCATCGCTATATGACCTAAGTCAAATGTACTAATCTACAATCCAATAAACAAAAAAAATAAAAAATGTAAACACGCAATTGAACATTTGAGCCGATAGTGTGATAGCAGCTATGTGACAGTGTGCCAATATTTCGTATCGTAATAATTTCGTACATATCACCGATCTCTTTAAAAGTCTTCCCAAGCCAATTTGAAAGTAGTTAGGAACAGGTTCTGTACATTAAAATGATTGTGAAATAGATACAGGTGTGTATTTGAGTCCTCTAGGTAAGGTTGAGATAATTGGACTTGATATAATTATGAACTCGGAGAAATTAAGTGTTTGAGGTAGAATACAATCTATGGGTAGTTGTCTAAAGAAATTGAATATTTGATGTTTGATTTGATATTTAAGTCAAACATCTTTCAAGATCCCTGTGCCATTAACCTCCCACAACTGAAATGAGGAGTCTACGATGGAAGAAGAGGTTTGTAAATAGAGGACCAGGGAGCCATAAACATTTCCTGAATCTGGACCAGATGCTTCAAGAGTGCACAACAACTGGGTTATCCCTAAAATATGTAAAAGATAGGAGCATTAAGGGGAAAAAGTAGCGCAGCCAAGGTGGGGGGTTGGTATACGGCTAGCTCAAATATCAGGCCGAGCTGGGTCCCTGTCAAGCCAAGGGGGCTGTAAGAGGTTCCATTTTTAAAAGATCTCAAGGCTTGAGCACAGCCAGGCTTGCGTGAAATGGGATTGCAATATACTGCAATTGTGCATCTTAACCAACCAAACCATGAAACGCTTGCCTTGTGCCTTGTTTAATCACTTTGTATTAATGGGTGAAAAGCAACATTAGCATGAGTAGTTAGGTTACATGGTGTTGATACATGCAACATGGAACTGCTAATGTCCATGGATGCGGTGGTGCTAATTATGGATGACCGAAAGAAACAAACTCCATATAAGCAATATAACTCTGAGTAGGTTAACAGTTTTATATAGCCATCTCCAAAGAAGCATGCACAATCTCAAAAAGCTATATTAGGTCCAGTGGCTGACAACATTCAGCTCTCTGCCTCAAAGTCGACTGACTGAGGTTAACGGAGCAAGAGATACCTAGAGAGAGAGAGAGAGACGGACAGCGAGAGACAGCAAGAGAGAGAGGACACAGCGTTGGCAGGACAATCCTGCTCGAGAGCAACTCCAGAGGAAAGCATCCATTTTCCTAATGCATTGCTATGGCTGGCGCGCACACACACACACACACACACACACACACACACACACACACACACACACACACACACACACACACACACACACACACACACACACACACACACACACACACACACAGAGGGTATCGTACCGGCCAATTCCACGGAGAGTGATTCCATACAGAGCACTAATAATACAATGCATGGCGGTAGCGCTTTACACAGACACATGCGCTAATGACAGAGCAACATAAAACCTATAGAGGAGAGAAGGAGAGCGGAGAGAAGGCGAGGAGAGAGGAGGGGAGCAGAGAGGAGGGGAGGCTGGGATAAACCAGAGTCGCGGGCTATGCATGACGACGTGCCAGCACGGCCCTCTCCATGCAAAATGGTAGATCCCAGCAGCCAGTGTTTCATCCGTCCGTCAGAAACAAGGAGGGAATGAGGAAGGGCAGAGAAGAAAGGAGAGGAAAGAGAGATGGAGGGATGCAAGAAATACCCCTCCCATCACCACCAAAACCTCCAGGACAAAGCAATTACCGTCAGAGCAAATAGGAAGACAAAGGGAGAAATTAATAATAAAAAATAAAAATGCAAACGGCTGCGAGAGAACGGTAGTACTTACATGAGGACTCTGTTCCAAACATGGCTGGGCACAGGAGCTGCGATGGAGAGACGGGAGGAGGACGAGGAGGAGGAGTGGGAAGGTGGGAGGGAGGGGGGAGGGAGAGAAAGGGAAGGAGAGGTTGATGAGCAGGCAGCTACACAGCAGGGGTCATCAAAGCACACAAAGCTCCCAGTCGGCTCGTCGCTGAGCTCCCAGACGCGAGATGCCGCGTTCTTCAAGGCTGCCTAACCACCCTCTTCCATGCATGCACGCACACACACACACACACACACACACACACACACACACACACACACACACACACACACACACACAGTCCGTTTGGCAGCGAACAGGAGACCTCTTGGAGATTGGGGTTTGAAAATAATCACAGCTTAAGCAGCGTTCCTCCACAGACTATTGTGAGCGTGGTCTAATAATCCAGCGGCGCTGAAGGCTAGCTGATGGCTAGCTGCTGTGGAGTCTCTCCCTCTAAAGCTCCCGTCTTTCCTCCCTCTTCTTCTGTGGTGGCTCTATCCCGCGCTCCCCTGCAGCAGGAGGCTAGCAGCTCAGCTGCTCTGCTGAGCGCTGGGGGGGGAGGGGGGGGGGGGGGGGGTTAGCTCGTCCCACAGACGGGATGGGATGGGGTGGAGGGGAAGGCAAAAAAAAAGAAAACAAGCCCCAGAAAACAAAACGTAAAAAAATAAAAAAATAAAGAGCGAGAGGGAGAGAGAAAGAGAGAGAGAGAGAGAGAGAGAGAGAGAGAGAGAGGGATCCCGAGAGGAGCTACTGCAATCATGGGCCACGACAGCCCTCCATCCTACCCCCCCCAAAACTCCCTCTCTTCTGGAAGACAATGGCTGAGCAAAGGGAGAGTGACGTCAGGGAGAAGACACTGCAACAGACCAGACTGATCAGACAGAGAGAGGGGGTGGGGGTGTGTATGAGAGAGGAGGATGGTGGAGACAGAGATAGGGGGGAGGAAGGGAAGAGGGGGAAAAGGATGAGTGAGAGAAGACGGTAATAACGAGGATGAGAAGCAGAGAGGGAGAGAAAGGTGCAATGGAATGAGAGGGCTTCTATAGAGCAGGCCAATAGAAATGGTTTGTCTTTTATGGACCTCAAAAGATAATATATTTATAAATATTATATATTAGAGCTATGTCAATTAGCGCATGTGATTGATTAAAAAAAATATATATACATAATAATCCCCCCCCCTTTATTTTTCATGACAATGATCTCGCACCTGTCCTGCGCTGCTGTCCAGCAACTATTACACACGGCAGCGACCGACAGAAAGAGACAGAAACAGAAAGGCAGGAACGTCCAATTGATTGATTTTACGCTCAAGTCTCCATTAAACTTCTGGGTCTCTATTTTAACCTTTATTTTTTGGGATATACAATTTCTGGTGGTTTTTGAATACATGCATCTTATCTTCTCATTCAACTATAAAGGAAGGAATCTGTCCGTCTGTATGTGCTTCGATTAACCAGACAGCCGTTCATCCGATCCACTTCGCACCAGGTGGGTGCATTGCTGGGGAGCCAAGGACGTGCAGTGCCCAATTTGGTGCAATTTGGACACGCGGCACGTGCAATATCAATAAACTTTCAATGAACAGCGAGCCAGTGGCAAGGGCTTCAGGGCTCTGAGTCTCAGTCACTAAGAGTGTCTTTCCCCCATCACGGCTGCAAACCGCCGTTAAACCTCGCCGAGAGAAGAAGATCCACTGTGGCACACAGGACTGAATCATTTCCATTTTGTTAAACTGTGCCATTAAAATGTCTTGGGTCTTAAATTCTGCACGGGCATGCACTAGTGTTCTCATAAAATTTCAACATGCGATCAAGGAAACTGGAATTTATTTTTATTTGGAATATTCCATCAGCCACTCATCCACATGGTTAGCATAAATTAAAAACAAGAGCCAAACCTAAAGTATGTACCGAACCATGTGTTTTGTGTACAAATGCATCCCTATAGTCCATTCTACTGCCAGAGTCATTTTGCATTTGAATTGGGCTCAGCCTTTAACTGGTCCCTCATTTATCAATGTTTCATATAAAAAAGGTTCTAAATCACTTCTTTGGAAATATTTGTTTACTCAAACATGACACGCACACCTTTTCCCTGATTAATCCCACACCTTTTAATTTACCATGTTGTGCATGTTTCTTATTAACATAAATTACCATAGAGGCACGCCCCTAAAATACCATATATGGTAATAAACCCTTGCAACGCAAGCTAAGGGAGACATCAGTGTCTGATGATGGGCTGTGTAGAGCTCTTCGTACGAGGTCGAGGCACAACAAAACATTATGTTTGGCAGTTTGTCTCGTGGTCAGACTTGGCAAGAACTTCCAGCAAAGCCAAATTTCCCGACACAGGGCATGTGGACATAAGTGTAAGTGTAAGCTTTTCTAGGAACATAAAAAAAATAAAAAATAAAAACTACAGATTGTGCGTGCAATCAATCGCATAAATCATTCATTCAAACAGTTTAGAATTGAAAATTGTCCTTTCATACAAGTATGTTCCTGCGCATACACACTGACCTTGTGCATCAATTCAGAAAAATGTGTGAAATTGAATTGTGTGCGCACGGTTAATAAACACCTTTCATTTTCACACATTCTGCTTATCACATCTGCACTTAAATTCTGTTTAACCACTATGGAAACTAAACTCTATTAATAGACTGTAGGTCATGTCAGTGTAGACATTTGCATGCATATGATCAGATTATTAAACATGCGTCATGTTTTTTCGTGTATGATGCATTTTATTTTCCGTGAGCCACAGTAGATCCTGTGTGGCCAATGGCTCTGATTAATCTTTGCATCAGAACAAATGCTGCAGGACCAGTGGAGGGGATGTGATCACCAATTCATCCGTCCCATCCTCCTTCAGTACAGCCGTGCGTGCATTTTACAGCGCTGTCAGTGATTAGCGTGATCACTGATGTACACTGTAAAAGTTTAATGGCAGTTGGAGGACTAAAAGGCACAGCATCACGTCAAACATTGCGTGCGACTAAACGCTGCTTCAAAGTGAGAGCATTAAATTGGGATCTGAAAAACGATATTAAAAGATAAGCACCATAATATTTTACCCATTTTAAATATAATTATGAAAGCTTAATAATGTTGATTGATATGCCAATGTTCAGTTTCTGGCGCTATCGGGCCTATAGGGTGTAATAACATATTTGTAATGAGACATTCAAAAGGTTTATTGGTCACATACATATACATACTTCCATACATATATGCAGTGAGATGTCAATGCAACACATCCGGTGATTACACAAAATATGTTCTAGACTGAACACAATAGCTACCTAAAAATTTCTACTTAACTAACTAACTGATTCATAAAACGTAATGCAGTAAGTAAGTCGAATAATATAGAATACATTAAAAAAATAACTCAAAGGTAATGCATAGTGGGGGTACAAAATATAAATAAATGGAATAGACTTATGTATATGGGATGGGCTATTATGTATAAACAGATATGTGCATGAAAGTGGCATGTGAATAAAGTGAGGTAGTGTGTGGGGAGATATACAGTACACAACAGTATGGCACAGCAATACAGTATGCAGTAGAGTATGCAACATACAGTACAGTAAGGTAGTGGAGCCTATGTGTGTGACTCAATGAGGACCCATGGAGAGGTCAGCATTGACAGTCCTTATGGCTTGCGGGAAGAAACTCCGTCTCACTCTCTCTCTCCTCTCTGAGTGGAGGCGCTTGCCTGACCGCAGCAGCTCTGCTACTACACCTCCTGTTGTTTATGTCCTGCAGGGAGGGGAAGGTAGTTCCAGTGGTACGTACAGCTGAACACACCACCCACGTCAGGGCCCGCCTGTCCTAAGGAGTACAGAACCAGGCAGTGATGTTGCCTCTCAGGATGCTCTGTAGAAGGACTTGAGGATCCTCACCGAGACCTGGAATTTCCTCAGCTGCCTAAGGTGGTAAAGACGCTGCCTCGCTTTTCTCACCAGAGTGTCTGTTTGTAAAGTCCATGTTAAATCCTCTGTGATGTGGACTCCCAGGTACTTGAAGCTCCTCACCCTGTCAACAGAAGTCCCATTAATCACCAACTGTGCGTGCGTCCTCGGTTGTAATCCTCGCTTAAAGTCCACAATCAGCTCCGTAGTTTGGCTGACGTTCAGGTGCAGGCTGTTGTCCTGGCACCAGTGTGACAGGTCAGCCACCTCCTCACGGTAGGCCTTCTGGTCATCGTCGGTGATCAGGCCCACCACGACGGTGTCGTCCGCAATCTTGATGATGGTGTTGGAGCTGGACCTGGCCACACTGTCATGTGTGTACAGGGAGTACAGTAGGTGGCTGAGGACATAGCCCTGGGGGGATCCTGTGTTCAGGGTGAGGGAGCTGGACATGTGCCTCCCCAGCCTAACCACCTGGGGCCGGGCTGTAAGGAAGTCCAGGATCCAGGCACACAGCGGAGTATTCAGTCCGAGCTCCTGCAGCTTGACAGCCAGTCTGGTGGGGACTATGGTATTGAAAGCTGAACTATAATCGATGAACAGAGTGACGTGACAAGCTACAGTGCCAAGACTGTTGTGTAACTGCTTAGTGCTTTGTATCTGTTATCTAGTATTTTACTGTTGTAACTTAGGACTGCTGATTTCACTCTGAACCCATCACTGTTAATTGCTTAGCCATCAACAAAGGGTGTGACTTCTAGACACTCCCCCAAATCGGTAAGTCCTTGTCTTTGTGTGGGCGTGCCTTCAGTCGGGTGCAATCAGTCCGAGCACGAGAACAGCCGTCTTCAATCAGCGGTCATGCTACATTCACGGGGCTGTTACAAAAGCCGTGTGCAGCCGTTCTCGTGTGAAGACGGTATTGTGTAAAGACTTGCAAGTCTACCTGTGCAAGTCCACCAAAGCAAGGACACCGAACAAGGCAAACCTGTCTTGTTTTTGTCACCTCATACACAATGCGCAACTACCACATTTCTGTAATTTCAAGGTCACACAGAAAGCCTCATAATAACAAACGCCGATGCAATCTGGGTCACCTCAGGTCTCTGCAGCAAACATCATCTGCAAAGACCTTCTCTGTTGGCTTGTGGAACTGTCGATCTGCAGTTAACAAGGCCGACTTTATTTCTGGTTATGCTAACCACCTCTCATTGGAGCTCCTTGCTCTCACTGAGACGTGGATTAAACCTGAAAATAGTGCAATCCCGGCTGCGCTTTCCACAAACTACTCATTCTCCCACACCTCCCGACCATCTGGCCGTGGTGGTGGGACTGGTCTGCTAATTTCCAACACAAGGAAATTCAATCCACTTCTGCCTTTAAACAACTTTGTCGCCTTTGGATATCATGCCATCTTGGTGACTGCTCCGGTAAAAGCCTATGTGGTCGTCAGCCACTGTCCACCAGGACAACTAGGTGACTTCCTACATGAGCTTGACACCCTGCTGTCATCAATTCCTGAGCATGAGTGTCCCATGCTTGTCCTCGGTGACATGAACATCCACTTGGACAGTGCGAGCTCTGTTGACTTCCTGTCTTTGGTTCGCTCATTCGACCTAAGACACGTCCCGACTCCACGGATTCACGAGGCTGGCAAAGAGCTTGATCTCATTCTTGCTTGGAGCTGCACCACAGACAACCTAATGGTCACCCCTCTCCATCCACTTCAATGTTCAGCTTCCAGAACAACCCTCTACCTCCCCACCCATGGTTTCCATCCGCCGCAATCTCCGCAACCTGTCTCCCACCCACTTCTCCTCTGTGCTCTCCCCTTCTCTTCCGCCTCACGGCACTTTCTCCTCTCTACAGGTTAATGATGCCACAGATTCTCTCTGCTCTACCTTGAGCTCATGTCTGGATAGCCTGTGTCCACTATCCACCAGACCTGCTCGATCAACCCAGTCGCACCCATGGCTGAGTGACACCCTCTGGACATCACGCACTGACCTCAGAGTAGCCGAGAGGAAATGGCACAAATCCAAAGCGACTGAAGATCTTGCACGCTACCAGACACTGCTGTCCTCCTCTTTTCCAGTATCACTGCTGCTAAGAAGGCTTTCTTCAACGACAGGCTCAACGGTGCCACGGACAAACGCAAGTTATTCTCCACCTTTAAGTCTCTGCTCTACCCTCCAACCTCCTCCAGCTACCAACCTCACTGCTGATAGCTTTGCCTCCTTTTTTACTGACAAAGTGGCAGCTCAAGGCTCATTGTTCCCTGGTTTTACCCCTCTCGCTGAGAGTGAGGTATCTAAACTACTAACATGTTGCCGTCCTACTACCTGTCCACTAGATCCGATCCCATCTAACCTCCTTCAAGCCATATCACCGACTGTCACCCTGGCAATCACACATTTGATTAATTATTTTCTCACTTCTGGCACATTCCCCTCTGCTTTCAAAGTGGCTAGGGTAGCACCACTGCTCAAAAAACCTTCACTCGATCCGACTCGAGTGGAAGACCTCGGCCGGTCTTACTCCTCCCATTCCTTTCCAAAACCATTGAGAGGGCGGTCTCGAGACAGGTTACAGAATTCCTGTCAAGAAACAACTTTATTGGTCCACTTCATTCTGGCTTCAAAAGCGGACACTCCACTGAAACAGCCCTGTTGTCTGTGATGGAGGCCTTAAAAACTGCTAGAGCTAGTGCCCAATCCTCGGTTCTCATTCTGCTAGACTTATCAGCTGCTTTTGACACTGTCAATCACAGCATTCTCCTGTCCATACTCTCAAGTATGGGCATCTCTGGCAGTGCACTTTCCTGGTTCGACTCTTACCTCACTGGGCGTTTGTTCAGTGTGACATGGCAAGGCGAGTTGTCTGTGCCTCACCACAGGGATGGCCCAAGGCTCTGTGCTGGGACCTCTCCTCTTTGCCATATACACCACTTGCTGGGCCCGATCATCCGCTCGCATGGTTTTTCATATCACTGCTATGGGGATGATACTCAACTCTATCTGTCTTTCCTGCCTGATGACCCCACTGTCTCAACGCGGATCTCTGATTGCCTCGCTGACATATCCGCGTGGATGAAGGATTACCATCTTCAACTAAACCTGGCAAAAACAGAACTGTTGGTCTTCCCGGCCAAATAAGGTATTTATCACAACATTGATATCAAAATTGGCCTACCAAGGCTGCAAGGAATCTAGGTGTCATTATCAATGACCAACTGACATTCTCGGACCATGTTGCCGCCGTCTCTCGGTCGTGCCGCTTCGCACTATTCAACATCCGAAAAGTCAGGCCGTACCTGACCCAATATGCCACTCAACTGCTGATACAAACCTTGGTGATTTCACGCCTCGACTACTGCAACGCTCTCTTAACAGGCTTGCCGGCTTGTGCGGTGAAACCACTGCAGATGATACAGAATGCGGCGGTGCGACTGGTGCTCAACCAGCCAAAGAGGGCACACGTTACTCAGCTGCTACTCGCATCAAGTTCAAGTCTCTGATGCTTGCCTACAGAGTGATTGTTGGGAATGATCCCACTTACTTAAATGCTCTTGTAAGAGCACATGTTGCCACCTGGATGCTGCGTTCGTCAAATGAGCGTCGCCTGGCTTTGCCAGCTGCACAACCATGGCAATCCAGGCTATTCTCATTTGTAGTCCCATGTTGGTGGAATGAGCTGCCAAAAACCACCAGAGCAGGGGCCTCCCTCTCTGTCTTTAAGAAGCACTTGAAGACCCAGCTCTTCAGAGAGCACCTCCTCTCCTAACTTACAATTACTTAGCACTACTTAGCAGTATTTATTTATTGTTACACTAATGTATCTGTTGCAATGTAGCTTGAATGTTATTCTCTCTTGTAAGTCGCTTTGGATATGCTAAATGACAAAATGTAACAACAATCTCACATAGGCCCCCTTCCGGCCATTCAGGTGCGTGAGCTCGGTGTGCAGTACCTGGGAGACAGCATCATCTGTGGATCTGTTCTGCCGGTACGCCAACTGCAGCTACGCAAACTGTAACTCCAATTAGCCGGCGAGCTAGCGGTTGTTGTTGCCAGACTCAAACCGTGCATAAAACGAGTTTGGTTCGTTGGCTAGGGAGGCCTCCACATTCGTGGCTGGGGAGGGGCTGCTCTTGTATTTCGTAATAGTCCACATCCGCTTCCACCAGCGAACCAGCGAAATCGTGGTGTGATCAGATTTCCCGAAAGCAGGGAGTGAGGTGGTCTTGTATCCGTTCTTGTACGGTGTGTATCCGTTCTTGTACGGTGTGAAACAGTTCTATCTCCTGGTGGCACACGTGATGTGTTTGTAGAAATTAGGCAAAACTTTTTTAAGGTTCGCCCTGTTAAAGTACCCAGTCACCACCACAGCCACGTCGGGATGTTTGTTTTGAAATCCGCACAACATCATACAGGTCCAATAGTGCTGTGTCGGTGTCCGCTTGCGGTGTAATGATGACCAAGCTGAATTCCCGGGGGAAGTAAAATGGACGGCATGAGATGGTCAGCTGTTCCAGGTTCAGCGAGCAGGTGTGGGAGAGAGTCCTGGCGGCCACTCTAGATTCACGGATAAAAAGTCCCAAAGTTGTTCTTTCAGGGATGTTTGTGCAGTCGACATGGAGCACCTGCGCAGGCGACAGCAAGGGAGGGTGCCACAAACACCAGTTTTGTGTAATGATACACGACACCCATTTATTGACACTGAACATTGGAGCATAAAAAATTGGGTAGAAAGTACATTTTTCCCTACTCAACTGATAGAAACGCACTGAATTCACATTTTATTCCATTGCTTTTGACAACATTGCATTGCCGTCATCTTTAGCATGTTTTTCTTTCCTATTCAAAAGAGTCAAAGGGGCTGAAGCTAGCTAGCATGGGGATTATCTCAGCTATTTAAAGGAGTAGTGACGAAGGCCTCTGCTCTTTTGTCCCCAATCGAATACACACTAATGCCACCTTAAACTCTGTCCATAAAGCAGTGGTACCCCCCCACCACACACACACAAAGTACGTATATAAAAAAAAAAAAAAAAATAGCATTTAAATATCCAGCTTATATAGTACTGTGATGCACCATGGGTCTTGTAATTGTATGTTTTCTTTATACATGGAGTGTCAGAAAATGGCTGTTTAATAGAAAGTAAAAAAATAAAAATTTGAGTTGAAACAGAGATGTCAAACCCTATCCCAAATGTTAAGACTTTTATCCCATCTGACCCGTTCAGAGTCCCACCATGCTGTCCCGCTGTCATGCTTCATTCTTTCTTTTAGTGCATCTTACAGGACAGCAGAACCGCCTCCCCCCCGAAAAAAAAAAAAAAAAAAATACAAGAGCGCTGCTCCACCCACCCCATTCCTCAGTTGTTGCCACGACAACCTCTAAGGTGCAAGCCCATTGCTGTAACAACGGCAGGGGTATGATGAACAGTGGGATAGCTGCTCTGCGATGACTGACAGTGCTCATATTACTCAAATAACAACAACAACAAATAAGTGGGTGTAAGAATGTATCAATACACAGAATCCTGATTATTTGCCTACCAATACAATATCGATCCTCAGAAAAAAACCAACTTTTTTTTAAATTAAATCTATATTAACATGCTTCAGCCTGAACATTGCTACACAACTAAAAATACCATTCTGCTCTGTATTTATAGTATAGTACTGTAATGTATTGAGATACTATGATCAGCCACAACATTAAAACCACCTGCTTTATATTGCGTAGCTCCCACTGGCCACCAAAACAGCTCTGACTTGTCGATGCATGGACTCCACAAGACCTCTGAAGGTGTCCTGTGGTATCTGGCACCAAGACGTGAGCAGCAGATCCTTTAAGTCCTGGAAGCTGTGTGGTGGGGCCTCCATGGATCGGGCTTATTGTTCCAGCACATCCCACAGATGCTCCATCGGATTGAGATGTGGGGAATTTGGAGGCCAAGTCAACACCTTGAAATCTTTGTCATGTTCCTCAAAGTATTCCTGAACAATTCCTGCAGTGTGGCAGGGCAAATTATCCTGCTGCCATCAGGGAATACCGTTGCCATGAATGGGGTGTACTTGGTCTGCAACAATGTTTAGGAAAGTGGTACTGGTCAAAGTAAAATCCACATGAATGCCAGGACCCAAGGTTTCCCAGCAGAACATTGTCCAGAGCATCACACTGCCTCCGCCCCCTTGACTTCTTCCCATAGTGCATCCTGGTGCCATCTCTTCCTCAGGTAAACGACGGCCACACACCCGTCCATCCACATGATGTGAAAGAAAACGTGACTCATCAGACCAGGCTTCCTTCTTCCGTTGCTCCATGGTCCAGTTCTGACGCTCACGTGTCCATTGTAGGTAACTTAGGCAGTGGACAAGGGTCAACATGGACATGGACACTGCCTAGCAGCAAGAAGGTCCTGGGTTCGATTCCCACCTGGGGCGCTGTTGGCACCGTGCTCCGGCGGGTTATCTCCCAAATAGGAGCCTTTCTGTGTGGAGTTTGCATGTTCTCCCTGTGCTCACATGGGGTTTCCTCCACCTCACGTCAGTAAGGACCCCCACCCAAAACATGCACCCATCATCGTCTGACCAGCGATGGACATTATCACCTGGTCCCCGGGCGCGTCCACTTATGCTGCCCACTGCTCCTGGCTGTGCCCCCGGAGGAAGGACAAGCCAGGATGGGTCAAAAGCAGAGAATCCATTTCACCGGCCACCATCAAAAAGCATGTGCATGTGTGTGTGTGTGCAAGCATGTGTTATAGTGTGGTGTGTTGCGTGATGAATAAAGACTGTTTCTTTTCTTCTGACCGATCTGCAGCTACACAGCCCCACACACAGCAAGCTGTGATGCACTGTGTGTTCTGACACCTTTCTATCACAGCAGCATTAACTTTTTCACCAATTAGTGCTACAATAGCTCTTCTGTGGGATCGGAACAGATCGGACGGGTTGGACTTCGCTCCCCACGTGCATCAATGAGCCTTGGGCGCCCATGACCCTGTCTCTGGTTCACCTGTTGTGTTTCCTTGGACCACTTGTGGTAGGTACTAGGGATGCAAATTTAAATAAATTTCCTTAATCAATAATTGTTAACCCTAACAAACAATCGTAGATTAATTGATAAAATAAAAGCTAATGACGTCACCAGGGGGTGGTGCCATGGGGCGTGGGGACCTACGCGATGTTGCGCACCTCCGATATTATGTGACTTGGTGCCAGGAGCATTTCTCCTTATTTCATCTGATTTAATTTCAAAATAGAGAAGTTTGAGGCAAGATTCAATGAGCAGGTTTTCTCATACAGGAATATTTACAACCCGTCTTGGCGCAAGTTAAATAATTACACTCTTTGACATCCTCCGCGATGAGAGGCTAATAAAATTACAAACAATTACTAAAACTGTTATATATATGACAACAAATAATTTTGTTTTATATATTTTGTTGGAGTCATCACCATAGCAACATATCGCTTGTTTGGTTTTGCCGTTGTAGCTCTCCCTCACACCGGGTTTCCACCCGTGCAGTTTAGAAAGTGCTGTTATCCCGTTCCTGTCTAGTGTGTTCCATCTGATCGCAGAGTTAGTTGTTGAGCAACAATAAACAGTTTCCTCCCTGGCATAGAGAAGTTCCCGTTTTCTACTTGCAGCCATGTCTGTTGTTTGCCGTTCTTCCGGAAACCTCCATCTACTTCGACTAATGACTTCCTACTCCAATGGGCATTTTTTTCTCTGCTACACGCCCCCCCGATATGCTCTGCGTCCCAAAGACTCACGTTGATACAATAACAATTTTGTTGACAGATTGTTCATTTCTTGTCAAAGACAAAATCTTAAGCGATTAAATACTTATTAGCAATTATTAGATAGTCGATTAATTGTTAAAATCCCTAGTAGGTACTAACCAATGCATCCCGGGAACACCCCACAAAAGCGCGTTTTTGAGATGCTCTGACCCAGTCGTCTAGCATCACAATGTGATCCTTGTCAAAGTGGCTCAGATCCTTACGCTTGCCCATTTTTCCTGCTCCAAACACATCAACTTTAAGAACTGACAGTTCACTTGCTGCCTCATATATCACCCCTACCACCCCTTGACAGGTGTCATTGGAACCAGATGAGCAATGGTATTCACTTCACCTGTCAGTGGCTGATCGGTGTTTCTAACCATGACGTACTGATTTATGTCGTGGTTTTGGTTTCATCAGCCAAACACCGCAGTGACAACCATCTGTGTTTTTGAAGTGTAGCTTTACGAACACTACATCAGTTCCCATATGGCAGTATTACACACAGTGGTATACACTCGGAATCAGAAGATCTGAAGCGCCACACTGTGTTTTTACAATGGTAGCTTAGGCTTTATTTGGGCTTGCTAAAACTGAATACTTACCTCCTAAAAAAGCTCAATGCATGCAGCTTTAAACCAAATAACAAAAATAATAGCACTAATCATCCATGCATTTTAGCTCCTACATTGTGTCCATGCCCCACTTATTCCTTAAAATACTCCCCACCCCCTGCCTGAACGGAGGGGAGCAAGTACCACCCAGAGAAGACTATCCTCCAGGTTGCTAGGCAACTAAATATAACCACGTTGTGTTGTGGCCATCTTTCAGAGTGTTGTGGCCATTATGAGAGGAGAGGAGAACAGACAGAGCGAGAGGAGGGGGGGATGAGGGAAGTCATTTATTCAGAAACGTTTTACAAAATACAGCCATGCTTGAACTAGCGTTATTTGGTTGTTTTTCCTACCAGTCTGCGTCTTATTTTAAAATCTTGCCTTTTCTTGATCTTAATGGCGCTTTAACAGTAATTTGACTCAATTTATCAATTTACTTGCTAGACAGTTCTAACCGAGTGAGTACCTGCTTGTTTGTATCATATCCACACTTATTGCCAATGTCACACAATGTTCGCCTCTAGATTAAATGGCCATCCCCAAAGTACCATCACATTACATACATTACACATTACCAGGTCTACATCACACCACTACTAGATCAGCTTACCTAAAAATCGACCTTGATTTGCAAATATTAAGTACTCAATCATAACAGCATTAATAAAAATGGAATAATCTAGACAAAAACGTTGCCAGCACGATTTAATTGTGTATGTCCCGTGTTCAAAGTATCCTGGCTGGGAGCTTCCTTTGTCATCCACTGATGACATGCAGCTCTGTCCCAGAATTCAACTGCTTTTTCAAGCATTTTAGCAACCAAATAGATATGGTGTTTTGGTCAAACAGGACATGAATTATGGCTGGTTATCTGCTGTGGTATCTAGTAGAGTGGACCTACCAACCACAGGCTGCTGGTCGTTTTTTCCCTTAGCTGATTGTGAACACATTGTTCCGTCTGAGATCGGAACAACGTGGGGGAGCAGCACCTGGTTCTCCTTTAGTATCCGGAAAACCAAAACACCATTTGCCCAAGCACTGGCCATCTGTCAACCATGTACAGACAAACCACACCGCTTCACAAAAGACAGGTCAGTCCAACACTGGGTCTATTCAGGGCTGTTCAGCTAAGTATGTCAGAGACATTGTGATATGGATATGGACACTACAGACCCCTACTGGTAGAACAGAGCCTTACGCCGTTACAGCTCATGAAATTAGTTTCTTAAAATTCTAGAAGGTAGGCAATCACAGCTGACATGCATTACTTAAAGTAAATGCAAATCCCAAATAGGATTGAAAAAAAATATTTTCCAGCTATATTATTGTATAGCAATAGTATTTTTTTATTGTTGTACAGTACTCTGTGACAGATTAGAACATATTGGATGCTGTGACGTGTCAATGAACCCTCTCTATCAGACCAATATGATACATAGACCACTATCAGTCTGGTGAACGACTTCTTTTCAACAGTAGATGCTTATAAATAACAAACAACACCAACTTTTTGGATAGAGTGCTGGTGACCCACAACACCACAACACACTCCAACTCTCTCTGGGTTCAGAGTAATTTTCCCACACCAGGCTGGGCATTGCTGCATACAGCAACTGGTAATGCCAGGCTCACCGACCTAGAGGAGGGATAGAGTTCCACGCAGATGGCTTTAAATCCACACAGACCCAACAGACTATGAGTGAGGCGTACCCTTGTGGAGAGTACCACACCTGAGAGAAAAAAAATAAAGGTACCAGATAGAGCATAGTGAATATACACAAAACAAAATGCAATATACACCTCGTAATATATAAGAACAACTAGTTATATTTCCTCTTTGCACTGAGAACACGCGATGAATAGAACAATTGAGTTAACTTATTATCTGTGGTAGCTTTGTCACATAATTTGCACAGACGCAAATCAAAAAAACGTCCAAAATTCAAATCTGTAGGAGCTACGGCGCATTCAAATCTAGCCCAGTGTCTGTGTCATTCATGAAAGCGTCCCTTTATGTAAAATAGGTGCTAGATGGAAAATATCGCAGCTTAGGTTAGGGAAATCATTGCCAGCCACCAGCCTCACATTTCACTGCAAAATACTAGGCTGTAAAATAGTAAACTAGTAAAAGCCACTCTGGCCACTTGATGGAAAATGTCAAATGTTGCCCTCAAGTTGTAGCATGTGTAAATCCAATGATATAAAAGGAAAAATGTACAGAGCAAAGCCCTCACTGATGAAATAACAAGTAATCTTGAGTATATTATGAGCTGGATTTGTTTTTGAAAATAGAGCTGGGCACTTTGCTACATACATCTCTGCCACTTACAACAGTCGATTGACCTCTGCCAATTGCCCAGATTCATTGCCAGTAAACGAAAGAATCAGCCGCCAACCACCGTCAGCTTAATAGACTTCTTAAGGGTTAACAATTATACACAGACAATTATGTCACTTTACATTAAAGATCGATTGCTTACATCGTTTGCTTGAAAACAAAAGCGAGACATTTATCAGTCATACTGGTCCATATCCGTCACCAATGACAAGTGGGGATTGACGTACTGTTATGACTGGTTGAACACGAGACAAAAAAAAAAAAAAAAAAAAATCATACTTTCTTAACTATGTTTATCCCCTAAATATTATTATTTAGAGAATGAATACAGTATTGGGAAAACTCTTAAGGCTATAAAAGCTTTCTATCAATCTTACTATTTATGAAATTATTTTTTTAAGCCAACCCTTCACAGATGCAAGCTGCTCCTAAGCAGGATGGGTAGTGACCCCTACCCAATGTACCAGTAACCGGTATACCAGTATATTTTGGCTAGCAAGAAGTCATAGTATCTCGTAGTCCGATTTCAAAAGTGTTAAGGTCAGATAAAGAGTGAAAGAAGCTTTGAAAGTTTGAGGTCGACCAAACCAAGCATTTAAATGAACTACTGTACTAGCTTCCTTTGCCAAGTTTTCCAAAACAACTGTTGTCCATATGTGTAGTGGCAATGACCTTTCACCCACTCAGCCAAACCCATCTCTACACGACTGGTCTGAAGCCGAGAGAGCACAACGCCTGGGGTTTTGGTTGGTTTACCCTTGATTATCACTTGGGAGTTTTCTGGGGGAATGGAGATCCAGGTAGCCAATAGAAACCCTTGTGACTCAAATTAAAACGCATAAAACTCTTTTGAAAGCACTGACATTGAAAGGCACATAGAAACATCTGTCACGCAGGGCAGCCCGCCTTGGCCAAAGGTAAGGCAGACATTTCTGGCGGAGATCATGTTTCCCCAAGTGGCAGACTGATTCTAAATAAAGGTCCCACTCTAGTCTGATCTGGCTCCGTGGTGCTTGGTTAGTCAGTCGATGCCGCGGCTCCGACATCTATCGGGGACGCACAACCCTTTCTCGACCCCCATTTCTGAATTGCAATCACCCTTTGCATTTCTTGACTGGGTTTCAAGGCTTCAATATACTGACGGTGATGGAGTAGTATGCGTAGGCTGAATCATTCTTCAGTTGGAAATTATTCTCAACACCGAAAGACAATGTGAAGAGAAACTTCACTCCCATAACACAGAAAATAATTTGTTATGAATGTATGCATCTTTCTAAGCTTGTTATGATATGACAATTTCACAGATTTATTTATATACTTGTTATCCGAGAACAAGTCTCCCCAGCTCAGAAAATGCTTTGCTTTAAACGTTGTGGAAATGTTAAACATAGCCTTGTTTTTGTTGATTACAGTAATTCATTTTCTAGGGAAAATCAATTCCCGGAAATATGTCTAAGCCATGCTAAAATGTCTGGATACGGACAGAATAATTCACCATTCTACTAGAACTTAAATGTGACCCACCGGAGCAAAACCCGACATGTCACGTATTTCTAAAATCACCACGAACCACCAAATAAGCTGAAAATACCTTTCTTGAATGAAAATTCAATTTTTCCAGATTTGTGTTCCTTTGTGAGTTTTCTTAATCTCTCAACGTATTTTCAAAACCGAGTTTGATTTATAAATAGGAGAAAAATGTTAAACCTTGGAGTTAAATATTCCTGTTAGATTACATGGGGAAACGCAGTTCACTTACCGAGAAGCAGAACAGTGCTGAACAACGCCGATCGATCGTTTCCCTTAAAGTGACCGTCCAGCTAAAGATCATTCCTCCATATTCCATGTGATGTGAAGTCACAATGTGAAACTGAGATAGAGTTCAACCTTTAAATGTTACTCATTTGGATTCATGGTTATGTAGGGGGCGTATACCAACGAAGAAGAAAAGCTGATGTCACTTCCATAAACAGGACAGGGATCCTTTGGTTTCACTTGTCTGGGAAACTTTCATCTCTGTGTTGTTATGGATTACAAGAAGCGGTAGGCACAAGCTCTAAATCAAATCACGGACCTTAATCTGTCCAGACTCGGAGAACATTTCAAACAGCAGATTTCAACCTGAACGTGACGATGAAACTGAATATTTTCAAGAACCACAGGAGGAGACTGACGACACGCCCGTTGTTACAACGGAAGAAGGTGATAAGGTGATGAGGTCGATGTGGTGATGTAGATTATAAACAAGTAGCAATGTACAAGATTCTCATTAGCTGCGAATGCAGCCAGGGAAAGAAAGAAAAAGATATTTGGCATACACACATTTATATATAAAATGACACACCGAGGTTGATATACAAAAACTAATATTACAGACTGTACATTATGTTGTGTTTGCTCTTAAGTAATTCCACTTTTATAAAACATGTAAATTCTTACTGTTAAATAAAAGCTTTTTTTTTTTTTAAAACAAAGATGTCGTGTGTCGATGATGCTGTTTAACATTCCTTATAAACACAAGAACAATGCAGATATTGCCCCATCCAGCAAGGCGTCAAGTTCCCATTCAGCAGGGTGTCAAGTAGCCATGTGGCTCTGTTGGTCCCCCAACCATTTGCATTCTGGGAGCTGGCAGAATGAAGCCAAGTGTGGGGAAAACTTTGAGGGTGATTATCTCAGAAACACAGTTTGCCGCACCCTCATCATTAACAAGTCATAGCTTTACAAATATTTGTTTGATTTGCACAAGAGACACTTTGTTTTGAAGCTCTGATTCTTCACTTTCAAATTACATGGAGAAAAAAAAAGTCAAACGGCATCAAAAGTATCTGAAATCTGCAGTGGGTCACAAATACTAAACATGTATACCACTCTATCCAGCCCCTTTAGGGATCTGGTGGGTGGTCAACATGACAAATTACAATCAAACCGGTGAACATGAAAAGCCAAAATTCAACATGATCTTATTTGGTCTGTTGGCAAATAACTAGTTAACAATAATTAAAGTCCCTGTAAAGTTAATTCTGAGATTTGATTCAAAACACATTATACATGTTGGGAAGTAATTGTTTAAAACATGTGAAAAGACTGAACAATGTGGTACTGAATTGTGGAGTTAGACCGCTATACTGTTTTTGTGGTCTTGATATTTTGGGTGGGCCCAAATCATTGACAGGTGACGTAACCCGTTCCTAACTAGCATGGCCCTTCCCCTAACATGATATAGGAGTAGAGCGCATTCATCAGTGGGTCTCTCGCTCAATCGCGTTGAGTTACTACAGCCTACACTAGCTTGCCTTCTAGCTATGGCGCCTTCGTAACTCAAGTGCATCTTCCCTGGATGATACATAACAGCTTGGTCTCCTTATTTAAACTCCCGTTCTGTTCCAAGAGTGGTGGGTCCCCCAACTCCGTGCGCTGTCCCGGCTCCGCACAAGCCCGGGAAGCGGGGCTCCACCTGGGCGCACAAGGAGCCGGAACAGAGTCCCGCTGTCCAGGAGGCCGTGGAGCTGGGGGAGCCACCACGCCCCCATATCCCATTTTTAACCTTGGAACAAATTCAAAACGACAAAAAACAGCCTGTTATTGGTTTTCGGATTTGTATATGTATGTATCGGATTAGTGGTATTTGACACTTGACAGAGGCTGCACCGCTCCCGTGATTGGACGTGGTTTCACCATCTTCAGTGGACATGCCCCCAGCGTCTCAGAGCAGAGAGAACTGGCTTTATTTTTTATGTACATAGCGTTTTTTTTTTTTGTTTTTTTTTAAACACTCAAATTTGGCTGGGTGGTAAATAACACATTTTTCTGTAGTAGAACATATCTATTGTTGCTTTACAGGAACTTTTAAGACTAAACTGTCATTAAATGACTATAAATTGCTTTTTGACATTGGCCAACAGTGAAATGCACATGCAGCCAGATTGGACTTCATTTAGTCAGCACGCTGACCATCTTGTAGAGATCTACATCTACAGCGTTTATCAGTAGGAGCCAGGCCTTAAGCTGACATTCATCTGGGATCCCGAAACACAAAAGGCCGGCTGTTTGCTTTTCAGCCGGTAGAACAAAGAGGAGGATCCATGTTAAAGGCTATGAGGAGGGTCAAAAAATGACAGTTTGTTTGAGTACTATGTGTGGGAAGCAAAAGAGTCCTCCAACTGTTTTTTTAAAGCATTTAAATAATGAAGTGTAGTCAAGAAGAAGTCTAGGGAGCCTAAGGGGGAAGTGAAACACTGCACATGTAGAAAGTGAAACGTTTATGGAGTACTTTCAGTCAGCACCGGGTCAGTCTGAGTACAAGAGATGAGGAAATCAGGAGTTTCTGCCAGAGTCACAATGATGGGGTGTTTCAATGAGTCACGTCTTGTATGTCGCGACTCAAATCTGTCAAGAGCGGCCTGATGCCGCTGTGAGTCAGATTATAAACTGTACATTAAAATGTTGCACATCCAAATTGGAACCTTAGTCGTTTTCATACACACTTCTCATTTCTTAAAAGAATCAGAAGCCCCTTTCCCACTTGCACTGAAAGCCGTAAATCTACAGGCAATGTTCCGGATTGGCGTCATGTGTGAAAGGGATCGGGTCTGGGTGTTCCGTAAAATTTGTTCTGTAAATTTCCCTGCTCTCAACCTTGTATAATTTCCAGGAAAATGCCGGTACGGCGGTGAATGGAAGTGTGTGTGGATGGGAGCAGTAACATTGCCTTAAAGTAGGGGTGGAGCCGAATCAAAATAAAGCACAAATAGTGGGTTTTTAACGAATATTTATTTTGTACAAATATCAAATAATGTAATTATATTTCGGGAAGGGAGAGAGAAAAAAAAAAAAAAAAACATTGGGGAAAAATGAAAAATAAAAAATTCTTAAAACTTCCACTCAGACCCTAGATGAGCCTTTTAGAGTTAGAGGTGTGGTGCCGGGATGTCAGACAGGGGGAGGGGGAACGGGTGGAGAACGTTCATTCTCCAGAGGCAGAGAGTGAAGGACAGGTTGAAAATGATCACACCAATTTAATAACACTGGGTTTAGGGTTATTGCGTCCGGGAACAGGGGCTCTGTCCGCTCTCAGTCAGTGGAGGGATCGGAGACCGTCCAGGTGGGGCGGGGCGACTGGACTCAAAATAAAACCGATTCTGTTGCCTCGTCTCGCCTGATATTAGATTCCTCTTGTGCGACCATTACATAATGTCTTCGTAACATCATCTATGTGGGGAACCGACTCCATACGGAATTTTTCCGTAAAGGAGGCCAATGTGGGAATGACAACCAACTGCCTTTTCTGGATATTTTTTTTTATCCGGCAATGTTACAGATTCCACGTGAGAAAGAGGCTTCACTGAAATCTCTCGTCTTAAGGGTCGCTAAGCGCGCACCGGCGGTCATTTCGATTTTGAACGCTGACAAACTCTCGTGAGAGAATATTAAGGCTGGTTTGATGTTCTCTTCAATCTCGGCTCCGACCACGCACCGGAAGAATCCCAACGTGCGCATCCCGGCCACAGGACCGTGCAAACCAACCATTCTCACCATCCAGTCCCACCACTGATGCCACGTCGGGGCTGACACATACTGTAACTTTGATGGGTATTTCCAAGGATGTGACTCATGTCTTCCAATGATGCCACACACACACACACACACACACACACACACACACACACACACACACACACACACACACACACACACACCCCTTGCTAGTACCGGGTTGGACCCCCTTTTGCCTTCAGAACTGCCTTAATTGTTGGTGGCAACAAGGTGTTGGAAACATTCCTCAGCGATTTTTCTCCATATTGACATGATAACATCACGCAGTTGCTGCAGATTTGTCGGCTGCACATCCACGCTGGGAATCTCCCGTTCCACCACATCCCAAAGATACTCCATTGGATTGAGATGCGGTGACTGTGGAGGCCACTGTAGTACAGTGAACTCATTGTCATGTTCAAGAAACCAGTTTGAGATGATTTGAGCTTTGCGACATGGTGCATTATCCTGCTGGAAGTAGCCATCAGAAGAAGGGTGCACTGTGCTCGTAAAGGGATGGACATGCTCAGCAACAACACTCAGGTATGCTGTGGCCTTTAAACAATGCTCAATTGGTACTAAGGGGCCCTGAAGTGTGCCAAGAAAATATCCCCCACACCATTACACCACCACCACCACCAGCCTGAACCCTTGATACAAGGCATGATGGATCCGTGCTTTCATGTTGTTTACACCATATTCTGCCCCAACCATCTGAATGTCGCAGCTGAAATCGAGACTCATACGACCAGGCAACGTTTTTCCAATCTTCTATTGTCCATTTTTGGTGAGCCTGTGCCAATTGTAGCCTCAGTTTCCTGTTCTCAGCTGACAGGAGCGGCACCCGGTGTGGTCTTCTGCTGCTGTAGCCCACCTGCTTCACGGTTCCACGTGTTGTGCGTTCAGAGACGGTATTCTGCAAACCTTGGTTGTGACGAGTGGTTATTTGAGTTACTGTTGCCTATCTATCGTCTGGAACCAGTCTCCCCCATTCTCCTCTGACCTCTGACACCGACAAGGCATTTTCGTCCACGCAACTGCCGCCCACTGGATATTTTTGGACCATTCTCCGTCAACCCCAGAGACGGTTGCGCGTGAAAATCCCAGCAGGTCAGCAGCTTCTGAAATACTCGGACCAGCCCGTCTGGCACCGACAACCATGCCGACGTTCCAAGTCACTTAAATCCCCTTTCTGCCCCCTTCTGATGCTGGGTTTGACCTTCGGCAAGTCATCCTCACCATGTCTACAAGCCTAAAGGCAATGAGTTGCTGCCATGTGATTGGCTGATTAGCTATTTGTGTTATAAAGTGGCCGGTGAGTGAGTGTGTGTGTGTATATATATATATATATATATATATATATATATATATATATATATATACACACATACATATATACACACACATATATATATACACACACACACACACACACACACATACATATACATATACATACACACGTCTATCTATCTACAAACATACGCGCGCGCACACACGCACACACACACACACATATATATATATACACACACACACACACACACACATATATATATATATACACACACACACACACACACGTGATATAATGCAATGCTCTGGGATGAGGACCAGTTCGCCTGCTCAGGAGGGGAAACTGTATTATTCTACACACGACGCACGTACGTACATAACGCACAGGGCGCGCATGTGTCCACGCATGAGGACTCCCGTTCGCTCCCACGGGCTGCTAACAGTTAGCCATGCTAGTGAAACGCCAGCGCAGCGCTGCGGGAATAGCGCTAACTTTTCGAATAACTTGGCGAAGGGTTCGCGCCGCGCACACTTCACCGGTTAACGCCCCCCACAGACCTACCTTAGTTGGATTCCAGGTGAAAGCCGGGTAAGTCCCCGCTCGGCGCTAGCATGTCTCCCTCTGCGTGCGTCCACACGGGCGGCAGGCAGACATCTGTCCGGCACCAGACTGTGGACGTGTCTGCTAGTTCGGCTGCTAGGCTAACGCCACCCGCTCTGATTAGCATGATGCTAATGCTACCGGACCGTCCCGCTTGCGGTTTTTTTATTTATTTATTTATTTATTTAATTTAATTTAAATTTTCGGGGGGGGGGGGGGGGTGCGAGGTTTTGATCCCAGTGGCGGTGATAAATGAGACTCGACACCGGTCGGAGGTGAGAAAACGTGTGTGGAACGTTTCACCGAAGGCCCAGAAAGTGTTGATTCGCCCGCCTCCGTCGCTAGTTTCACACCTGAGACCGTTGTCCTGCGGCTCATTAGATGAGACGAGATGCAAATATATAAAAAAAAAAAAACTATTAGAATGTAAATTACCGTAAAAAAAAAAAAGTATAACACATAAGTGACGATAACCTAAAATGAAAACAGCTATTTTTAAACATTACAAAAAAAATAATTTATTTATCTTCATATATCTATATATCTATCTATCTATCTATCTATCTATAATGGAAATATAACTAAAACAGCAACATTTAGGAATGGCATTATTTATATTTGTGGCCAACAGCTGCATGTTTGAACCCGCTGGTGTGAGGCTGATCCTGATCAAATCATATTTTGCATTGACCATTAATCTTCCATTTCACTGAATAAACTAGTAGAGAAGAAAAAAAAGAGCGAGTCGGCAAATAGAAAATTTGTCATTTAATGCAACATAATTGTGACTGAATTACAATTAATCTCATGGAAATAAATCACCAAAGCGACAAACAGGAGGTTGCATACAGGTATATATTACAATGTGCCTTGTTATATTTTACAGTCAGGGTTAACTTTTCTTTTTAATAAAAATATGCGCCGGGCGGGGCAGGGGGCGGAAGGTGAAATTTAATATTTTATCTTAACTCTGAACATGAAGCACATTACGCTAGCGGTTAATTCGTGGTTAATTCAGCCGGAGCTCCGCTGTCCTCGGAGGGTGGAGGTTATTCGGGCAAAGGGACGGTGCGTGGAACCCGACGGAGGAAAGAGGATCAAGTGGGGATTTCTGTGCCAAAGTCGCCAGCCCATGAACACAAATAACCTTTTTTTTTGTGTGTGTTTTAACCCAAAAGGTTCAGCAACTGTGATGAGGAGGGAGTTGTCTGTACTCAGCCAAAAATATCCAAAAGGTGTTATGTGAATAAAGACATTATTCTCGCCCCAAAAAATATATATTTGTATTCACCGTAATCGCAATTTCATTTTTTTTTTTTTTTTTTTTTGTTAATTTCCCACCAGGTCAAAACAAAAGGTGTGGCCTCACAAACACAATAAATATTGCACACTTGATATTTATTTAATAAGGGCGTGGTTTTCGTTACATACGAGTGTCCGTCCCCTCTCTCCTGTGTCTCGTGATATTTTCCCCTCACATTGTAAATTTCCCCCAAAAAAACCCGTCTCAATCATGGTCATCATTTCATCTACAATACACAGAGGATTTTGCCGCGTCTGTGTACGGAAGAAACAAAATGAATCCCTGAATGTGGAAATCGGAAGAAGTGTAAACTCCTGTAAGACCAAACCTTTTCTTATTCCCTGTTTGTTTGTTTTGTTATTTTTTTTTTTTTAAATCTAATTTCCTTACATAGACGATACAACTATCCAGTCATGCAATGTTGTTGTCGTGTTCTCGGTGGTTGTGTTGTTGCGCTGGGCTCTAAGCGTTCTGCATCTCCTTTCCGATCTTGTAGCTGAGGATCTTGTTCCAGTCGATCTTGGTGCGCGTGACGGGGAGCTGGCGGCGTAAGGCTTTGAAGGTAGTGTCCGACATAGTCTGATAATTCTCATTGATGGCGGTCTGTGGGCAAGAGCAAGAGACAGCGAGAGAGAACGAGCGAGAGAGAATGAACGAGAGCGAGAAAGAGAGCGAGAAAGAGAGCGAGAGAGCGAGAAAGAGAGCGAGAAAGAGAGCGAGAACAAGAGCGAGAGAGCGAGAACGAGAGCAAGCGAGAGAACGAGAGAACGAACGAGCGAGAAAGAGAGAACGAACGAGCGAGAAAGAGAACGAACGAGCGTGCGCGAGAGAGAAAGAGAGAACGAACGAGCGTGCGCGAGAGAGAACGAACGAGCGTGCGCGAGAGAGAACGAACGAGCGTGCGCGAGAGAGAACGAACGAGCGTGCGCGAGAGAGAAAGAGAGAACGAACCAGCGTGCGCGAGAGAGAGAACGAGTGCGCGAGAGAACGAGCGTGCGCGAGAACGAACGAGCGCGAGAGGGAACGAGCGAGAGAGAACGAGAGAGAACGAGAGGGAACGAGCGAGAACGAGCGAGAGGGAACGAACGAGCGCGCGAGAGAACGAGCGAGCGCGAGAGAGAGGGAACGAGCGGGCGAGGGAGCGAGCGAGCGAAAGGGAGCGAGCGCGAGAGGGAACGAGCGCGAGAGGGAACGAGCGCGAGAGAGCGAGCGAGAGAGAGCGAGCGAGAGAGAGCGAGCGAGAGAGCGCGAGCGAGGGAGCGAGCGAGGGAGCGAGCGAGAGCGCGAGCGAGCGAGAGCGCGAGAGAGCGAGCGAGAGAGTGAGCGAGAGAACGAGAAGCGAGAGCGAACGAGCGAGAACGAGCAAAAGAGGGAGCGAAAGGGAGAGAGAGAGAGCAGGAAGTAAAGAGGGAAAGAAAAAGAGAGAGAGATCAAATATCACAATGAGAACCAAGTCACAGCACGGATGCAGAGACCACTTTTACCCCGTCACCTTCCTCAACATCAAGCATTGAGCACATTACTGTTGCGGAGCGTGAAGAGCATTTTAGAGATTCCCACATCATCCATCCTCCTCCAACAGAAGACACCCAAACAAACTTGCCCAAAAAGTTTCGTTTCAAAAAGTTCCGTTTGTGTTCATCCGCAGAGATTACTACCAACCAGCCTAACAGTATCACCAAATCAGGCTTCGTAGTCACACTTTGTTTCCCTTTTTTGGGGGGGGGGTGTTCAATTTAAAAATTCAGAGAGAGAGAGAGACAGAGAGAGAGACTCTCGCCCTTTCATTGTGATGGAGTCTTTCCCTCCCGTCTGTTTTTGTGCCCGACGGCCGCCGTGGCAAAGAGCTTTGAGAGAACTGGACTTTTTGTTATTGCTCCTCCAGACAGCGCTGCGCCCGCGCCGATTTTCCTGTGTTATTATTCCAGATCTATTTATTTTAGTTTCCTCCTTGTACTAAACAACAGTTTTGAGTAAAAACTGGATGTTTTTGTGTAAATACTTGACTTGTAAATAATGAATCCTGCACTTCTGGAACGGGGAGACCGCATTTGCCGCATTACGTCACGGTCCATGCACGCACTAGTATAATCTCATAGAGAAAGATTTTGATTTATTTTATTTCCTTAAGTTTCTTACCTGTCTTGACTTGACTCTCACTCAGAGATCTGGAGCGGAGTTATTTTTTTATTTCTCCTCCCGACAGCGGTGCGCCGCCCCGGTTCCCGTTTGTTTTTGTTTTTTTTTGTTTTTTTTTTTTCATTTTAGATCCATTTATTTTCGTTTGTTTCCTACACGTGTGAAACAATTTTTAAACAACTGAGTTCGGGGACTGTCCCGTTCCGCTCCTAAAAAAAAAAAAAAAAAAAAGCCTGTGTGAACCCCGTCGCTATGGGACCAGTAAAAACCGGACGTTTTTGTGTAAATACTTCCCTTGTTAACAAAAAAAATCCTGCTCTTCTGTAGCAGGAAGACAGCCTTCGCCATTACGCATTACTACTACATTACGCTCTCAGATTGGGATTTTGCACGTTCGCCCAAGCAGCGCAAAGAAAACGCTCTCTGGGGCGAGCGCATGCAGCTCCCTTCTTTTGTCACTTGCCAATTTGCTTGTTGGTTCTGATTTGGCTGCAGCAGATTCTTGCTCCGCTCTCCATTGTGCATCTTGTCACCCCCCCCCCCCCCCCCTTTTAATTCACCGTGTTCTGATTGGCTCAGGCTGCACGCAGAGGCCTCGCTTCACCAGCCAAAACCGAGATGGACGTGCGTGTATTTTGATAAAACTGGACAAGTTTATCCCCCCCCCCCCCCCCCGACTTAAAAAAGGAAAAACAAGACCAAGAACAAAATGTGCGCTTCTTGTTATTGTTGACAGAACATTTTCACAATACCTCATGTTCGAAAATAAAATCAATGACGGACGTCGGGCGCAGCTAAAGGCCACAAAGAAGACGTTCACTGTATTCCGACCCCGTGTAATTGGCTCGTCGGATAAATCCGGCGAGTGTTGACAGGCAACCGCCGCCGCCGATCCGGTGTTTACAAACGCCGGAGCGTCGCACAGCTTCTCGCGACGAGAACAGAGGCAGGCCAACGGACAACACCCCCAAGGTTAAATAAACCAGCCAGAGAATAAATAGCACAACCAGAGAATTGGATTACTCGCCTGGTAGTCGTTCTCTGCAGCCTCCATGATCTTAATGAACTCCTTCGCAGTTGAAGCCTCGTTCTGTGGAGAAAAAGCAAGAGCGATCAGGGCAGGAGAGCGATCGTCATTTCTCCAGTTTTACACTGGCGGCGTCACATTCGGACGCCCCCCCCGCCCCCCACTTTAAAGCGCAAAAGCAAAGCTCTTGTTCAGGCGGCTCAAAATAGGAGGAACATACATTGGAATTAGATTAAAAATATATATAAAGAATACGTTTCTGTTATATTGGCCGTGCTAATGAGATTTTTCAACTATGGGCACATGTTAAGATCTCAAACAGAAAACACACAATTCAGGTCCATGAATAACCTCCATCTCAACGTGACAGTAGCTGGAGTCTGAACCACTGATCTGTGCTGTGGCCGACGCTTGAATAGACTGGACGTCAACAAGGAACTGGAACCGACGAGACTCGATTAAAACAATTAGATTCTCCCATTTGTAACAATTACACAAGGCCAGTAAAAAAACAAGATGCCGTTCATTAGCCCTCCGAGGGGACGAGGCTGAGTATTCTAACGACCATTTTAGCTTGCACTGCAAACTGAACGCTAACCGTCGTTAAATAAATATAGATTGGGTGAGGAACATGGTAATAGCAACATGAATGCTCACAGAGATAGACATGGACTCCTGAACCTCTTTGTGGCTGACCAGCTGCACGTTTCCGTCTTCATAGTAATGGACCTGAAATGGCAGAGGCGTGTTCACGTTTATTTGCGGGTGTGAAAACGATGAAAAATTCCTCTTTTTTTTTTTTTGCGCTTCCCATTTATCGTAAGCAAAAAAAACTTAAATTCACTTAAATTCGACGCACGCACGCACACACACTTTCACAAACATTCTCGCTTACACATGAAAGCATATGCGTATTCACACATGAATGGACAAACATATCGATTGACACCCAAACACTCCACATGCTTAAAACGCAGATATAAAAATTCTCTCACTCACACACACACACACACACACACACACACACACACACACACACACACACACACACACACACACACACACACACACACACACACACACACACACACACACACACACCTGGATCTTCATGATGCCGGCCACCTGAGTGTTGGAGGGGGCGACGGTGAATTTCCACTCTGACCTCCAGCGGCCGTTCCTGGGTGGAGGAAAATGAAAATGAGAGGGCACTCACTCAGTTCACTCAAATCCCGTGTGTCAGAGCCCTCGGTGCTTGACACGCGGCTTTGACATATTTTGTGCCGCGCGCACCCTGAGTGCAGTGTTTGGCTACGTGTGCTATTAAGGGCCCTCTCCAAATTCCCTCTTTTAAATGTAGTTCATTATTGTTATTACACGTCGATAGTCAACTGAGAAAGGCACACACTCGAGCGATGGGATCATTTCACCAAGTTATAAGCTCAGTAAAACCCACCCGTAAAGAGGATTGGCGCAGTCCTTATCCAATTAGATTAACCAGATCAGGGCCGGCTCAACAAGGCTAATGGGGGGGGGGGGCTTCCAGAGTTAATGCCCATTACAGCAACAGCCTTTGAAGCGTCTCGTATTTAAAGCATTTAAAGCGTCACTTGATTCCGTAATTGATTCGATGACTGAAATTATACGCTCATGATTTCTTTGAATCATGGAAGGCCTCTATAAATAATCATTTTCCAAGTGTAGTCCACTGAACACCACAGTGTTCCCTTTGTCGTCGCTGGGTTTTGTTTCCCTCCCCTTCTCAGGCAAAGGCAACGCACAAGTCATTCCCAGGCCAGATCTGTCGGCAACTGCAAAACAAAGCACGAGCAACGAGAAGCAAATCGATGCGGAACCTACCAGAAGTTTTTGGGTTGAAACTGATGGCACTCGATACACACGATGATGGTTTGATGTCCGTCAATGCTCTTCCCGTAAATCTGCGGTCAAAAAGGGAAAAGGTTTCAGGACCTGCGTCTTCGGCGACTTACTTCACGGGAGGGGACGAGGGGCGGCGTCCGTGGGCTTCAGCGTGTGTGTGCTTTCACATCGGATGTCGAGGGGCCACGGCCCTCAGCTGGGTCCATCTTTTGCCCGCTGACTCGCCAGCAGAGTTTGGTGATTCTGCCCCCTGGTGTTTAAAGTAGGTACATGAAAAATAAGAGCGTTGCGTCGATAATGCGATCTTATTGCTCAGCTCCACAATGCATAGTCACTTTTGAACAATACATTACATTGTTGTTGAATCGACGGCTCTTCCTTTAAAGATCATTTAGCAGTTAATTAAATATTCTGTACTGACAGAATAATAAAGTTGGTCTTAGGTGCTTAGATAGTAGAAATATTAAATAGCTGTCAGGTAGGCCACACATTAAAACATTTTTTATACTTTGGCTGTGCGCTCTACAGCGACCTATACTAAATTTCATCCCATAACGACCGCTGTTTGGCTGGAGTCACACAAAGCCTTCACTCAAGTCGAGATATTTTCAACTCAAGCACTTTCCGGTGTGATTGCATCATTACTTTGACTCTTCATGAAAAAAAACACAACTGCGGCGGAGGTGCAAGCAGCGCTACTGCGGCGGCGAAGAAGCAGCACTTGCACCCTGTGTTTGTGTTACATGAACCGCTGTTGAACAAGCTGCTTCACAGGTTACGACGCCGCACTGAAACCACTGTTTACAAACAAACACTCCAAACCCCGAAGAAGATTTAAAACTTCATTAGGTACGCAAACATAATATATATATAAAATAATTGGTGGCACGGCTCCCTCCTGACGCAGAGCTTTTGTTTGCACTAGAACAGAACGGGTCACGAGAGCGGTTATGAGTGCTGCTTCATTAAACTGAGATTAAGTGCCGTCTCTGTCAGAGCGTATTCCAATAAACCGCGAGAGAACTCAACGCGTGTCGCTCATTGGGCTCATTAACAAACAAACCTGCCGGCGCTGAACACCTTCATGCTTTCTGCCGCTGCTTTGTTGTTGATTCATGTGCCGCCTGCTGGTCCGTGCTTTGTTGTGTTTTGTTGTCTGACTCAGTGGGTGTTGTTCCATGTGCTGTATGATCTCTAATGTGCGTGTGTGTTGCATGTTTCGTGTTACAAGGCTGAACGGACGCGGCTTAACGACGCCCAGTCAAGGTGTAAGGCCCGACCGTAATTGTAATGTTTGTCCTGGCGACAAGCCTTTTTGCTTTGTCTTGTTTGCGATGGTCTGTATGCTCGCATTTCAACAACGGCGTTGTTGACATTTAGTTTTTTACTCTCTTTACGGAGCTTTTAGGGAACTACAGATCTGTCATACTTATTGGAATGTTTGTTAATATAAAACTGCCCCCATCAAAGACACTAACACAAAAAATAAAATCTAAAATCACATTTATAAGCAACAGAAGAGAAGGCGCTGGGGGAAGAAGAGAGGCCGAGGGGGCCTTACGGTGCAGACTCCATTGGGGTAGTGCTCCTTGACGTAGGCCCTGACGGCGGAGTCCACGGCGCTCCTCCAGCCCTCGATGGAGCTGTCAACGTCGTGGGGGCGGGGGTCGCTGGCCTCCTTTCGCAGGTGGTCGAACTTGAAGGAGATCTTGTTCTTGGGGTCCAGGACCCTGCCGTTGCCAAGGTCACCATGCTCTGTGATTAAGACCTAGCGAGAGAGAGCGGGAGGGAGGGGGAGCGAGAGAGAGAGAGAGCGAGATAAATAATGCAAGAAAGAAAACAGCAGAGGTACAAGAAGGGGCATCAGGAAGTGAGAGATAGAACAGAGAGGGAAAGACGACATGGTTTGGATAGTGAGGCAGACAGAAGCCATTAACCTCAACGTTGGCTCCATTATGCGTCTCCCAGGACGGTGTTCCTCATAACAGAGCGGGGAATTTACAACCGTGATGACACGTTTACATAAGATCCTGCAATAATGACTCAACAGGTTCCTGCAGTTGTACTCACCCTTCTTCCCCATTCTCAAACAACAGCTGCAACACAAGTTTGTATGGAGGTTTCACGCCTCAGAATGGAGAGATAATCTAATGAAGTAATAAACTGAACAGCATACACTTAGATCATTAGCTCCTGAATTTCCCCCCAGGGTTTAATAATTATCCAATGGCAGTTTTGGTACATCTGTAATCCTGCCCCACACCCGGTCGTCTAGTAAGCAGAAGGTTGCTGGTTCGATCCCAGGCTCCTCCTGGTAGTGTGCTGATGTGTCCTTGAGCAAGACACTCAACCCCCTAACTGCTCCGCGGGCGCCTCTACATGGCAGCCCACTGCACCTAGATACATCAGATACTAGGATGGGTAAATGCAGAGAAATTGCAAATTTCTCTGTTGTGGGACTGATAAGGGTAAATAAATAAATAAATAATAAAAATGTATCCATCTCTCGATGGCAGTTATTATTTCAATATTGGGACAACAAACCATTGTCAAACAATATTTATGGGAGAACATGACTCATTTGGTCCATGTAATCGGTGGAAATCCTGATAATATTTTCCAATCTAACTTAGGGCTCACATTACAAACATTAAAAACGGTGGCTAGACTGCAACCGATCCTTTCCGCTTAGAATGGATGGGTGGAAATCCCTAAATATATTTACTTTTCACTTTATATTACAGAACAAAGAAAGAGATTCACATTCTAGTGAAGGAGGCAGCCATACAGTATATTTACACAGAATATCATACATCCCTAAAGTGTTTGTTCTGTGCCTTAAAAGTGACTTGATAACTTTCCTGTCCATTGACCAATTCATTCCTTGATTCACCCCCCCCACTGCCAACCCACCTGTTCTTCGTAGCCGTCCACTTTCACCGGAGTGAACTGGTCCACGTTGTACTGTGCAAATGCACTGCAGAGAGAGAACATAGGAAGCCAACAGTTTCAGTTTTCTAAACTAGCTGTACCAGATGAAGGTTGAATGACCTACACAATGCATTAATCAAATGTGCAAGATTGATGCATTGCGGGAATTTCGATACTTTGACAAATCTAGGTGTGTATATCCAACTCTTATGAAACATTTATGACCACATTACATCGCAATGCATTACTATTCAGTACAGAAATATTCTATGGAATTCCCTGCCAAAGTTCATTACCAAAAAATAGTTAATCTATTCTGATTTCTGATTTAAGTTAAAACTGAAGGTCTGCGCAGTAAGAGTAAATGTAAATGCAACTTTTTTTTTTTGTTGTTGACTAAAAGCTAGGTAGAGATAGAGATATTTACTTTAAAGCAGTATGTAAAAATTGGAAAATTTATATCAAAAATAATCATAGGAACTAGGTCTAGGAACCTGTATCCACTTCAAGGTACTGGTACACGTACTGGCTCTCGTCGACATGATTCCACGTAGTTCGGAGCAACATGATAAGGCGAGCCGAGGGTAGACTTACTGTGCTGCACCTTCCCTGAGAAGATTGTCATTGTTGAGCAGCAATCGTACATCTGCAAAGAACAGGATGGATGTTGGAGAGAAGAGAAAGGCAGTCAGATATCAGGGAAGAGGTGAGAGACGCGAGACAAAAACAAGGGTGGGCCGAAGAGTGGCAGAACTTCGACTTCCTCTGATGGGGATTTAGATAGTTTTAGATAGCCCCTCTTTTGGGTACCGCCTATTCATTTTTTGATAACGTAAGCGATACACACGCGAGCAATGGGGGCTTCCATGCTATAGAACACCAGCTGTGTTATTCAGTAACAACAGTGATTCGATTGCTACTAAGGTCAGCCAGTTCCTTTTTAATATTATATTATTAATTTTCAGGTTGTTTCAAAGTCAAAAACCATATTAGAACAATGTCAAGTTCTTCCCCCATGTTCCCCCGCCAACATGTTAATGGCGTCACTGTACTTCCGTCAACGCCGTGGCCAAAGCAGGCCACGAACGACCCCTTTCATCGCAGGGATTACCAGCCGTCCGCCAAACTGTGATTACAGATAAATTTACCCATTTAATCTATAAAGATATGCGGCCGATTAACATCTCGCAGGCGTCTGGATTTAAAGATTTCGCCCCCGAGTTTGGGCCAAGGGGCACATCCCAAGCCGAGCGACCATCCCCGACAGCGTTGGAATTTCCTCTACTACAGAGGTTCCCAACCGCCGGGCCGCGGTGCATTCACGCTGATCGGAGTTGCGGAGCTGTTCCGCAGGGGAACCGTGCGTAACGCCCCCCACCCCCAAACATTTTAAAATTGTAATAGATGTTCAAATATATTCAAACTTATGTGTTTTTTCATAATGAATATTCGAACGTGATTTTTGGCCAATGTTGACAGCCCTAGTGTTGAGTGACGCTCGCTCGCCATTGCTGTCGTAGTTCACTGGGAGCCCGAGATTTTCCCACACGGCTGATTTAAAAGAAGCAGGCAGCTCCTGTGTGTCAGACTCATTCGCACTCGCCACAGTGTGACTGACTCAGTCAGACACCAGTCAGCTTGAGCTGAGCTTTGCACGTTGCTAACCGCTTCCGGGTATTTGGTTCCGCAGCTTAAGGTTTCCGGGGGGAAAAGCTTGCTTGTGAAATTTGGTTTCCCATTACGTTCACACATAGGCTACCGCACATAGGCTACCATTTTCTTAATATTTGGTCTTCAAAAAGTATTTTTCCAAAAATTTGTCTCGAAAAGGGGAGTCGTCTGATAATCAGGGTCTACCTATATTCGGATCAATACGGTATGACCATAAGATCATTTGGAACGGAAATGAATTGCTACAGAGACCAGGAAGCTCACCTTTTCCAAAACACAACACAGAGTCTAACATCTCGTTTTAAAGTGTAACGTGTGTACCTATTCAAACACCACATTTTCCCCACAGTTCCACAGTCAATCAGTGCATCAGACAGTGAATAAGCTTAGTGTATGAAGAGACAAAAGGGACGTGTGTGTGTGTGTGTGTGTGTGTGTGTGTGTGTGTGTGTGTGGTTATGAGGAGGTAATAAGGGGCCAACAGTTCCTTCCTAGTGCTCTTCAGATATGAGCATTCATCAAGGCAAGAGGCTACAACTGTTATGTCATTTACCCCACACACCCAAAAAATATACATTGACGTATGTATACACATAAATCCACGGACACAGAATTCACATTTACATTACACACACTACACACACACACACACGCACTGACCGTTGAAGACTTCATTGAACTCTCCTGGTGGAGCGTGAATGACGAAGTTGGCTGCGATGCGTACCTAAAACACAACAACCGATTAAATCACTGGATGTAGACCAAAACATCTGGAACAAAACACTCCAGCTTGTTTAATAGAGCTTTTAAAGTGGAATACAATCAACAGAAATAGACAATTAAATCGTTAATGGCAAACATTTGTACCAGAGTCACCATCACACTATCCTCAATAATCATCAACCAAAAAGTATTTATATTTACTTATATGATGTCAGCATGTTTTTTAATTCAATTCCTTCAATCCGCTGAGTGCCGATAACGTCTGTTTTTGAAAGCAACTTGCGAAAGCCTATTCCCTTTTGACCGTAAGACTTTCACCGAACATTGACATTTTTTGTAGTAGCATCAGCAGAAATAATCAGTCACTTCATGAGAAACTGTCTTCCTATAATAAGTGTACTACATAAACCACCAGTTTAAAGAGGAGCAAGTCAATTCAAAACATCACTTCTGCGGAGAAGCCACATCCATCCCAATCTCTAGAGATAATTGTAAAAACACTTATTCATAAATTCTTATTCTGCAACAAACAGACAAGACCTATCCACATAGCGGTTCTCTGACGCTTGCACACAATCAGAATTGGGCAGATAAATCAACTTAGGACTAGGCAATATATCATTATAACATGATACAGTGGTACCTCGACTTACGACTGTAATTGGTTCTATAAGAACGGTCGTATGTTAAAACAGTCGTATGTCGAAGAAATTTTTCCAATATACACCACGCTTAGTTTCAATGGGAATCATTGCCCTTTTCTTTTTCCCATCATCCTTCTTCTTAGGACTCATCATGAAGGGTGAAAAACAAAACACACAGCACAAACACAGTAAATATGAAAAAAATATGGATAAGCCACAAACTACATGCACACACCATATAGGTCGCCCGCTGACTGACTGCTGACTGGCTGCTGACTGGCTGCTGACTGGCTGCTGACTGGCTGCCGACGCGCCAACTGCAAATTTCCACGCTCCTATCTTGGAGCAGTCGGTCGCAAGTCCATACAAATTTTCGCAACTATTGCTACTCGTATCTTGGATTAGTCGTAAGTAGATGCAGTCGTAAGTCGAGGTACCACTGTATTGTGATGACAGATATCGTAATATCGATAAATGTTGTCTTTAAGGCTGCGTTACAGTAAAGAAATGCAACTTTTTGAACTTCATAGACTTTTCTCGCAGTTTAATCAATGCCTCGACCTCTTTGGTCATGAGCTCCCTTTTGTGTAAATGTTATGAAAGCACCAATAGTCAGTAGGGGTGCAACGGATCACAAAACTCACTGTTCGGATCTTATCACAGTATCGAGTCGCGGATCTGATCATTTTACAGATCCACAAAAAAGAAAACAGGAAAAAAAACAAAAAAAAAAAAAACAAAGGGAGACAAATATAACTTTGCTTTCCACTGATTCTATTCACTGAAAGCAAGGAACTTTTGCCCATGGTCTTAAGTGAAAGCAACATACAAGATGTCCAATGTTCAAATTAAATCTTAAAATATATAAAATATTTAATAATCAATTGTTAAATTAAAGTGCAATATGAGGTACGCATGATACTATCTTCCTTTAAACATGGTAGTGAATGCAAAAATATGATAAGATCTGCCACCAGTAACAGTTACAAGTTACAGTCGATTTTGTAAAGAAGTCTGCATCTCTCAATACACATTGTATTTGTTTACTAGCGGCTCTTGACTGCTCCAATATGGCGGACACACAGACGCATAGCGGTGACATACAGCAGCTCATTCCCGACATTTCGCAAAGTCGCAGCAACACAGCGTGGCGTACCGTAAATCAGTCACTGTGCTTCAGAGTAAAACACAGCACACATCCGTCTTGTTTATCTTCTTTTCATTGCAACTCTGCGTCGAGATTAAGGAAATTAGGAAATATATCCTGGGCCCAAAGTAACAGTGGCAGTAAAACTGTATTTCACTACGATGGTTAAATTTTGCAATTGATCCGCGGTTCACATGGGAGCCGAATCGTACAGATCACGGATTAACTACATTCCATTCCACTAATAGTTATATTATATTGTCAAATTATCAAAAGTATTTGATTTTAAAATAACACATAAACTGATATTGCTCTTCAGGAGCCTGAAATTTGCCCCAAAGGTTTGCATCATCAGATTTTATTTCACATGATACAATAACAGCTAAGTACAACCAACCAAAAAAATATAATGACAACCCTAGAATTCACCAACAGAGGGGACAGTCTGACTGTCTGTCCCTCTCTACCCCTCTTCTCTTCATACTGCAGTGCTGAAACACTTCCTGTTTCCAGGTCACATGATCAAACTGACAGCGAGCCGGCTCACCACCATATAAGGACATGAAAATGTGCCAATGCCTCTCCTGGTGCATTTCCGTCTCCCTCTGTAATCGGCATGACATTTTAGAACTCAACATTCAGAAACATACACTCAGGAGCTTTTCCCCTCGATGTGTGACAGTTAGGGCTGAATGATTTGGGAAAAGAATCTAACTGCAATTTTTTGTAGACCGCGATTGCGATTTAGTACGCAATTTTTTTTCATTTCCTTATCTTCTATATTATATAGTATTCATTAAACACAAGCAATAAATCATTCTGTAGTATGACCAACAAAACATTGGCTAATGTCAACATATAAACCGCTCTTTCCTGGAGGCCAGGTTTACGTGTCATGATGATGAATTGATGTCAATAACATATCTATTTAACTACTTAGAAAAACCTTTAATCACAGTAGGATATTGACTCATTGATTTAACTTCAAGCTTTGTAATTGTTTGAATCTGAAAATTAACATTCCAAAAATATGCAGCGTTACAGCAGAAATGTTTTATTTTTTATAAAAATGTTGCACGCAAACGTTCACATGCACGAGTGCCGCTCCGTGTGCCCAGGGACAGCTTCATGCTCATTAAATAAAATGTGATAAAAGGTAAAAACAAACAGACGCATTATCCTGGAAGAGGCTCCGTCCAGACTCTACAGGTGTCCTGAGCTCTGCCAGCAGCACAGCGCGGGGCACAGCGCGGCTGCACTGCGTGGCCTGGGCCCGAGCACTGGGGTCTCAGTGGGGGGCAGCGCGGAGGGTAAAAAAAATAAATAAAAATTTGCTATACACTGGGGGGGTGGGGTGGGAAAGTGTCCCCCTTACGCACGGTTTCGTTCCATATGCATTTGTTTTCTTCCATTAGGAGACGTAAAATTAAATAAAAACACACTGTCCTGGCGAACCGAGCGCAGGCAACCCCTGTCGCTGATGCGCTTCTCATCGATTTGTAAATTGCGTTCTGTTAAATTACAATGTTGGTTTGAATTGAATTCATTGTTCAGCCCTAGTGACAGCTACCTACATATTTTGCAGCTTTTCTTCTCACTGTGCTAGTTTTTTTCTTTTTCCTAGAGTTAGGAAGGTGATTAAACTATGGGTAGATTTTAATTATCTTATAAAAGTAGGTCGCTGTTTAATAAGACGTGAACCAGGAAGAGTCCCTCTTCCTGGTTCCCGCTTTCATTTCCTCGTCTGTGTTTTTAAACTGTCGGTGCATTAGTGTTTTGATGTATTAATGCTCGTTAGCCCTTGTGTGTTAGCATTATCGTGTATATGTGTGTGTGTGTGCGTGTGTAAGACCCCTGGGATCTTATTAGTGGTGTGCGTGTATACAAACTCTGTGGCACTCGGCGCTAAGGTGCAGATTGATTTTAACTAATGAGTGATGTCGGAGGTACATCTTTGTGTGTGTGTTAGGGATGCTAATTTAGGTTTTTTGTTTTTGACAGATAGCCCACCCTCATTAACCAATCATTAGCTGCTGTAGCAGACAAGATTAAATTGTTCTATTTATTTACTGTTTATTCTAAGTTCCACATGTACTGTAATAAAACATGTCCGCAACAAAATCATCTTAAACAAGAGTTAATCCAAAGTTAAGTAATAATTCCTTAAATCATGCAACTACAACTACGTCGTTGTGGTTGTAGTTGCACGGGGGTGGGGGTTACGAAGCAAGCGTGACGATATGTTGCTATGGTGATGTACAAAGAATAAAATATATTAAACAACATTATTTTGTGTCTGTTATATGTAATAATTTATACAAGTAATAACCTTGAGCTGCAACTACATAAGTTTGGGGAAAACATCACATTACTTGAAATAATATATAATCCAGTGATACCGTTAATTCATTTTAAAACACATCATTATGAATATATCATTTTCATTTTGTTACTTTGTTTTTCGTTTGTAAACAGCTTAGCTCACCGCAGCCGGCACTTCCGGGTTGGGGAGATGACCTCACCTGGGGGCTGCGTGAGCTGTCCTCTTATGTGCCTGAAATAAAAGGCACGTGTGGTTGCACCTGTCGCTCCCATGAGTTGTATTTAAGAAATAGATTGTATAGCTTATTTTGCTTTTACCATGCAACAAACTTTGTTTTTTAAATTACTTTGTTTTTTTAATTGAATAATATTTTTACTGTTTCTTTAACAACAATTTGAGTATTAAACGGTCATAATTCTTATAGTTGGTTTACGGTTAAATGGTTAATTATTAACATCCCTAGTGTGTATTGTGTGTGTGTGTGTGTGTGTGTGTGTGTGTGTGTGTGTGTGTGTGTGTGTGTGTGTGTGTGTGTGTGTGTGTGTGTGTGTGTGTGTGTGTGTGTGTGTGGAAGGCAAAATTTCATATGGTATACACAGGCCTTCATATTGTGGCCGACTTATGTTCCTGTGTGCTCAGTGTGCTATGTGCGTCTGTGCATGTGTGTTTAATGTACATACAATAATGACGGTCCTTTCAAGTCCAAAACAAATTCCGAAGTCCAAAAGTAAACAGGTGCGATACTCCCCACAGAAAACTTTCAATTCAAGTCTGGTGTATACTGGATTTGCAGCAGAAAAATGTGAGACCTCCAAAAGAACATATGATGCACTGTGGCAGCATGACGGTTTTGTTGTGAGAAATACTCTCTCTATATAGTTCTGGAAAAAAAAAATTCTTAAATCAGCGTCTCTACATGTATGGCAGCCATTCCATTCCAGTGTCTGTTGAATTCCAACACAGGCACACCTCGGTACTGGTTAGATGATCACCTGAACCAAATCTTATTTAATAAGGAAAAGTATAAAAACCACTGCTGTGGTCATCACTCTCCTTGCAATAGGAGCAGCTGGATAGCAAAAACAGGGCTCGTAGTACCTCAAAAGTAATTGGAATCAAAGAAATAACTATAGACCGTGCCAAAAGAGTTGAAAAGAGGAGTTTTGAGTGAGGAAAGGAGTGAGCGTCAGGTTGTTTCCATCCTCAAAAATTGAAAAGACGGCGGTTCATGAGAACAAAGTCAAGGAGCAGACATTTGGGGACAACAAGCTACAGACCGGCAAAAACGACTCTCCACTCACCGGGACAACCGAAAACTCATTTGAATGTCACTCAACACTTGTAGGATGACATCAAGTGACCTACAAAAACAATGGCAAATGGCAGCTTGGGTGAAGTGGACAGTGAAGACGCTTTGAAACAGGCTCCTAGGGGGGCGGGGCTGAAGTCGTGCAAAGCTGGAAACAAGCCCTTCATCGAAGCCCTTCGTCCTGACACGTGTCATGACAGGGGCTCCTCTCTCCTGAGTGTGTGTGGGGATGGGGGTTTCACCTGTTGCTCTTTCGACCAACCAACGAACAACAGGTATGCAGCCCCACTGATCCTGGGCCCCAATTACATAGACCCAGGACAGGTGTGGCTGCTCAAACTACACAATCCCCACAACACAGTAATTGTCTGTAAATAAATGCTCTAAATTACAATATTATTACTGTTACTATATATATATATATATATATATATATATATATATATATATATATATATATATATATATATATATATAGTAAAACCAGAGAAACTGATAATTTTGCTGTGGTCTCTTAATTTTTTTCAGAGCGGTGCGTGTGTGTGTGTGTGTGTGTGTGTGTAATGCCAATACAACTGATACCTGGAACAGTCTGATGACTGATAATACAAAACCTCACCATGAGAACATTTTAAACATTAATTTAGACAACAAAACTCACAAATCAAAATATGATATGAACAACTGGACCACTGGAAGCTGATGAGCCAGGAACAGGCTACACTCATCTCTCTAAAGTGAAGCAGGGAAGCAGCAGTGAACCACCTCGTCGAGCTGCAGCCCATCTGTCGTTCAGCCATCATAAACCCTCCCATTGAAAGCAACGCCTCTTCTGAGTTCTGCACTGTCTTCCCATCAATTCTCACATCAAACCTGAGAGGTTGGTACTCAAACCTGAGAGCGGTCTAGGGCTGTACCACTCATATTTGTCGGTCGAATCGAATGGCTGTTCAGTGCGAGTATAGGAACGGGGCATGACTGATTGCTCGTACATGAGGTTGGGTACCGACGGACCCGGTTTTAAACGGGCCCCAGGGCTAAATTATTAACATCCGTAGTATCGATAAGCTCTGATGTTACCGGTGTTAATTGTATTGGACAGATTAATAAAATTGATTTTCTATTTATTTGGGCAATATAACCTGTTTCTAACTTGCAATAAGATTAAGATATTCGTCTAAGAAGCATTTTCGCTATTATCAGAAGAGGTCTCTCCTTTCTCTCCCACGCCATCACTAGAATGGAGATATGCGAGGAGGCACACTGACTGACAAAAAGCCCCCCAAAAAAAAACTGCTCGACTTTAACAATCTCAGTCGCCTCAAGGGTTTCAGACTGATGATTCGACTTTCTGGGGGGCAGCCACTGTCTGCAGTGTTTTGGAATTATTTTGAAAGACCATTTGCATTTTGTCCCCTCATCAAACCAGACGACAACATAAACAGACAGGCTTACACCACAGAGGTGTGAGGACTCAAACCACACAACCCCCCAAAAACAACAACTAAGGCTTACAACACCTCTGTTGCTAAGCGGCACAGAGCACAACCTCCGGGGACATGGTTAAAGTACAAACATAATGCCCAAATCCTGAGCCGGAGGTACAAATATTAATAACTAAAGGGAATTACTTACTCATTCCTGCTTTAAAAAAAAAAAAAAAAACTTGTCTGGGAGGCTAAAAAATAGGAACTGACCACAGCATCAGGTGAACGTCTGCTAAAGCAAAACTAGCCAACATAGTTCTATTGTGCATGATTGTGCGACACTATTGGGCAACAATTATTGACCCTGATGAGTCAAGAGGATAAGCGAAACTAAAGTATCAGACAGGATTTTTGTAAACTCAACCACGACGACATTTCACCTCAGAAGAACTTACGGCAGACTTACCTGATGTTTGCAGACTGTAAGAATAAAGAAATAAATCTTGCTTTGATCTATTAAATCCTTCAGTGATGAAAAAAACAAACAAAAATTCAAATTTAAATGTAAATGTCCTCCAACAGCAGACAGTCAACATCAAGAGTGGGGCGCCAGCTGTTTCATGAATAGTAACTAGCTCCACACAGTTGTTAAAACTCAATCTGCCTTTTCCGCTGCGTCTCGGAGGAACTCAGAGGCTGCCTTCAGATCAGCTACATCAATCAGTTTCACTTCCCAGCACTGGACGGAGAAGTAGCCTCCCTCATGTGCTACCTTAAAAACCCTGCACTTCCCTCTAAGGAAATACATGACCAGCATGTGCAATAAGATTCAATTTTCAAATGCAATGTGAAATCACAAATATAAGAATTCATCACTGCCCTGCAGTGATGGTTGGGAAATGCAGGACTCAACAGTAACTGTTGCCCGGTTGCCCTCAGCAACCAGATGAAGTCTGTTGGCAACTATTTTGTGGCTTCTGGTTGCCCACTTTGGCAACCACTTTTTAGCGTAAAAAATATTGACAGTCAACAACAAAACGTGCACCCCAAAATAATAACATTTGTTGCATTAGTGATTTAAAAAAAATAAATACGGGGAGAATGGCAAACCTGCTTGTGATTTTCGAAGGTCGAGATCTAACGCTCATTTCGATTGATTATCCATTTTGAAAGGAAATTGTGACACTCCTATAATTGATATGTATGATTCTCTTTGAATTGTTTTCAAAGCTCAATTGGACTGTGCTGAAGCAGAGCTTTTCTCAATAGTAAAGCGATGAAGGAACATAGATGATCCCTGTTCTGTACGTATCGCCCCCCCCGGTTTGGCACGCATCTGAACCACGGATTAATTGCAAAATTTAACCATCACAGTGAAATACGATTTTACGGCCACTGTTACTTTTTAAAGTAATAATTTCCAAATTTCGATGTAGAGTTGCAGTGAAAAGATGATAGACAAGACAGATGCGTGCTGTGTTTTACTCTGAAGCGCAGCGGCTGGTTTACGGTACGCTGCGCTGTGTTGCTGCTACTTTACCACATGTTGTGGATGAGCTGCTGTATGTCACCGCTATGCGTCTGTGTGTCCCTCACATTGGAGAGTGGTCAAGATCCGCTAGTAAACAAATACAATGTGCATTGAGAGATACAGACTTCTCTACAAAATCGACTGTAACTTGCTTAATTCTGAACCGATTTTCATGAAAGAGGCGGATCTTATATTTTTTCATTCATTGTCATGTTTAAAGGAAGAGGGTATCATGGGTTCCCTTATATTGCTTTTAGCTTTAATTGAACAATTAAGTATTTAATATTTTATGTATTTTAAGATTTTATTTAAACGTTCGCCATCTTAAATGTTTTCATTTAAGACCATGGACAAAATCTCTTTACATTCAGTGTTTTACAGAATAAATGGAAAGCCAAGTTATATCTGTCTCGTTTTTTTTTGCCGATCCGAAAAATTATCCGACCAATGACTCAAAACCGTGGTACGACCCGAACCGTGAGTTTTGTGATCCATTGCACCCCTACTTTTCAGTCATAGTTATGTTTTTCCTTAAAAAAATATTATTGATGCTTTATAAAAAGTATAAACACAACAATGTTAAGTCCATTCTCAGGTATCAAATTGTATTGAACATTGATATTTCCCAAGGTATTGTGTCAAAGTTGGAAATTTCAGTATCATGACAAGACGCACACACACACACTGTATATAGCAAATGTGCACGCACGCACAGGCAAAGAGAATATGCAGTACAGAAGAACACCCTGGGGTTGGGGTTTGTGTGTCATTGTGTTCTCTAGGACGACACAGCAGCTGCTCCCTGCCCACCCAAACACACCCAAACCCACACACACATACATACATACATACATACTCTGCTATTGGCATCACCTAAACAGACCATGACAGCTCCTGCTGGAAAAGATTACACAGAAACACTCAGGGAAAAAAAAAAACCCTAAGAAACAGAGAAAGGATGGTGTTTTAGGGCTGCAGGATCCCCTAGTTTTATCCACTCCTTGGGTACATCAGTTTATTTATCCTGGAACAAATGGGACCAAAATAAGCGCTGCTGCCTAGAGAGCTTGGGGTAAGGATGCTGGCGGGAATTAAAAGTAGAGCTAGCACCAGTAAATATTGACTAATTTATGGTGACACCAAAGGTACATTTGTAAAGAGAAATGAAGGAAAGGCCGCCCTCAGGCAAAGCTGGCTGGCATTTGTCTAACTAAAAACTAAAAATACACAAGGCAATTAATTAGAATGAACAGAAAGAAACACTCCCACAACACAAAAACACTCTGGGTATTCAGCTGTATGACTGCAGTCTTCAACTAGGAAGTGCGGAGCTCAAGCTTCTCAGTGGGCAATTGGGCATCATGATGGGAGCAAAAGCGGTAGGCTTAGGAACTTTGCTCATTGACAGTTCAGCAGTAGCTGGTGAAGAATGGAAGGGAGTTTGCTATAGGAACGCACTGATATCAGATTGGTAAATTTAGTACACTGCGTCAGTCAGTGGCATCGGTTCCTAGTTTGTTACGTAATCCCTGTAAAAGGATTCCTCTAGCAGAAATGGGATCTAAGCCAGTAACCTAGGTAGGGCTGCCCCCTGAGAGTCGATGAGTTAAATCATCAGTCAGAAACCCGTCAAATGACTGACATTCTTCAGTAGAGTAGTCGTTTTTGGGGGGTTTTGGTTTTTTTTTGTTGTTGTTTTGTTGTCAGTTAGTGTGCACTACAATAACAGGATAAAACAGATAGCTTACAAAATGCATAGGGACAGCATTTCAATGAGGACCTAAAAATAAGGGGAATCCTAAATATTATATATTTATATAAATATATTTTATGTGTGTGTGAAGCGTCCGGACACGCACGCAAACACTGCTCTCCTCCAAATAAAACAACTAAAAACAGTGTGTTTATAGTTTATATGTTCCATTTGCAGGAACGTGGATGGGGCAAGGAGGAATGGGATACGGTAGGGATGGGTATTGTTACAATTTTTACGATACTACGAAGGTCTTTAATTATTTAGCCCGGGACCAGTTTAATACCGGGTGTCGGCACCAAATCATAGGCACAAGCGACTGCTCATGCCTAGGAAACACACAGATAGAGCTGTGACATTGTGGTGATGTTACTGGTGCATTGTGGAGGTGAAGACTAACTGCAGAAGGCACCAGAGACCATGTTGCAACCTTCCACATAGACCCTGAAGTGTTGTGATGCCCACCTATCCGTAAGAAAACACTGTACCATCACCATTTCTACTGCAGTCTTCATTTATGTTCAACTCTGCTCCCAATCAAGTTTCAGGCAAATTGAATGACAGCATATAAACCCAGCTATGTTGAGGAAATATTTGTAGTGAATAGCAGCTTTAGCAACAACAAAGATGTCATGAATTGTCACACGACTGTCCAGGTCTATATACCTGGCTGATAAATCCATATTGTTGTTTGTAATCTTTCAGTGGTATCACATCATAATGAAATGTGTTCTCATACAGGTCGTTGGATGGTCTTAAGTTGTTCGGCATCGGAGGTTGATCATGTCATAAATTCCTCAATATGTCCCAAAGTACTTGCCTGTCCATCTGGGTTGGGATTTTGTGTCAAATTTAGCACAAACATCAATCTGACAGCATGCATGTTCAGTATGGTGTCATATTACTCTAAGTAGTGAGATATGCAGTGTATGGAATGTCTGCTTCATGATCCATGTGCAGCAAGCAGCCACCAGGAATACAGTGTAGAGCTGCTAGTCTTCTCAAATCAACACTAAGCTTTGCAGAGTGACAGGCTCAAACAGGCTATGAGATGAACACGGGAGGTACAGACAGAATTTGCCATACCGGATAGTATTTTCATGGATGTTTCTAATAAATTCTCATCTCTTTCAATGTGTTTATATATACAGTGTATATATATATATATATATACAGTATATACATACATACACACACACACACATATATACAGTATATACACACACACACACACACACACACACACACACACACACACACACACACACACACACACACACACACACACACACACACACACACACACACACACACACACACCTTAATTTGACCTTCTCTAAACTTTTGAATGCACATGTTCAATGTTTCAGTACTTTTTGCACAACTTGCTGTTCTCTAACAAGGAGCTGAACGGCAAAATTCACAACAGGTGTTTGATCCATGAATCGACCAATAAATGTCCTGGTTCAATTAGAATTGGTATTTAAACAGTCCTCTTCATCATGCTGTTCACATTTTGACATCATGAGACCAAGACGACACCAAACAACTGATCAACAGCACCTCGCCATTGCGAGGCTTCAAACAGGATGTTCTCAGACGGAAGTGGCCACTGAGCTTAGAGTGTCACAGAGTGTCATCAGCAGGCTGCAACAGAGATACAGAGAGACTGGAAGAGTCACAGAAAGACATAGAAGTGGCCACATCCCACACTGATGAGCGCTTCATTGTGAACAGTGCCCTGCGGAACCGGATGATGAATGCCACTCAATTCCAGGCACATTTAAGGGAGGCGAGAGGCACTCAAGTGTCACGTCAGACCATTCTAAACCGTTTACATCAGCCTGGTCTGCGTGCTAGACGAGCTGCAATGGTACCTGACCACACCCCCAGGAACAGGCATCATCGTCTTGCACGGGCCAGGGAGCATTTACGCTGGACGAGGGGCCAGTGGCCTCAGTGCTGTTCTCTGATGAAAGTCGATTCACGTTGAGCAGAAATGATGGCCGCCAACGATGTTGGAGACGTCAAGGAGAGCGCTCTGCATCAGCCACTGCTGTCACCAGACGAGCCTTTGGTGGAGGTGGTGTTACAGGGTGGGCAGGTGTGTCTAGTCAATACAGAACTGCCCTACACTTTGTGAATGGTACAGTGACAAGGCCATACTACCTGAATAACATCATTCATCCAGTCATTGTGCCCCTGCATGAACAACACAGGCCTAATTTCATCTTCATGGACGACAATGCTCCAGCTCATCGAGGTCCCATCATTAGGGAACGGCTGCTGGAGACTGGGGCACCTCAAATGGAGTGGCCTGCACTTTCTCCAGACCTGAATCCCATAGCAAACCTATGGGATCAGATGAGTCGCCGTGTAGAGGCTCATAAATCTGTGCCCCAGAACCTCAATGACCTGAGTCCCGCCCTTCAAGAAGAGTGCGGGGGCCATGCCTCAGCAAACAATACATACAAACAGCATAAGACGTTGTTGTCAAGCTGTACTTGATGCTCAAGGGCACATGACAAGTTATTGAGACATTGACATTTTTTGTTGTGGTAAACCCACCACTGTTGTTGGCTTTTGTTTAAATACATTGTTTGAGATGAGGAAATCATCATTGCATGCTTCTACTTAAATGCCCTACTTTCATGATATAATATCACTGTAGCGTGAACTTTTTACATTTTCCATAAATGTCACCCAAAAGCCAAATATCCCCAACTTTTTGGGAGTAGTGTATATTTACACATACTGCGTACATACACTTACACGCGCGCGCGGGCACACTCTTTCATTAAGAAAATGATTTTCCTATATAGACAAGATATATTAAAGACACATTTTTCCCTGAATAATATGTCATTTCAGTATGTACTGGTGGTTTATGTAGTCTGTGTTAACTAAATATGCAAAAAAACAAAACAACAATGTGCAATTCATGTGAGCAAAATCAGCGCTCTTCTCTTCAGAGAGCCTGTCCCACAGTAATAACATGTACAAGTACGCGTTGTGAAAGAGATTAGTATAAGTTTCTCAAGTGGAAACCCTCGAGGCTACAGGTTGGCATGTAGCTACACTTATAAATTCAACCTAGCAACTACGATAGGCAACATAACACCACATATTAAACATTACATTGATGTCAACAAAAACATTGCATTGTGTCATAGAAATATTTTTCCTGAATTATCCCGCTTGGTTCTTTACTTCAGTTAACCTTCAGCAAAAACAGTCTCAAGCACCCCTGATCCAAGTTTTCACTCCAAGAACCAGCAACAGGTACGCCATGTCCTGTTGAAGTGTGCTTGTGCACAGGTGCCACAACGGCAGCCTTTGCCTCTCTATGCTGCATTTATCCTGCACTTCACTCTACATCATACGAGTAAAGTTGAAACAACGACCAAACTGACAAATAAAACTTAAAAAGGGATCATCTGTCCTGCTTTGAACTAAATTGGTAGGTTGGTGTCAAGGGACTGAATCCCACAAGATGAGGTGCCGTGAGTGAGACACTGGAGCCACCAGCAGAGTGGGTAGCACCACTCCACGATAAGCACTTCCTCTCTTCACATCTTATCAGGCACGTACAGACAGCACTCGTACAGCCTCAAATTTCATCACTTGCAGCGAGAAAAACACAGGTTCAGGCGTTCAGTGAGACATACAGACTAGGACAGTGATTTCCGAGTTGAAGGGCCCGGGATACAAGAGGCGTTCAAAGGAAAACAATGTTTAAGGCTTTTTTTGATTTAGCTCAGTGGCACAACATACTGAGAACATGAAATAAAGAGTATTCTGCCCGCAAGTGATCAGCTGTTCATAGAGATGAACTAAAAGGCTCCTTTGATGGGGGAATCGCTAAAAGCAAACCTTGATCACGAGGTCCATTGAGATACACAGTGAATGGAATCTCTAACCGTGGCAATGTCAGTACGACGCTAGCTTTGAGGACCCATGAATTTAAAGACATTGGTGTGTATTAGAGATTACTGCCACCACCAATTGTACCAAACCACAATTTTTATTAAATCTGTACCTGTTAATTTACAGGCCAATTATAGAAAAGGATCACCTTGTTGTAATAGTACTGAATCCCCGGCAGTTGAAGTGCGATGCTATAACGACACAGTGAGCTATAACAGGAATAGGACACTTAACCCTGGCAGTGTTAAGATAACACTTCATTAATCCCAGGGGGGAAATTAATGTCGACCCATTGAGCTACAGAGGGCATGCGCTCACTACAATGCTCCTTGTAGAAAAGGGGCCACATTTAAGTCAGTTTATCACAGTCCTTCATTGTTGTCTCTGGGTCAACCGGGTCTATCAGCCTCCCACTAAAAAGTAATCCGTTAAAAGTCTTCCACAACACCACACGCTGACTGCATTAAAGGATAACAGTGTCTTAAGCAACAAACTGCAACCTCGAAACAACTGGTTATCTGTACTGACATGCACAATTTCTAGATGTCATTGAGAGGAACAAAGTACAATCAATCAACCCAGAGAAACCGCATCCTGGCACAAAGTTTCAGGCATGAAGATAACCGAAAATGTACAGAAATGTGCCTGGAATACACTGGACCGAAAGACACCGTTACAGAAGACCACAACACGTTTGGCAGAATGTATGTGTTGAACATGTGACAACGATGTCACAATGATTACATGTCCTCACACAAAGGGGCTGTGAGCTGTGATTGCTGGACAGGGATGTCCTTCAAAATAAGTCCCTGTCTATAATATGCCTGGGCACATGGCCACAGTCATCAATAACGAGCAGTGAAACAAGCTACTGAATTCATGGGTGGGGAGCTCAACGTGTTAATGCTAGTGTTAATGCAGTCGAGTGTTTGGCTGGTTGACATGAGCAAGGGTAGGCTAGGACACATCAGCCACCAGTACCCACTGGCAAGATACTGCTAAACCAGATGAAAAACACTGTCAAAGGACATCAAACTTTACTTTCAGACTGCTTACCCTTTGCATATTGGGATTCTTGGGGTTCTAATGAACTTTCTATCTTGCCAAGTCATCTATACACAAAGCTTGCATCACTAACATTCTCATTTATATGCCATCAGTTTACCGAGGGCGTTAAAGCGAAGGATGAATTTCAGAAACCACAAGTCACTCGTTCAGGTTGCTGAAAATGTTAGCTTCCTGTTCTGTTGTTTCTTCAGTTTCTCAAACTACAACAGGGATGCAAATTATGGAGAAAAAGGTTGAGATGCAAAAAAGTTGTAATGGCAATATGACATGCAAGGCAACAGTGTAAAATGATCATGTCAGGAACAAAATGTTAACTGGCCATTACATTTTTTGAATATAGTATAAAATCTGATAAATGAACTGATGCTGTATAAGTAAGGGGGTTAGGGTGGGATTTGCAGAGTAACTCAGGATACGATTAGGGCTGCCCCCTGAAAGTCGGCGAGTCGGATCATCCGTCAGAAACCCGTCAATCGACTCAGATTCTTCAAGACGAGCAGTTGTTTTTTTGTTTTTTTTTTCAGTCAGTGTGCATTACAATAACAGGATAAAACAGATAGAAGCCGTACTGGATAGTATGCAAAATGCACAGGGATACCATTCCAATGAGGAACTATAAATGACGGGAATCATATATATATATTTTTATATGCGTGAAGCGTCCAGACACGTACGCAAACACTGCTCTCCGTGCGCCTTCCCTCCAGATACAACAACTAAAAACAGTGTGTTTATAGTTGTTTAATTTGCAGGAACGGGGACGGGGCAAGCGAAGGGATGGGTCTCAATACGATTTTTACAGTACGTCTACTCTTACTGATACTACTTATCAATGCAGTATTTTTAACAGTACTCTTATCAGTTCTTTTTTTATTTTTTAAGAGAAAAACTAAAACAAATTAAAAGCAGAATTAACACTCTTATTTTCTGTGCATAATGCATGGAGAGGGAGCGAACGGGGAGAGAGTCACGTAGAAAGTGTCCCCATTGAAATGGTTTTGTTGCATCTAAAATAATAAACGCACTGTTTTTACACACTGATTGTGGGCACCCCATGGCTAGCGGTCGCTTTATCAGTACCGTCGGAGAGGGAGACAGGTGCGCAAAATGCACCCCGATCGCTCCCTCGCCCCGCCCCCCCTCGGTATGGAGCCCTATGTCGCACACAGGAAGAGTTCAGAATCAAGCGAGTTACAGTCGATTTTGTAGACAAGTCTGCATCTCTGAATACACATCGTATTTGTTTACTAGCGGATCTTGACCACTGCAACACAGTGGACGCGCAGAAGCACAGCGGCAACATTGGCTGTATCCACAGCTCATTCACGAGATGTCGTAAAGTAGCAGCAACATAGTGCGACGTACCGTGAAGCAATCATAGCGTTTCAGGGTAAAAAACAGAATGCATCTGCTGTAGCTGAGAACCTAAATGGTGTACTGCATCTATGACTGACAGGTCATTGAGTTTAGTGGCCTTAACAATGCTGGATTGTTTGAAAAGCCTCTCTGAAGTCCGGAGCTATCTCTCCCTGTTGTTCATTGAGAAAGTAGGCCATCCGTAAACACTGATTTTCAATTTGTCAATAAGTGCATAGTAAGGCTGTTATACAGTTCCGTTGTACTACAACAGGGGTTCCCAACCTTATCACGGACCGGATCGCAGCACACAAAATGTTCACCAACTGGGGTGAGGGGGGAGTGTAGGTGTCTCCCCGCTATGCACGGAAGAAAATAAATACATTAAATACATCTACAATAAAAGAGTATTAGGGTCACGCAAGAAAAGTACCCGTGTTTCGAGAATAAACTCCGAATCCGCCCTCAACTTCGGGACCCGTGGGCAGAGCGAGGTGCACCGCGGCTGCGCCCACCGCGGCAACCCCAACCGCACCACGATTGCCGTCACCGTTAAGCAGTGTATACAGGGCGGGGAGGGAAAATAAATTATATAGATAAATAAAAATAAAAACACACTGTTCAGTTGCTTGCTTTCGATTTGAGATCCCTCTTATTGGGCTTTGTGGAGAGGGGGAGAAAAAAAAACAAAACACAGGCTAAACAGGGCACCCCCAACCGCCTTCTCACGGCCCGGCCAATGGTCCATGGCCCGGTGGTTTGGAACCCGTCCTAAGAGACCAAAGATGGGCCGCACTCAGAGTATTCCATGTGCTGCGGTTCTAACTCCAAGACTAACAAGATGTTATCATATTTTACAAGTGGCAACATGAAAAATGGTGAATAAACAGCATAGCATTCGCAAATACTGTGTGACACTGCACACATTTATTATATGGTGCTATGGTTTACATGCTGGGGATGGAGTCTAGTGCTGGGAAACAATGGTTCGTTATTCTAATGCTATTTGGAAAAAATGACGTAGGAATCGGAAAATTGACGTTCGAAAAATAAAAATATGCAGCGTTTCAGCAGAATTTCTTTTTTTATTATTGTTGTGCGCATACGTCCACATACATCCTCTTTGACCGTGTGAGTGAATGAGCTTTGTTAGTGCACCGCTCTGTGCGCTCTGCTGCTCCATCCGTCACTCTCTGGCAAACCCCCCCCCCCCCCCCCACACCACCACAACAACCAATGTGAATAAGGGGAGTACCCAGCGGTGTCACTGGATTTCCGTCAACACCGCGGCCAAAGCAGGCCACCAATGACCGCTTTCATCGCAGGGATTACCAGCCGCCCGCCAAACGGCCATTACAGATAAATTGACCCATTTTAACTGCAAAGATATGTGGCCGATACACGGCTCCAAGCCACCCGACTATCACGGACAGAATTGGAATGTCCTCTAATGCAGGAGTTCCAAACCACCGGGCCACGGATTGTGCCGCGGTGCATTTGCCACCTGCCCGTGAGAACGCAGGTGGGAATTTCGTCAGAAGCAATCTGCAATCTAGAATAAAAACACTTTTTTTGAAATTTGTTTTCCTTGCAGAAACGATCGGATCAGAGCTGCGGAACCGTACCTGTGCTTATCGAACTTGAACCAGCCCGATTTGGCTGCCAACACCTCTGCACCATAACCCCTCAAGTGGACCTGGCTTGTTGTGGCCGGCGGGTGTGTGACGATGAGGCTGAGGGAGCCACACCCATTGACCGCTACGCTGCTAAACCCCATAATAAACATCTGACAACAGACCGAACTGAACAGAAGCAGGGGAATCCACAGCCTGATGAGCCTTCAGGCCTCTGCTTTGACCGCCATGTATGGAGGGAGTTCTGTCTCACAATTTTAAAATCTGAAAGTAAATGAACAAACATTTAAATGGAAAAAAAAATATGAAGAAATACTTCAAACACAAATGTGCACTACGATTTTTAAATTGGGGGGGCCGATCACGTTAATGGAATTCCTCCCCCTGGCGAGATACAGTGTGTGTCACAAATGAAAACGAATACCAGCGCAACGACGACCCTCGTGAATGAACCGTTTAAACGCTTGTTTAGGCATGTAAACCGACGAGAACATGTTTAATCACGTCACACAGAACAGCTATTGAATCACAAGTCAATGCTACATTTATTTGGATAACGGTTTACACAAGGAACACATTATTTATTCATAGATGGAGAAATTAATTTTGTTCGTTGCCGTATTCAAAAATCGCAATACAGATCGCAGGACTGTGGTATTTATTCATCTTTTTCCATCTGTATTATGCATTTTGAAACACATATCTGTGAATTGTGACAGAAGTCCTTCCATACCATGTATTGAAGCTACTGTGTGAGCGTGCAGGCTAGTCAGAGAGATAACAGGTTGTTTTCTATCTATTTTCAATGTCACACGACTTGGAAAAACCTCGCCTGCAGATAAAAACACAGAATTGCGTTATTCACAGGAACAGCGGCGGCAGTGAAGCAGGGAAAAGGGCGTGTTAGCCGCTAGCCAGGCGGCTAGCATGCTAGGCTAACGGAACAGAGATCCGCCCGGGTGGAACTTCACGGCAGACGGACGCCGACCGGGGGAAGCCGCGTCCGGGGGGAGGGGGGGTGGAGGGGGTCCACCGGGTCCCTGGTAGAGGGGCCCGCCGGTCACTGACAAAACGCACCCCCGCCCCGGTTCCTATTCTGGGTGAGCACCGTACAAGGAGCCGCGCTTCCCTGCTCCGCCGACGAGCGGAAGTTGAGCTAAAAATAATAAGAGCGGCGGCGGCGCGGGCCCGCTTATTCCCCTTTATCCGGAGCCGGTTCGACGTCGGACGCCGACGCGCGGCTAAAGGTGAGTGGGCGACGCGGCGTTGCAACCGCGCGCCTCCCCGTGTCACCGCGGCTGGAGCCGCGAAAGCCGCGTCTCACCTTCTCCTCGTCGGACAGCTGCTCCTCGCGATCCGCCATCTTTTCTTCCGCCGCCACCAGCTTGTCACAGCCCGGCGTGACGTCATCAGCTGGCTCGGACCGTTTATTATGGCGGAATCACTTCCAAGCATCACGGTGTGGTTTGTTTTATTCGGACGTGTTTGTATTCCTTTATTATCCCCTTTCTGCGTGAAGACAAATTACAATATACACTGCATATCTCTAGAGATGACTTTTACCTATTTATATTTTGTATTTATAAAGTTGTGAAATTAGTGAACAGAACTTTCTACGTCCTCTTGTGATTTCCTTTAATCTACATTTGCCATCGTCAGTCACTTTTCTAAAAAAAAAAAATCAATTTAATTGAAATCTACAGTATATGACGTGTGAGCTGGTCGTTCTTCTTTATCCAGTGAGGGAGAGCGGGGCAGCGTGCTCCGTATTCCCGTTGGAATGACCTCGTGCTGTCATCACAGCATCCTTTCGGTTTGGGGCCACGTCCTTTATGCTCGTCGGCACTCCGGCGACGGTTGGGGGGTCGACGGCGGCTCGTTGTCACTGCGTCTCGCCCCACGATCCGCCCTCAGAGAGAATAAAAGCCCGCCGCTAACCCCACCTAATGACCTCTGACCCGTGGCTTGTTCCCATGTTTTTAGCGTCTGGTGCTTTCACACATCAGAGCGTCCAAAACCAGCAAAACAGGGGAGCGGACGATGCCACCCTGACACTGCTCCACCTTGACCGTGCTCGCCCGGAAGCCCCATACAGTGATGGGTCACGTTAGTGTTTTTAGATATTTTCTAGGGCATTTAACGTAATTGAACCCGATTTATTGCCCTGCGAACGGATGGATATGGAACTCTATCCTCACATTGTTCTTCGAGGGCATCTTAAAGTGTTGTTTGTGACCCAGAGACCTCAGTGGTTTGATAAAGATGTTGATGCCATAATAACAGTTTCACGGTAATCTAACTAGCTATAGTATCAACAGCCAGGCAACTTTGGACAAAATCCTATGCGTTGGGAAAGAAAAAAAAAAAAAATCTTCTGGGATTGGACAGAGAAAATCTCACCAAATGTGGTCTGTGGCCTAATGCGTATCATATTGAGGGTCCTTCATATGAAAAAGGTCGAGATTCACTGGTGTATTTCATGTTGTGTTTTTTTTCATAATATTGTCTTATTTTCACGAATTGTCTTCCGCGTGTGTGTTAAATAAGGTTGTCATTCACCTCATCTCTGAAGCCCGTTGGTCATTCTTCTTCATCTTCTTCATCTTTTTCATCTTGAAGAGCGAGCCACCGTGTCGTGCATGTCCACTGTGATCCACTAGATGGCGCCAGAGAACCACTGTGGGGCTGCACAGTGGGAGCCCGTCACCTCGTGAGCTCCAGAACACCCTGTGTGTGTGTGTGTGTGTGTGTGTGTGTGTGTGTGTGTGTGTGTGTGTGTGTGTGTGTGTGTGTGCGTGCGTGCGTGCGTGCGTGCGTGCGTGCCCGTGACTCATTCCGCTTCATCCTGCTGCCACAACAGACAGCATGTTACTGAGCACTCGAAAAGCCCCATGGCTACAGAAAGAGACAGAGATCGAAAGTAAAATATTATCACAGGTGCCTCGCGCTCGGTGCCGGGCTTCAAAAATAAGCCTGGATTCAGTGGGAACGCCGAGGAGAAGTAACACCCACAAGGCTGCTTTGACTCTCCGATCGAACGGTTTGTCTTAATGGGGATGCTTGCATAGCTCTCATGAATGTAAACACACACACACACACACACACACACACACACACACACGTGCACGCGTACGTGTACACAATAATCACACACCGTAAAAATTAACACACACAGGTACAAGGTAAAGTTATTATTTAAACAGATAAAACACGGGTAATTCATACTTGGGTCATTTATACTGTAATTACAAGAACCTGATAAGGTGCAATGTAATCTGATGAAATCAACCTGAATCCACGCTAATGTAATCCAGTCGAATGACGTTACCCGTAAACGGAGCTGTCGTCGAGACAAAACAGGACGAGACCCATTCAAGAACTAGTCGAGACTGAATCAAATCCAACACCCGAGCGTATGGAGTCCGAGGACGACCGTAACACCAAACACCAAACACCATAACCTTATAAGGACCAACACCAGAACCGAGCGAGAGCGAACGACTACAATTACATAAAAACTTTTTTTTAAATTATTTTTGCTTCGGAGACACAGATCCAAGAATAGAAAAACAGCCCGTGCGGTTTGAGAGCGAGCTCGGCCTCTTGAGTCCAGCCTCCAGCTGCACGCCGCCGCCTGCGCGTCCAACTCCCTCCAGGAACCGGAGGACGACTTCCCGCGTGTCACCCGGACGCGCGTGTGTGCGTGCGTGCGTGCGTGCTGACCGGGGATTTCGAACCGGCGACCCGCTCCGCCCGCGCCCCGGGGCCCGGCGGTGTCGGTGCCGCGCGTCCGTCGAGCCCCTCGCCCGCCCTGACAGGCTGTGATTTAAAGCCTTCGCTCGGGAGGGGGCCGCGGGGCTTCATGGCGCCGGCTGCACGTGTCGGCCCGGCAGAGCGGCCGCGCCGGTGATCCACGTCCTTGTGAACCGGGACTCTCTCAACCCGACCCACAGCACACTTTCTCTCCCCCGCCTGACCGTGGACGAGAGAGAGAGAGAGAGAGAGAGAGAGAGAGAGAGAGAGAGAGAGAGAGAGAGGGAGGGAGCGAGGGCAGGAGAGCGGCGGCGGGAAGTCGATAAAAGTACATTCAGTTTCGGACCTTTTTTGGGGCTTTTACCTCAGTAGGTTTCAAAGCCGCTGTCTCTGCTTGTTACTCTGCTATTTCTGACACTGCTACTTGCACGATGACTCAATAGTTCCATTTCCTTCTTCTGCTGTGACTCAACCGATACCTTTTTTTTATTGTGAATTATGATCAGGATTACTGTCGGCACAGTGCTTCATGAAGTAGCGTGGGCTCCCTCATATGAGGAAGTGCTTTTATTGTTTCAAATACTTTAGGTTTCGTTTAGGAGCGTGAAGCGCTTGTGTACCCCTACTTGAAAGTGGAAATGCCAGTGCGGCGCTCTCACTTCAGAGGCAGGCGAAAGAAAGAAGGGAAAAATAAAAGACCGGGCCTGCAGTAGCTCCAGCCTCCTCCTGACCCCTGTGATGTTGTACTTAATGTGACGATAGAGCAGGAACCTCGCTCCACACAGCTCCGTGGTCGCCGAGGGAGGAGGACACCATGTATTTTCCGTTTATGTCTCGTTCGGCTCGCGAACGCCAAGCGTGATTCCCGTCGAGGACAAAAAAAGAAAGGAGGAAAAAAAAAAAAAAAAAAAGCTCATCATTTCGGCGGTGGGCATGACATCACTGGAAGGCTTTGACACGCCGCGTAGTGACGTAACGTGTGCCAGCCCCCCCCAGGGTTGGGCTGGCACATGAACCGCGGATTAATTCCAAAATGTAACCGTCGCAGTGAAATACGGTTTAACTGCCGCTGTTCCCTTTTTAAAGTAATAATTCCATAAATCCCGATGCAAAGTTGCGGTGAAAAGGGGATGAAGTTGGTTCGCGGCACGCCGCACTGTGTTGCTGCTGCTTTACTTTAAACACGTACGAACACAGAATGTGCATGGAGGGATGCAGAGCTCGCTTGTTTCCGAACCGATTTTCACGAAAACTTATTGGAAATTCGGATGCGGATCTAATCATATTATTTAATTCATTGCCATGTTCAGAGGAAGAATGTATAATTTTTAAGATTTTTATTGAAACACTGGACATCTTGAGTGTTGTTTACATTTAAGACCATGGGCAAAAGTTCCTTGTTTTAAGGGTTTTACAGAATAAACGGAAAGTTATATGTACGTATGTAACCATGATACGATCCGACCCGTGAGTTTTGTGATCCGCTGCACCCCTAGCGCCTTGTGTCATTGAGAAGAAAACCTTCTGAACATTTTTTTTTAAATTCACCCACGAAGGGTGAAGTTGGAGAATTCATGGAACTTTAATCACATTGTGCTTTTTCCGACTTTCAGAAAACTCTTAGGTGAGAAATCTTTTTTTTCCCCGTGCTTGCTGTACATCTCAGACACTTACCTATGATTTAATTTACTTGCTTCCAGTGTTTCCTTCTACTTACAGTATATATATAATAATAATAAAAAAAAAATATGATAATAAACTGTATATTTGGCAGCAGCGTCTTATCCACTGTAATAGATTAAAACAATAACTAATGCAGACTGGAAACACCTGTGTGATCATGAACACATGATAATGAAATACTTACATTTAGATTTAGATTTAGCGGCATCATCTCTGCACCCCGGCTATTTTGGGGGCTGCCACCAGCTCCAACTGGGAGAGTAATTGTGTGGCTCCAGGTTTGGGACGGGGCGTCGGGCTGGAGGTTGAATAGACCGGACTGTCGCCATTATGCGGCGACTCATGGCCTCGGGGCGCAGAGGAATCCATGCGGTTGGGTTTCTGTGCTTCTGAAAAGGAACGCCGCCTGAGTCACCCTCAGCCGCTGGTTAGTCACCTGGGATACTCATTACACCGTCCCCATTTGGATAATAACCACCCCGAGTGCTCATTAAATGGCCGGGAAATAGAGCTTGTTTTTGTGATTACACCTTACCCCAGGCCGACCCGGGGGGTCGGTGAAAGTGCCTCGCCAAAAAAAAATGCGGTGAACCTTCCTGGACTGGACTTTTGGGTTGATGGTCAAAATAACAGTCCAAAGAAATATGTTGTTTTTTGTGCAGCAAGTTAATTTCCACGACGTCCTATTAGTCATTATTGAAGCACAGATGCAACACTTCAACTCCAAATGAACCTGATGACTCATTAAACCCAGCTCGTGTCACACAATTCTGGCAATTTTGTGAGCATCCTATTTTCAAAGCATAATAAATGTCTAAGATTTAACACCTTTTTACTGTCGTTATTGGTATGGCAGGACACATCCTATCCCATTGCAGAAAACCTTTAAGCGCAGATCTTATTTTCTGGATTGAGTTTTTGGGACTGAACAGCGTTGGATGACGTCCGGGGGGTTTTAGGACAAACGGCTGATTTCCAACCGACGATATTTTGACACGATAACGCGGTAAAAGCCTTTGAGAGAAGGCGGAGGGAGCGCATCCTTTGTGTAGACGTATCATTTCAGCGTCGCGGTGCCAAGCATTTGTGCCCCTTTCCGTTCCTCCCATCGCCACGTCCGTGTGAGAAATGTCTTTTTTGGCCGCGCATCAAAGTCTCTGGGAGTTGAGACGGTATCTCCTCACCGCAGGACAGTATCTGCTGCGCGCTCAATGGAAACCGTGTTGAAAACGCAGCTGACACACACTCACACACACACACACACACACTCACACACTCACACACTCACACACACACACACACACACACACACACAGAGTTCAAGGATTGTGTTGAAGATCTGGTGGAACATGGACATTGAGCCCATTTAAAACCAACATACACACACAGTCTCTTTCGCACACACACACACGGACACATGCGGTTGCATGCACGCACGCACGCACGCAGACACACACACACACACACCCACTTACAATCTCTTTCTCGCACGCGCACACACACACACACACCCACACACACACAGACACACGGACACACAGACACACTGTCTCTTTCACTCTCTCTTGCTCACACACATACACAAACACACACTCACACATGTACTTTCTCTTCTGTTCTTTCTCTCTCTCTACAGTGTATCTCTCTCACACACACACTCAGACAACAACACACACATGCACACGTACACATGCGCACACACACACACACACACACAAACACGCCCGCACGTATGCACACACATACGTGTGCGTGCACACACACGCACGCACGCACTCACCAGCACACACACACACACACACACACACACACACACAAACACACACACACACGCCCGCACGTACGTACGCACACACATACGCATGCGTGTAGACACACACACACACACACACGCCCGCACACACAGGCTCAGTGGATCCTGGTGCCCAGCCGCCCAGGGACCAGAGATACCAGCTTTCAACGCCACTCTACCCGTGACCAAACTCCTGTGGAATTCTTCGACTCCACTCTGCCTCCCAGTGCAGATTACCAACGCTGTCACGCAGATTGGATTCTGGTAAAAGGGAATGTGGATTTATTGTGGCGCATGAGATTTATCGAGGAAGAGCAAACAGCTTTACGTTTGAACTCAAGTCAACTGAAATGTATGAGGCAGTGGAATGTTTTTTTTATTACATATGAATTGACGTTTAACTTGTAAATAAACTTTGTTTATTAATTGTCAACAATGTATGACTTTTCTTTCACACACTGTCTGGTATTTTTGTTTTCACCAGACCCTGGTGCAGAGTTTATAATGCACTGACTGAATATTTGGAATTCAGATATTCAGACTCAGCTCTAATGACTGGACAGGTGACTCATTGTGGACAAGACAACTCATTTTTTGGTTTGTCTCTGCTGCAGCCGGGAGCGAAATCTACCTTCACCTCTGCAGATCAACACGGGATCAACAACACAGAGCGATGACCTCCCGAAACATCCCAAAACAACCCATCCTCATCCCTGATATCAAAGCTCCGTCCCGGTCCAGATTCCAAACGGAGGCAGCCGAAGTATTCCAGCTATGGAGGGAGGGGGTTCATTAGTGGGAACGCCGCGCTCCCAGTGCCATCCAGCTCCCACTGCCGGGACTCATTAGGGCCCTGTGGAGCACACCTTGACTCAGGTCAAAGCACTAATCACTGGGGGTGGTTTTGGTGGGTTGGGGATTCTGTGTGTGTGTGTGTGTGTGTGTGTGTGTGTGAGAGAGAGAATATTGTGAAAGAGTTTCAGTATGGACATCCATGATTGTGTGTTGGTCTATACACCTGTACTGACATGTGGGTGGGCGTGGCATTTTTATGGCTACGTGCATGTGTGCTTAGTTACAATTGTCTGTGTGTGTGTGTGTGTGTGCGTGTGTGTGTGTGTGTGTGAGTTAGAGAGAGAGAGCAGTTAAGTTCCAGTGAATTTGACATGCATACCTGAGTTGCTGATTCACCAGGTGACTCGCTGACTAGAGACAGAGGACAAAAAGATAAAAGCCACCATGGAGGGAGAGGGAGAGAAATGGTGACTGTTTTTGAGTCAGAAAGAGAGTGGATGCGAGTCAGCCAGAAAGAGGTAGAAATTAAATCCTTTAAATCGGAGTTTGTAGAACAAATTTGATATGACTAAATGATTTGTGAATTATTCCTTTTTTTTTTTTTTACCTGTGCTGTCAGCATGCTGGGCATACGACACAGAGTAGTTCTAGGCACCAGGCAAGGCAAGGACCGCAAGCCCGGAGCTGGGTTCCGCGTCGACAGACCGACACCCTGCCCGAACCCCTGCCCCGCCGGCAAGCCGGCGGGACCCCCATGCCCATCCGCAGCCCGCGCAAGAGCGATGCCCGCCCCACTGCAGCCGACTGGACACCCCAGCCCGGCGAGCCCTGAGCGCCCATCCACGTAGCACAGTGTACTCAGCACAGGGCACCCGGATATTAGATCCCTCCCTCCACTCTCTGTTTTTGTGTTTGAGGCTAATATGAGTGGAATTCAAATTTTGGGACAGACGACAAGCACGTCGGGGGCAGGAGCGTGACGAGCAAGATCGCAGCCGCCCGTCACATTCCCACCCGCATAGCTCGCACCCCACCCGTCTCGCAAACCTGAGGCCTATTGTTTGGTGAATGTGCTGAGTATGAGTTCTGGCACTGTCAGAGATAGGCGAAGCACAACCAGATCAAGGCAGGGGCGCAGCAGGCCGGGGAGCGGCCACGCGGACCCCCGGCCCTCGGACCCATAGTGCGCCCACCTCCTGTACCCGGAGACACCCAGAGGACAGGTACCCAGGCACCTTGGGATATTGTGAGATTATCTCTGTTTTTCCAAATGAGTAATATTATTTTTTGGGCAGTTGTCAAGGCGATCAGAATGGGTTGGTGGTGTTTGAGTGGTGGGTCAACTGAGGAGACTGGAATGCTGCGAGCCAGAAGGGTTAAAGCTTCTTGGTGATGTTGGATAGGTGGGCAGAGCCAGAAGGCATGAAAGTAGTCACCTCTGGTATCAAAGGAACAGTGAGAGCAAACGTCTTCATCCACAAAACCCATTTTGAACATTTTGTGTTGGGTGATATGTGCACTGTGCAGAATCTTATATTGGATGAGTTGCATTTTGGAGTTGCGCGTCATAGAAAAGGTGTTGCTGCAAATAAGCTTCCACGGGATGATATCGGTGGGAACAGCAAGGTGTCTTTCCCATTCCATTGTAGGTAAAGATAAAGTGTCATCTGTTTTCAATTAAAGTTTGAATATTCTGGAAAATGGATTTTTTAAATGACCTTTATGAGTGAGATGTTCAATCACAGGAAGTGGCTGTTCGTCAATTTGTTTTAACTAGTAGAAACTGCTTGACTTGAAGGAATTATATACCTTTGGGTTAAGGTTGGGAAGGATATCAGCAAATTGTTTTCAAAAATGTCTTCCAGATGAGTAATTCCTTGTCTTTTCCGAGACCTGAAGATTACTGGTTTGTTCAGTGTCTCGTCATCCGTGGTTCAGTTGTTGCTCTGGTTGTAACCATTTAATTATAAATTGGGGATGGTTTGCTAATCAGTTGTATCTGAAGTTTGGGGCTGCTACCTCCACAGTCTTTGTTTTTCTGCAGTGTCGCTAGTTTAATTCTCGGTTTCCAATAGAATTTATTGATTATTGCGTCAAGAGTATTAAACCAATGTACACACTGGGGTGATTGGACTGGGGTGATTGAAAAGATATAGTTTATTTTTGGAAGTGCTCATTTTCACTGCCACTATCCTACCAATTAGTGAAATGGGCAGGTTGTTCCATCGATTGAGGATCTGTTTCTGTGTGAATAGTCAAAATTCAATGACCATCAGAGGAGGCACAGAGAGAGAGCGATGAAGAACAACGGGCGAAAGATAGAGAGAGAGAGAGAGAGAGCGAAAGAGAGAGAGAGAGAAAGAGAGAAAGGGAGAGAGGGGGAGAGAGAGTGAGAGAGAGAGCGAGAGAGAGAGAGAGAGAGAGAAAAAGAGAGTGGGAGAGCGAGAGAGAGAAAGTGAAAGAGAGAGAGAAAAAGAGAGAGAGAGGGAGAGCGAGAGAGAGAGCGAAAAAGAGACAGCGAGAGAGTGAGAGAGCGAAAGAGAGAGACAGGAAGAGCGAGAGAGAGAGAGCGAAAAAGAGAGAATGAGAGAGAGAAAAAGAGAGAGAGGGAGAGCGAGAGAGAGAGAGTAAGCGAGAGAGAGAGAGAGAGAGCGAGAGAGAGTGTTACAGACGAGTGCAGTGAGATCCACAGGTACTGGATCCATCCGGCCTTGGCATGAATTTCCCTCCACTTTTCCCCTTTTCTCCACTTTTCCACTGCTCTCCCCCTCTCGCAGCCCCTTCTAATTCCTTTACATCACATCATGGGACTTCACGGCCGCTCTCTGCGTGTATCCTATGATGCGTAGGAGCCAAATTCATTCCGGGGCTTGAATGTGCTTCGCCACGTCTGAGGTGGGGGGGGGGGGGGGACGACAATGAAAACATCTTCACATGAGGAGGGAGAGGGAGAGAGAGAGAGAGAGGGAGGGAGAGGGGGAGAGAGAGAGCGAAAGGGAGAGAGAGAGAAAGAGAGAGGGGGAGAGTGAGAGAGAGGGAGGGCGAGAGAGAGAGTGAGAGAGAGAGAGAGAAAGAGAGAGAGAGAGAGAGAGGGAGCTCGTCTGAAAGGGTGGGTTCCCTCCCGTTCAGAGCGTCTACACCGCTCAGCGCACCCTGCTCCCTGGCACTGAACACACACTGCTGGGCCTCCCGGCAGCCCCCTAAAAAGCCCGCCGCGCCGCTCGTGAAGAGCCGGGGTCACGGCCGGGCCGGCGGGCCGGGGGGGGGGGGGGTAGGAGGGGCGAGGGGGTTTTAGTCTAGACTTCAAACCCCTGAAAGAGGAGAGGGGAGCGGGGGTGAAGGCTCGGAGGGCAGCGCCGGCCGATCGCAACAAAGGGGAGCGCGGCGGCGGCGTGGACGGACAGAGCAGCCCGCACGGGGAGAAGGGCCGCCGGCCCCCCGCAGGGCTGGGCCAACATTGTTTTGGGTGGGCGTGAGGTCTCGGACAGTCGAAAACAAAGCAATCGTCCAAGCGGCGGCCTGCGGCGGGTATGGGTGAGCGTGACGCTACGCTGCATCCACTGGCATTATGAGGTCGGTAAATTGGGGTTACTTGATTATTTTTTATTTCACTTAATTTCCTTTTTCTCCCCCCCAACGCTGTGGCCAAGCGGCTCCGTGCGGGTTCAGGATTGGGAATAAAAACTGAAAAATACCGCGGAAAAGGGGGCCGGTTAAAATCATCCGTGGCCGATGTTTCGGAAGCTCCTGATTCTCTAATACAGGCCATCGGACTGACATGTAGTGCAAAAAACCCCGTTCGATTGATATTTGTGCGGCCTGTTAGTTAATCACATCTGAAGGTGCCTACTTTTCTGTGTTTATAGCATCAGGACATACGGGCCAAAAATGCAGCCACTTAAATTTGAACCCATTACTAAAATCTCAGAAGAGTGAGAGGACATTAATACGGTCATCAAGGCATTAGGAGGAGTGGATAGCAGCATATCTACGCACCCACAACCACCATCACATCATCCCTGTTAACATTATTAATAACATTCGTCATTACATGCTGAATAAATAATTCAAACTGCCGTGGAGCCGACGTCGACGTCGTAGTTTCAGCCAAGACATGAACTGCACAATCCCTCTCAGCTCCCCTATGGAAACTATGGGGAACGCAGTAATATTAGGCTGGTTGGAAAGGTAGTAATTTCAAGACAGGATACCAGTAATTACACACACTGTAACATACGACCGTGCGTCGCCCTGCCCCGCGCACAGGTTTGGCCAATAATGCGAAGCAAGTTACGTTGGAATGTGATGGGCTGTTAAGAGTGTGCAAAAACAAAAAAAGGACAAAACGATCAGCGCGGTCAGCACGCAGCGCTCTGATATTATAGCTTTATTACACTGAGGGAGGCGATATGACATAACATGTACCTTCAGGAATCTATGTACAACGGCTAAATGGTGGATACATGCACAGACACAGAGTTCACGCGACGGAATTTACACACAGACAGGTGTTGAGAGTGGAGTTCAAGGGCGTGTCAGCTCCGGCTCACTCCACCCGTTGTTTATATTTTCTGTTTCTGTTTGTATCAGCGACCAATAAAAGCTATACCAGCACACGCACAGACACACATTTATCAGCACAACGGTCATCACTGTACACGACAGACGAACCCGGAGAGAGACTCGCCCTTTAATGGTATTTACAAAATGGCAGTGGTTGGGTTGAAAATAAGAGGATCCATTCGGCGGATTTGTTCACTTCCTCTGGTGTTGTGGCACTGGCTCTGCTCACTCTCAGATCACTTTCATCTATAATACAAAAATATAGTACAGCAATTTCTT